>NC_090941.1:476793001-477104210 GCF_040938575.1 Ambystoma mexicanum | reverse complement strand
TCATTAGGGCTAGCTCCATTTTACGCCAACTGGTATCATCGCTGGTATTTAGCCATCATTTTACCCAGTTCAGTTGGGTGGCTTGGTAGTATGCTCTAAGTGAGGGGACCACCACGCCCCCGTTATGTTTATCCACCTGTAGTATGGGGTGACAGATCTGCGCTTTCTTTCCTCGCCAGATGAATTTTTTTTTAAGTCTCTGTTTAGCTTTTTCAGCATGTGGGGAGTCGGACTGATTGGAAGCATCATTGATATGTAGATTAGTTTCGGGAAAGAGTTTATTCGTAGAGCGTTAATCCACCCCGACGTGTATAGGGTCAGTGTGTCCCATCTTTCCATGTCGTTTTGGATGTATAAGAGGATCTGGGGGTAGTTGAGGTCACGGAGTTCGGCTATTGAGACGCTAATGCACGTTCATAGTAATTTTGCAGCTTGTAGCTGGAAGGTGAATGGTGTCAAACCCCTCAGCCCCCCCGGGTCCCATGGGAAATCCCAGCGGAGGGACATCACTTCTGACTTTCGCCAGTTTATTTTGTAACCCTCCATGGGGCTAATGTCTTGTAGGAGGGTTTTGATGTATGGGAGGGATTTTAAGCTGTTACTGATGTAAATAAGTAAATCATCCGTGTACAGCGATACTTTGTGTTCTTCAGTCCCCTGGACTGGAAAATGCCTGGAACCGGTTGGATCAGTACGCATCTTAATCGCCATGGGATCGATGGATAGGGCAGCCTTGTCATGTGCCGGATTTTAGGACGAATTCCATGGAGGTCACTCCGTTAGTGACCACCGACGCTGTCAGGTTTGTGTATAGGAGCTTAATCAATTGAATTAAGCGCAAGGGGAAGCCATATACATTCCCATTGTACCTTATCGAACGCCTTCGCTACGTCTACAGCCACAATGGCGTCTTGGGGGTCTCTGTCACCAGCTAGTACATGTAACAGTCTGTGGATGTTATCCTCTGGGCCAGGCACTTAGCAAAAATGTTGGCGTCTGCATTTATTAATGAGATTTGTCTGTAAGATCTGCACATTTCTGAATCTCTGCCATTTTTATGGAATACTATGATGTTAGCTCCTAACATGGATTTTGGCAGCTGCATATGTACCAGTGCTTCTTCAAAGACCGCCGTGAGTTTTGGAGTGATTCCCTCTGCAAGGCTTGTGTACAGGTCTATTGGGATCCCGTCGGAGCCCGCTGCTTTCCCTTTGGACAGAGAAAGGATGGCCCGGGTGATTTCGGCTGTGGTGATGGGGGAAGTCTTCAGACTGTTCGGCTGGTATTCAGTGGATGGGTACTGTATCTAAGAAACATTCTATGGCTTGAGGTGGTGGTGTATATCTCCTGGTAGAATTCTGCAAATCTCTCGTTCATCCCCTACCACACGATTATTGGCACTATCCCTGATGGTTGCGATTATCTGTGTGGCTTGACGTTGTTTAAGGGCTAGTGCCATCTTGCACAGGGGTCTATCGCTTTATGAATAGTAGGTTTGTGACCAGCTGGTGTACGATTTGTGTGCCCTGTCGGTGGCGAGTTCTTTGATTTTGACCCATAGTTTCTGAATTTGAAGTCGCCTTCTCATGCTTCCGTCGGAGCACTCTCCGCCCGCTGTCATCTTCCTTGGGCTCTCGCGCTCCTCCCCCCCAGTTTAGATTATTTATGTTCCAATTGTGGAAATACACTGAATAGGAGAATCTCAATTCCTTCCAAAGGGGCATAACAGACCAGTTGCCACTGACTGTAATGGTCAGTGGAAGAAGGGGAACTTAATGCCTATTATATGGGAGCACTGCAGATGATTGAAACCCTGGAAAAGGAGACCAAGTACATTTTTTGAATTGAATACAGACTTGGTTTCTAACCTTAAGGCTTAGGTCGTACATAAGTTAGCAAGTGGCCAATTCGGAGACCATGCTCACATGTGGAAGAACATTTCTTCCCAAACAATGCTCCTGACAAACACAGAATTTATAATAATCAGAGGGTCAATACTGTAATCAAGCCCTCGACAAGTCTAAGCAGACACACAGAGTGTCAAGAATCAGTCAATGAAGTTGTGGAAAAAGCAGGAAGGACTATGGCTCTTGAAAAGTTTCTGATGTAATGGGACAGCCGAAGTAAAGTGTTGGGATGGGGTGATAGCAGAAACGTTGCTGGAGGGTAATAATGGGTGTGAAACATTTGGATCAATGTAGCTTCATCCCTGAAAGGCGACTAGAATGGATGCTTGGTGTTTTCATAAGGCTATTGCTAAAGCAGAACTGATTCAAGGTCGATTGGCAAAAATGACATTGGACTCAGGCAAGACAATTCACTCCATGAGTTGGCTATACTTATGAACCATAATGGAGATGTGATTTAGTGTCAATTTCATAAAATGTGGATGCTGCTTTACACCAACCCAAAGGGAACATTGAGGGTGAATAGACATTTATTTCTGTTGTTCCCATTGGAGAATGGGAAAGAGGTAGAGTTGCCCCATCTCTCTCTTCTTGTTCACACTAACAAAAGAGCTATTGGCAGAATAGTTAGAAAAAATACCCTGTGTCGGTGCTTGGTGGCCAGGGGCGAGGTTGACCATGTCCCATTTGGCACCTCTTGATAACCTCTTGATCTTTCTGGGGGTAATCTAAAGTGATCTGAACCAAGGGTAATGAAATATGTGCCAAGTCAGAAGTAGGGTTCGGATAAAGGGGTAGCATTTTACAGAAGGCTTTTTTTAAAATAAGAAAAATACCTACCTTTCCTTATACTAAAGGGTTTGCCCTACCCAACAGAACTAACTAGGGTGCTCATCGTCAGGGTGGTTTTTCCACAGCAAAAAGTCTGTCCTTCGGTCCAAAAATGAACCTACTTCTGACCCTACTACTAACCAAAAAGGATTCAGAAAACAAAAAGGGGCTCAGGAGAATGACTCCCTTCTACAGCCCGCTGGCTGAGCCTTGGTGACCGATCTTATAGTCTCTTGTAACAGTTCTGATTAACCCCTGCAGCTCCTCAAAGGGACTTCTTTGGTATTTCTCAAGTGTTCAATGACTATTGGCTCTCACTGTCTAAAACGGTTCTTTCCTTAACTTAGGTTCATATATTCACTCTCTCCTGGTTTCTTGGTCTTTATGAAGTGTCCAATGAACTGTTCTTCCCACTATTAGGACAAGGAAGGTTACTCACGTAGTCTCTTGGCTTTTCGCTGGGTTTGTCCACTCACCGCGACTAGGGAGATCCCTCCCATACCATTCTTGAGCTTTTGTAGGATTTTCACAATCACGTTAATGAGGAAGATTGCTCCATTACCACTCTTGCTTTTTAGTTCTATTATGGCCTTGACAAGCGTTGTGACAAGGGAGATCACTTGCGTAACTTAGGGAGATCTTGGCTGTATTTATGGTTTCATAATTACTGTGACGAGTGAGATCACTCCTGCAACACTTCTGGCTTCTTTTATGGTTTTCACAATCACTGTGACAAGGAAGATTGCTCCTGTACTCTTGCTTTTTACTCCTCTTATGGCCTTCAGAAATTCTGTGACAAGGGAGATCACTCATGTAACACTCTTGGCTTCTCTTATGATTTTAACAATTACCCTGACTAGTGAGATCACTCACATAACACTCTTGAGCTTTAAGCCTTTCACAATTCCCGGGACCACTCTCGGGTCTCCCGCTGCTCCTGTTACCAATGACTCGGCAGGCACGTATAACCGGTTCTTCCTGGGGTCGCAGGCAGCATTTCTCTTCCCAGCTTCTCCTCTAGTTCTGCGGCTCTGCAGAGCCCTTGGTTTGATGGTTTCACAGACCACACAGTCTACCTCCCCGAGGTCATGCCACCGTCCGAGTCGTAATTCTTCCAAGTTTGGAGGTAGACCTGACTGGTCAATCTAGTACCCGGCAGGTTCTGTACTGGTCTGCCAAACAGCCCAGTCTTTCTCCCCACTTCCCAGTGTATCATTCAGGCGAGGAGGAAGACCAGTCTATCATGGGGGTGGAAAGGTACGGTTATTACAGGATGCAATATGGGGAAATGAGGATTAGCCAAGGGTTAAGAAATGGAAAAAGGGTTGGATTTGGAACGATAAATGTACAACAGTACATTTGAGGAGGTTGGGGTGATCTACTGAAGACAGGTCTTTGTTGTCATTTAGATAAAGGACAAAATTCAACTACACTCTAATAAGTGTGTTATAGATATCACCAGCTGTGATATGCACTTACGTTACAATTCGGGAGAGACCTTGTTGTGTTGTTCTTGGAGTTTGGTCTTGTTGCCAATAACCGCTGCATACAGAATGCTGGCATTCCAGTAAAACCATGTGATGATGTAATGATATTGAACCAGTAGATGATGCTTACCAATCTAATATAATTCTTCCATTTAAATGTTTTATTTAAAAAAAAATAAGTGCCATGAAGCAGACTGGTCACACAGAGACAGAGGGGAGTTAAAGCAGCCGCAAGGCCTGTAAATGAACCACAGGCTTTATTATCCCCCACAGGGCACCAAACAATGCTGATGCAGATCGAACATGAACATTGGCTGCTTGCATTCCTTGCAAGGATTGAAAAGTGTTTAGGGAGATGTTTCAATGAATTCTGTGTAAAAATAAGCAGCAAGCTTCCTATGGCAGCATCAGAAACTGAAGTACGAAGCACTTGTGGCTCCATCTATATATACCAGCTGTGTCAAGTTTGGTGCCATTGACAGCCATGGCCCCGCTGGGAACTGCCAAGAGAAGTACCTATGTGCCCCTTCGTGGCTTTACATATATTGCAAGAAGCAGCCTGTGACCGGAGCAATATAAAAAATGGGGGCTCCTAGTGTGGAAGGCATGCATTACAATAACCTTTTTATTTACAACAGCACAGACCCTTTTCTTTACCTGCCAAATAGTTGTAAATTATTCCTAAAAGTTAGACGAGGAAGGGACGTTGACAGAACCTAGGAGTACATGGAACAAGAAATAATTTGTTTTTGTCATTTTCCCTTTGACAATAACGTTTATCAAGGTAGCAGTACCACAGAACACGTGAGAAGTTGAAAGACAACAAAAATGTAGGCAGATATGAAGCTCTGTAGGGCCTGCTATGTCATCGCTGTCAGCTGCTGCACGATTATTTTGTGATCGATGCTGTTGTCAGCATAGATCACAAAATAATCTTGCAGCAGCTGTGGTCAACTTACATTTTGTTGCGGTTTAACAAATATACCACCCAACTAAATCTGATAAACTATTAAGTAGCCACCACTTCATTAAAAGGAACATGTATGAATTATGTTATGAGCAATGGTAACTACATAACCAATAGACATATCCCCGCTTTAATTTCACTCGCTAGAGGAGACCTTGGTATTCAAATAGGTCAAAATAAGGACCACTTACGGTAGTCAGTAATGACTGACAAGGAATCTCAGGTTGTCATAAGGAAGTTACCCATCAAAATAAATATTAGTTTCACCTAGAAATAAACAAACTAACTGTGTACAAAATAATTTATTACAGCATTACATATGTTGGCATTATTTTACAGTGACAGTTGCCCTTCAACAACAGGTCTGGATTGAAAAACCTTAAGAAAAAAGATGACCATATTTTAACAGTTTATTTTGCTTTAAAAATAAATCCCCTCTCATGAACTTATATTTGTTGCTGTGTAAAGTCTGATCATTTCTGATCTATGTAGCGGTGATATCAAAATAAATAATTAAATGATATTGTAGAACGTACTGTAGTAATGAGCATTTAGCATTTTGAGAAAAAAGATTAGGTCTTTAAACAATGAAAGGATTTTATGAGTATTTAGACTAGGGTTTGCATGCTTCACAGTTAAGTGTTCAAATCTAGATAGTGCCTTTTACTACCCGTTTTGCGTTAAATAATTAAAGCACTAACATAGCCATTAAATAAAGGCTCATTTGTAATATGTACTCAATGAAACCGTTAAAGCCTGCACTTTTATTGTACATCAAAAAATGATTTACTTACTAATGTTCATTCTCCCCATGATGTGTAATCTCCACGCAATACATACGCTGTCAGTTTAATGGCCTCACCAACCCAAGTTATGATACTCATCAAGTTTATTTTTCTTCGCTATGTAAGGCTCTCTTCCTGAATACACTTCCTTTAAATTGCCAAGAAGGCATCAAACATCCTGGAAAGAGCTCTGACACGGTTTCTGGGCAAGGCGGCAAGCACAATCTGAGCAAATCGGGCGACAGTCTAAATTGATGTCAAAATACTTGCTTTCAAAGAATGTTTGGAAACTAGATCATACCCCAGCTCGGAGATCTAAATGGTACATACTTGTCTCACAAATGGACTGTTGTGGCCTTATCCTGCAACAGGACGAATCAAGATACCTATTTGTACCAGATTAAAAAAATATACATGGTACCCAACAACAGGTTGCAATAAATGATCCAGACCAATACAACTGACACGTGTGCTTAACGACTGAGCCCAAGACGCAAACAATTGCTAAGCTCTCCACAAAGTTTAAGTTTCTTTCAGCAATTATTGTATAAAAAGCAGGCAGCGTTCTCTGGTTTACTTAAAATCCTGAAACAACCACAAGCACTATCTGAAAATGCTAAGGGAGCACAATTTTGTAAGTTTCCACACATCGGATTTCATGACAAAAGAGGCTGTCAGTTGCTTGAAATCCTGCTAGAGGTTATGAATAGAACAAATACAATGTTCATGTTTACATCACACTACTATGTTCCATGGGCATAACTAAGTCTTCAGTAACGAGTAGCAAGATCATTTTCAGGTCATCTAGGATTTTGTGAAACATTTTTGTTCTGCTAGGCCCAAGAGCATACTGAATAAACCGAAAGATCACACTTTATACTTCCACAGACAGCAAAGTGACACACTTCACAGGATTTATTTTGAATCATCCAGTAAGCACGTGGCACCAGGGTATCAAAGGTATGATCCACTGGACAGGAGAGATTTAACTCTATTGAAAATCCCTGCCACTTTAGGCTTTAAGGTTTTCACGGTCGAGGCTCTTTGATTATCTGTTTACCATCTCTGATATCTGTAGGAATATTAAGAATCCCATACACAAGGTAGGCGGGCAAAGCACTGTCATGCAGTATTTAGTAAATACATACTTAGACATTGTCAATTCTTACACAAAGAAGGCATTGTGTAAGCTCAGATGTGTATCTGTGAACAAGAATTTGGGCTGTGAAGGGAGGGTCATTGTTTCTTGTAAAAAGTTTGAAACGTAACTATTTAAGACATGTAATTCAGTGGGGCAGGTAGGAGAGTGAAGAGCAACAAAAATGTTTCTTAGGGACCATCATGCCTCCTCTCGCAATTTGCAAAGGTGTCTTTCCTGTTTGCAAAGGCCAGGGTGGAGCACCCAACGTATGATAAAGGACCAACAAATGATTATCTCATATTGTAAGAGGGTCTGCCTGCCTAAAATACATCCATATATTCCCTATTTTCAAACAGGGCCAGTACCCAAACATTCTAAAGTCTCAAATGTATCATTAAAGCAATATCTCAAACGTAAGATGGACTACTAGCAAGGAATTCTATTATTCAGGGCTATTGTTGTGCTACATAGAGGAGGAAAGTGCATCAAACATGCATGTTAATTTTATCATTTGGGCTTCCCAATCAGAACTGTTGTATTGGATACAGATTTTTGTTTTCCCTTTTGGTTCAGAAATGCAATACATCAGAAACGAATTGCTTTTACAATAACGTGTTTTTGCACAGTGACAAACATGTCTTAGGTTGCTCAAAGTACAAGAGAATTTATAAAGTGCTTTGTTTTGAAGGATTCTATTGAAGCAATTGCAGGCACCAACATGACTTGCAAGAAGCGAAAGGCTCAGAGAAGCATTTCAGCTCTATTTCTGCAACCAATCATATTGTATTCAAAGTAAAGACTAAGGACGGGTGGGGCCAAAGAAAAATGAAAGCTGGTTGGTGGAGTAGTCCTACGTTGGATCTTAAAAGATGCGACCATCGGATGTGCTGTAGGCAGAAACTTGGTTGGCTATCAACAAACAGAATTAAAGACCATCACCATTTTGTGGCAAGCACGACCATTGTTCTCCTCAATATTTGGCCAATTTCACAATGCCTTACTGTTGAACATAACATTAGAGCTCACAGTTTAATAAAAAGCTGTCACTGCAGTCAAATAAAAATGTGGGGGAGGAAGGAAGGTGGGGGCAGGCTAAGCATGGGTTGGGACTGTTTTGCATTTAGTGCCTGTTTCATTGCACTTACTTTCTTCCCAAGATGCCCTTTCTAGATACCTAAAAGTGTAATTGGTCTAGCACAGCAGGCTTTTTGGTTGCATGACTAAATGCCAAGCTATTTGTATGTCGTTTTATGGAAAGAAGCACATTTTTTCTCGTAGACATTTTCTATGCAATAAGCAATTAAACTAGGTCTGATATTGTGCACTTGATAAATTAAATGACAAGAAATGGACATGTTAAAAATGTACTGCAAATTCTAAATTGAGTTTTCTGTAAGTTGCTTATTTTTCCTGGGCTACGTCTATGAACTGGAGGTGTAACAAAAGAAGGGTCCTTATCTTTGGATTTAGCAATTTGAAGCCTTGAAGTCAAAACTATAATATATTAGTTACAAACACAGGTAATTGGGCATGAGGGCCATTACAAACATACCATGGGCATTTGTCAATACCGAATGGTATTTGGTGGCATCAGACAAATGTATGTAACAACGCTTCCAGTGGTGTCAGTGGCTAAATCCAGCCAATTATGAACACAAGAGCGTGGACTTGAAAATGCCATGAATCTGCAATCAAAGGCAACCTGATAATGCCCACCAGAGGACTACTAATGCAAACATTTGGCACCTACAAATCCAGTTTCAATCCAGCTTCTGGACACTACTATTGCACTTTAGCAGCTACCAAAAAGACCAAGGGAACTGGCCCATTAGGAAAGTGCAGGCAAATCGAAGTTCAAGACTGCATACATTTGCTCATTTTTGTGAAGCTCATGTTTAACTGTTCTACTCTTAGGAACTAGCTCCTTAGCACAAATAAACTCAGCAACCTGATAACTCCACGTGGAATATATCAGCTATATCAATCAATACGTTACTACTGGATCAGTCAAACAGGCCTGTTCTTTCTATTTCCCTCTTGTGAATCACCACAGTACCTAAAAAGTGAACATGTGGATTTACAAGACTTCAGGGACATCTTTGAAAACACCCAACAAAATGCGACAGACACAACAGGGGCATTCTCCTTCCAGTATCTCTTTACATATGAGTTACATTAAGGAGGAGGTAGTACTGTGGCATATGGTGGAAACCATAAACTGAGTAGAAATAAACCTTCTGTACTTCAAGAATAATGGCTGATACTCGTTTTCAGAATTTAACACACCATAAAATGAAATGGCAAGAAAATACTGCTCATGGTGGGCCCACAAGATCATTTATGGACGAAAGGACACTAGAAAATCATAGCTAATCTCAGAGGAACTAGACTAGCTAAGGGTTGTAGGCACTAGCAAAAGAGAAATCCCACAAAGACCAATGCAGAGGAAGAACCAACCTTGGAACTATGTATATGTTGTTCTGGCAGGCAAACTAGATTAATGCAACTGTTAAAGGCACTAACTGCTCCTAAAAGTGTTTTAAGATAAATCTGGTGCCGAGTCCTAGCACCAGTCGCCATAAAATATACTATGTTCAACTCCTCTCATTCTGAGATAGGTGGAAAAACAGCACTCTTGAAAAAGCCTCAGACTTGTCTCGACAGTGAGAAATTGCCCAAAAGAAACATTTGATTTCATTGTCTGCATCGCAACTGATACAGAGAACTTCAAGAAAGTTTCTGCCAACCCAGGACATTTTCAGAACATGCACAATATTAAGAACACCTTTACATTTACTGATTTAAAAAATATATATATTTTGCGTTTGCATATTCTATGTGCAATGGCTTTAAAACATGGAAATTAGTGCCTATTTTGAAAATTACAATATCAGATTTGCGTGCTGGGACAAAGAGGGGCATTTTCAATTTCCCTTCCTTGCTAATATTACCCCAAAATCCCCAATTGGAAAGAAGATGCTACATTACAATCAGGTCTGGACAGTGTTTCCTATACTGTTAGTAAAGGAGGACTGCAAAGTCTCATGCTATCCATAAAACATAACCTAGAAATCAGAGTCAATGTTTGGGAAATGTTCAATATACAGACACACCCACTGTGACCTGTTAGCTTTGTAAAGGGGTTCAGTCCTAATAGTGCCAAATGAGCATTTGTAGTTGCACACCCTTGACAATACCAAAGGGCAAAAAACGGTTTTTAAATAAAACTGTTTGGAACTAACACCAATTGTTGGCATCAAGAAAAGTTTCACTATAATCAGTTACAATAGTTTACAGACAGGAGGTAAACTTACTTAGCTTTTTGGCAATTTTCAAACCCGAAACGTTCTCGTAACACAATTGCAATGTTATCAAAATCAATGGTATAATTACATTTCAGTAAACAGTCACTGTTGACTTCAGCCTTGACAGCTTCAACCCCTAAAAGCCCTAAAGCTGTTAAAAACATGAAAGCAGTGCAATATATATGTAAAAGACAAACGGATATGTTAGATTTACACATCAATGAGAACTTGTTTGTTTGAAAGTCTGGGTATTAGCAGACCATGGCTTCATCACACCTGTCTAACAGAACACTCTGCACATATCTTACAGAGGGTCCATGTGAGCATAATAGACAAAAGGTAAAACTGAAGGCGTTTAAAAAACAAACAAAAAAAAAACAAATTGAATATAAAAAAAGAGCAAACAAGGTTTTTGGAAAACAGCAAAATAAGAGGTATTGAGAAAGAAACACCATTCAAAAAGCACAATGTTAGTTTGTTAAACCACAACAAGAAACAAACATTTATTTCCATGTCTACTAACACAAAACTATAGCCTTTAAATATATAGTTCATAATTAGGGGATTTTGTTATTAAAAGACTTAAAACTGTACAAGTATTAATATGACAAATGGCAATTCGATATGTCTACAGTAACCATTGGCAGTTCTTCTGGGATTTCCATAGAAACTTAAACAACAAAATAGTTTGCTCCATTCTGTAGAAAAGTAAAATGAGTTTTGGAAAGTAACCCTAATGTAAGTTCAATGGCAGTCCGCGAAAGTTTGATCCTCGTTCATTTCTTCAGATTTAATTGGAAAGCATATCATGGTCTAAGGCTGTATGGTTTGTGGGTGCAGTACTGCAGTCCTCGTTTGTTGCAGGCATAAAAGCAGATGTAAATGGGAACAGCTTATGACAGGCCGCCTGATACTCCTCGTGCTGTGCATTACAGCTACCAAAGCTTCCATCAAACAAGGCTTCAAGGACCATTGTTAAACTCTGCAAAGAAGTAGAAACATGTTTCAAGAATTGAAAAACCTCCTGATGCTCTAATATCTTCCTTACGAGCAATACAAATAATTTGAACAGATTGCAAAATGTGTAGTACTGAGATATGTATTACTCCTCATTTCCCTGTAATCATTCCTACATTCTTATAGGATGATTTCCCATTTCTAGGGGTGACACCCTAAAAAGGGATGGGGAATGCATACACAGAGAACAATGGCTACTACTGTAAACATCTTTCAATCCAAAAATATTGTGTTGGGCTGTGGCAGTCTGAACTCATCTTTCTAATGGATATGATCTTACAGATTGTTTCTCTGCGCACCCCATGGTTCTGGAAATATTTAAACAGAAATCATGGATGGATCTCCATAACCATCTGGGTCATAGGCACTGCTAGAAACAGATTTGACTTAGCGGATGCATATACAAAAACAAACATTGGCATTGCTAATAGTTTTGGTGTTTACTGTTCTTTGCAATATGCATTTATAGGCACCAGGTTGCAAAGAAAAGAGTGCAAAGTTTGAAATGAGGTAGTGATGAGGGGTGCAGGCAGTGGAGTAAGTTTGAAGAAAATGTTGGGGGGGACATGACAACTGAAGGAAAGGGGTGGGGTGGAAGAAGGGCGGATGTGGCTCTGAGGGATCGTTTCACAGAAATTGTTTGTAAAAATGTCGATGAATGGTAGATTTGACCGGATTCGGTCACAACTATTAGTACGAAGCCGAGGATACCAAACATGAAGAGTGGGGGTCGTGTGGGTGTTCCCTGCTCCCCATTTTCGGTATTTTCAGCTTCAGGGGTTGCGGGGGTATCCCCCGCTTCCTTAACATTGGAGGCGGGGGACCCCAACAGAAAAAAGAAGAAAAAGAAAAAGGGACCCTGCGGAGTCAGATCCAACCCGCATTAGAGGGATGGAACTGAAACCATAGAGTACCTGAGAGGCAGCGGACGGAGAAAAGGTAAGTAGGGGGGTTTGTGGGTGTAATGGTAGTTTGGGGGGACATGGGTTTGGTTTTTTGTACTGAGGCAAAAACGTATTCACAGCAAAAATGGCGACGGTCAAACAATCCAAGTCCCTAAGGTATAACAATAAACTAATACACCACAAGAGTCCATTGCCGACACTCTGCTATAACTTTCATAAGACTGGTGGCGTACCTTTAAAATTCAATTGGAACCCCCACACATCTTCAGCCGGGCCTGCCATGCACCCAGTGACATAACATAACATTCACAAACTGCATTCCACCCAGAGCATACAAACAATGCATTATTCATCATTTATACAGACACAAAAGTCAACACACATATGCTTGCACTCACTCAGTCACTCACTCAGTCACTCACTCAGTCACTCACTCACTCACTCACTCACTCACTCACTCACTCACTCATTCACTCACAAATGCACCCAGCACTTCCATTGGCATCCATTATATGTACAAACACAATAACATATGGAAACATACACAATAACATATGGAAACAGTGGCGCAACGTCCATTGAGCAGACCAGGCTTTATCACACCCTGATCATTGAAATTTTGGACTACATTGATTTGACCTAGCTGAACTATAAAGCTGTGGTAGAAAGGGACAGATTCACTGAAATGTCAGCAATTCCCTTGATTTTTCCATTCATTCAAAGGCAGAAGCCATCTGTTAATGCACTGCAGTGAGTGACCAAGTATACTTGGTATAGATTATTAAATGTACCAAGCAGGAGAGGCAGGGGGAGGGGGGCAAGCTGCCCCCCATGGCTCTTTTATGAGCTAGACTGGGACTTTTGTCAGTGGGACACCTCTACCGTTCGGCACCTCAAAGAGGGTGCCCAATGGGAAAGGTGTCCCGCTGGTACGACAATGTGTGCCGAGCAATTCCTGCTCAGCACACTCATTGTCCTGGCAGTAGGACACCTTGACCATTCCAAATGGTTGAGGTGTCCCGCTGCTAGGACAATGCCCGAAGGAACTCCGGGCAGCAGAGGGTGCTCACGTTGCTCTGTGTCAACAGAGCATTACAATGTGAGCTATTAGGCTCTGATGGGAGGGAGGGGGTTATTATTAGCAGGGACATTTGTCCCTTTAGAAATGTGAATCGGAGGGAGTGATCAGAAGTGAGAAGGGTGCATAATGCTTTATGCTTTATGAAATAATGACAATGGGCCCCATTACAAGTTTGCCGGTCTGGCAATAATGGTACCGGTAAGCTACCGGCACTGTTACTACCGGACTGGCAAACTCCGAGTTCTGCTCGCGGGTGCCTTCCCGCCTGCAGGTCAGACCTGGCGGGCGTACCGGCTCCCGCAAGCAGACACTGAGGGTAGCACCAGCACCATTCTGAATGGTGCACTCACTCAGTCACTCACTCAGTCACTCACTCACTCACTCACTCACTCATTCACTCACTCACTCACTCACAAATGCACCCAGCACTTCCATTGGCATCCATTATATGTACAAACACAATAACATATGGAAACATACACAATAACATATGGAAACAGTGGCGCAACGTCCATTGAGCAGACCAGGCTTTATCACACCCTGATCATTGAAATTTTGGACTACATTGATTTGACCTAGCTGAACTATAAAGCTGTGGTAGAAAGGGACAGATTCACTGAAATGTCAGCAATTCCCTTGATTTTTCCATTCATTCAAAGGCAGAAGCCATCTGTTAATGCACTGCAGTGAGTGACCAAGTATACTTGGTATAGATTATTAAATGTACCAAGCAGGAGAGGCAGGGGGAGGGGGGCAAGCTGCCCCCCATGGCTCTTTTATGAGCTAGACTGGGACTTTTGTCAGTGGGACACCTCTACCGTTCGGCACCTCAAAGAGGGTGCCCAATGGGAAAGGTGTCCCGCTGGTACGACAATGTGTGCCGAGCAATTCCTGCTCAGCACACTCATTGTCCTGGCAGTAGGACACCTTGACCATTCCAAATGGTTGAGGTGTCCCGCTGCTAGGACAATGCCCGAAGGAACTCCGGGCAGCAGAGGGTGCTCACGTTGCTCTGTGTCAACAGAGCATTACAATGTGAGCTATTAGGCTCTGATGGGAGGGAGGGGGTTATTATTAGCAGGGACATTTGTCCCTTTAGAAATGTGAATCGGAGGGAGTGATCAGAAGTGAGAAGGGTGCATAATGCTTTATGCTTTATGAAATAATGACAATGGGCCCCATTACAAGTTTGCCGGTCTGGCAGTAATGGTACCGGTAAGCTACCGGCACTGTTACTACCGGACTGGCAAACTCCGAGTTCTGCTCGCGGGTGCCTTCCCGCCTGCAGGTCAGACCTGGCGGGCGTACCGGCTCCCGCAAGCAGACACTGAGGGTAGCACCAGCACCATTCTGAATGGTGCCGGTGCTACCGGCCTCCCCATTCCCACTGAGCCCTATGGGACTCAAAAGGGAATGTGGAGTAAGAATTTCCTGCGCCTGGCAATGGGGAAATACAGAGTGCACCAAGGCTGTAATGGCCCTGTATTTCCCTATTGACAGGTGCCAGAAAAATGTGCAAGTTCGGCGGCAGCCTGCCGGTTTTACCGGCAAGGGTACCGCCAAACTTGTAATGAGGCTTACATTAATCTGCATGATGCTATTGTGACTTTGCATGCAGGATGGGGAGAATAAAACTAAAGCCATACTCTCATTCCTGAACATATTCCTATGACAATGTATATAGTGTATGGTTAGTTTCCTATGAAAGGCTAGTTTATTAATGTTGTTTTCTTCCAAGGCATTGCTATAATTAATTATTTAAGCACATGAAATGTAAAGCAGAACCTTAATAAATATCTATATCAACTAAACCTGGGAAGATGTGCACAGTAGATACATTGTCCAAATCCCAGTTTCACCATTTAACCAAAGTGTGTGATCCTGGGCAAATCATTTAATCACATTGTGCCTTTTCTGCAGCTCTGTAACTGATTCCGATTCACTTCAAAGCTTATGTTACTATATCATGATATTATAATTAAAAAAGTCTAATGACTATAGAGTTTATCCATATATAACAATAGTGCAATTTAGGTATTTTGCACCACAAAGTTATTTGTCACTTTGCTTTCTTATGGCAACTTATTCTAAAGTACCTTCCATGGTGCCTCCAAGTATCAAAGACTGATGATGCTCCTTGCAATGTCCTTTTCTGTTAAGTCACTTGTGTTGGTGCAATCCATATGCTAATTAAGAGGTTTGCATGTATTTTGCCCCATAGGGCTTGGACAGTGCTCAAATAGATGAGTTTCCTGCACCAGTAATGATCCTGCAGTTTTATCTTTTTTGTTATGTGTTAAAATACCGTCTACCACTAATGTTATCAAAAACGTAGATTGGGGCAGGGGTGGGCGGTTTGGGGGTGCAAATGAGACCATGTGGAATTGCAAGCACTGGATTTCGTCGCTCCCAACCCTCACTCTTACACTGTTGGACACTCCCATGCTTAGTTTGGTAAGTGAAGCAGTTTTTGGTGGCCTGTAAACTGAACCATGACACCCATTGACTAATTCGCACCAAACCGTCCTGAAAAAGAGTCTGCATAACTCGGAATACTTTTTGCCCGTTTGGTGAAGATTATTTTTGGCGGCAATAGAAAAAATGACATGGGCCTCCCAAAAGTTTGCTTTTAACACAAAAAAATCCCATACGGTTCCTAATGCGCAGCTAGTGCAAAAACTGCTTAACAAAAGTTCACCATGTTTCGAAGGCGTATAGCACTCAGGCGCATTGCCCCGCATCAACCAGTTAAGCTCCCTGGCTGCTGACTTTGAGTCAGGCCAGCCAGCATGAGGAACTGATCGACGCGGGGCATCCCGGTCCTGAATATGTTGCAGTGCGACTGCCAGGCATGCAATGAGACAGCGCGAGCCTTGCTGGGCACCCAAGCTGGGCTCACGCTGTCCAATTGCATAATTGATGACTACAGCCCCCCCTCCCTCTCTCCAAAAGATGGGGGGGAAAAGGCCATGCCACAGAAGTTGGGGGGACAAAACCCTCTGTCCCCCCCTATAATTACGCCCATGCAGGTGTGTAATAGAAGGAGAAGGGGAATCTATTGCACTGGTGAAATGTTAGGCCCGTTGCAAATGCTGGTTAAAACTGAGCTCTACTACTGTAAGCAAGGTGCCTTTAATATGAGCTAAGGAAATTAATGTCTTAACACTCCGGATGTGTGTGGTGTGTGCACGTGGAAAGAGCAACAATAAAGATGTGTGGTAAACCCACTAAAATATTATTCTGCACGCATTTGTTTACAGTCTTGCAAAATCTATTTTAAAACTCTCAGAAATACAGTTTTTGTGTGTTGGGCACATATTGTAGTATGGTTTATACTTGTGCTATCAGTCTGACGTTTCAGAATATCCCATCCTGGACTTTAAATACCAGGTGCTTGCACAAATGCAAGTGTTCACAACATGTAGGACAGTGATAGCTTGAAATGGGAGGAGTGGAGACCATTCCTCTAATTGTGGGGGAGAGATGAGAGCGAGAGAAATTAATAGTTACTCACCGTAGTGGCTAACGTACTCTTAGTCCATAGTCCCCTTTCCTCCATACTGTATGGGCATCCCTTGCGAGGGCTGGGAGAGGGAACCCTTTTCACCAGAAAAATCTTCTTCCCTTTTAAATTTGGAGGCACGCGGGGCGTGGCCCTGGGAGCATGCGCTCGCCTGACTCCGCCCACCAGTGTCACTCATCATTCCCATTGACGCGTCGACGATACACAACATTGCCTAATGACACCAGTATTATTAGCGGGAGGATGGTGGGACGTATGGAGGAAAGGGGACTAGGGACTAAGGGGGTCATTATGAGGTTGGAGGTAAGTAACCGTCCTTACCGGCATGGAGCAAATACCGTGTCCGTGTAGGAAAGAGCCTGCTAATAGTGGGGTATTACGAGTTTGCGTGAACGAGCTTAGCGGCATGCCGGTAACGGCAGTACCGGCATGCCGCTAAAGTCCCAAAAATGCCCCTTAGCGGCATCATGGAAAGTGCAGACAGCACCGGCATCAATGGATACAGCATTAGCGGACACCGCTATGAACGTGCACCGTGTTAGGCAGAATCCTGGGCAGTGCCCTTAGGGACCACTACACAAGATTAGGACTACAGGTGGTAGTACAATTTCATCTTTGGTACAAGCCCATACTACAAGTTAGAGTGGTAGCAGTAGCGGAGCAGCCAGACTTATCTCAAGAGCAAATGAGCAGTAGTAGAGATTACACAAAGGACTACAATTACTGTGACTCAAGCAAGCACTGACTCAAGGTTTTTGGTTAAAAAGTAAAAGTACATTTATTTTTAGACCATCTGTTCACAAAACACTTCACTTCCATTAAATTAAAACCACACGTAAAATACACTACACACAACCCATTCACTTTGTGCAGTACAATTAAAAATAAGTACCTTTCGGGCAGGAACGTGATAGCCCGCACCTGGAAAACGACAGAAGGCCCTCTCATGCCTTTCTGGTGGATGATAGTCTGGGATATCCTGATCGCCGAGAAGGTGACGGCTGCCAGGGCAGGCACTTTGCATCGCTTTCTTAACATCTGGGGTCCGGTATTGGAGTTTGACCAAAGGTTCCCAGCCCTGACTTTCAAGCCGCAACTGGCCAGGAGAACTATTCAGGATGGAGATCCCCTATGGGGACGTGAAGAAGGAACTTGAGACCAAAGGGTGGGGTGGGAGGAGCGTGAAATGGTATTACTGTATGATACATGTCGCAAGTGATTAAGCTTTGTATTGCCATAACCTGCCTGTTTAAAATAAACACGTTTAAAAAAAATAAAAAAATAAGTACCTTTGGATTTGACAGACCGGTGTTATGAAACAAGGACGTTACCGGGGGTTATTATATGATCACTTTTTGACAGTAATGACAGTTCGGTCTTACGAAAGAGAAGTGTACCCGCGGGAAGAAATGTTACCATAGTCAAACACACTTAGCGCACCTGAATTAACACAAGAGAGTTGGGGTCAAAAATCATAGGCAATACCTTTGTCAAGGCAGATAGAAACAAGAGACACTTTCTAACACGGACATAAAAGTCAATAGGCCTTGTCAATGGGACAGAGGTCCTGTTGTCGAGGATCACAATGTTAGCACAGTTCACAATTCGAGATTGCCAGGAGTACTTAGATATTGTCAAAAGGGAAGCAAAAGTTATAAGAGGGAAAGAAGGCAAGGGCAAGCCTTGGGTGAGGAGAAAAGGGTTCACCCTAGTTCCTCGAAGTCGGACACAGTACCTTATTTGTATGAAGAAGAGCTGGTGCCATGGCAGTTGTTCCTGGTAGTTCCTGCAGACTCACGGTTCCTGAAGCTTCAGTCGTGGGGACAAGAAGGACGACGTCTGGAGCGATCTGCACTACCCAGGGATGAAGCCAGCAGCAGCAAAGCAACAATGAATAAAAGGTGTGCTCATTTAAAACAAGAGAGGCTCTTCAGGTGGCTATCCGGACCACTACAGCTGTGTGCAGCGATTTCGACCAAGAAGAAGATCCTCTGCCTGTGGAAGGTGAGCTGGTTGATCCCATCAGGCTCAAGGGAAGAAGACTCCGGACTGGATCTTCTCTTGTTGTTGAAGGGTAGATAGCTCAGGACTGCAGCAGGGCTTCACCGGGACTCGGGAGTTGCAGCAGCCGTCTTCTTCTCCGCTTCTCTTCGGTTCCTTGCAGTTCCAGTGGCGACACCGACTTCCAGCCCAAGAGTCCTGCCTTTTATGCGAAAGTCCCCCATTCACACAGCCTGGCTGTCAATCACACAGCAGGGGGGTTGTCCAGCCCGGACAACCCCTCCAGCCAATGGACACAAAGTGCGACTTGGGTCTCCAAGGAGACCCTGTGCAGGGGTTACTAAACCCCTCCCTCATATTCAGCCCACCTAGACACCCAGACGTCAACGGAGGGCTTCTTCGTAGAAGCCCACCAAAGGTCCGCGAACAAAGAAGGCAAACCTGGTTTGCTGCGCAAAGTAAAACACAAGAAGGATATTAACAAAAAGAAATAGCGACTAAACCCGACCGGAAACAAAAGAAAGAGTATTTGGTCAAGCGGGTTTATGTTCGAGGCTAATATGATAGCCTAAAACAGTACCACGTTTATATAGTATAATCGCGGTAGAAAAGATAGGGTAGATACCACTGCCACCAGCCAAGTCTTAGGGCCTCATTACACGGATGGCGGAGAACCATGGCGCTATTAGCGCCATGGTTCATGCCGGTAAAATTCTGGCACCGCCTTGGCGGAAAGGGGAATTACCACCCCATTCCAAGGTTGGCGGGGCGGTAATTCCCCCTTCCACCATTGCCCTTCCCCTTTCCCATTTTTGCCCCATAGGGCATAATGGGAATGGGGAAGGCGCTAATTACGGTACCGCAAATTGCGGTACTGTAATTAGCTCCCTGGGTCCCTTTGCGGGTTGGTTTTTAACACCTGCAAAAAGCAGGCGTTAAATCCCCCAACCCGCAAAGGGACCTCATAGTAAGGCGGTAAGGATTTACAGGTACCGGTATTTTACCGGTACCGGTAAATCCTTACCGCCATCCGTGTAATGAGGCCCTTAGTGTTAAGGGAGCATAAAAGGCTCCAGGAGGTACAGACAAAAAAGGGGTTAGAGTTATTCCATTCTAATACTCCATGTAAGATGGGATGTACTGGGTCTGTAGGTTAAATGACTACATAAAGTAAATGGCAACTTTACCTGTTTCTGGGGGACAGTAGTCAGCCCAGGAAAAATGGAGTCAGTGGGAAGTCTCAAAGACATCCCTGGGTCACTGCACTGAAGGTGCTGTGTAACACACACAAAGGGTTGGGCTCATGGAGTGGTGAGGCTCCAGAGCCCAAGATCACATAAAAAGTAGAAATACACATAGCAAAACACATGTAAGAGAGGGAAAAAAGGTTCACACTCTTACCAGGTGGAAAAAATAAACCCCAGAAATACAGCAAAGCTGCTGAGGGACTCAGTAGGTGAGGGAAATTAGCCATAAATGAGACTTTTCCCTAACACACCGCTATTAGCGGTGCCCGCTAATAAGTGGAACCGGAAGGAACGTCATAGCGCCAGAACGGAAAAGCGCACGTCGGGCATCTAGAAAATCACAATCCATTGCAATCCCATGGCTACAGGCACTGAAATCCAAAACCGAGATCCCAGCCTGCCTGAAATGACACAGTCCACCCTCAAAGGCACACCTAGTCTACACAAACAACGTTTCTGCGATGAGCAGCTAAACATGTGTCTGACACCCTGGCCCAGAATGCAGATGTGGTGTTCAGCACAGACCTGCGCCGTGCGACACAAATCAAGAAGAAACAGATCTGGGAGGAGGTGGCCCAGAAGGTGTCCGCAGTGGGGACAACCACACGCAATACAAAGAATTTCCGGAAAAGGTGGGACGACCGGCAGCTGCGTGTCCGCAACATACTGACTACCAACCGTCAACAGGCCCAGGCAACAGGAAGAAAACCATCCACGCCCATCAAACTAGCACGGTGGGAAGAAACATGCTGCTCCCTGATACACATGGAGGCCATTGAAGGGCTCAGGCGTGCTGAGACAGGAGTAACATCATCTGCTGACGAAGGTGAGTGAGCGTTGGCACTACACAAAAGTGAACACACACAACCAACCCAAATCCAATGGCTGAGTCCAAATGGCAAGTTGATGACAGCAAGTACATTGCCCATCACCACCCACCTAATGACTGCCCAACAGAGATTCCACACCCCTGTCACTGACACATGCAACCAACCCCACTGACACAAACCACCAGTGTCCAATTCAAAGCCCAAGTAAAATCAGCATCCAGCCACACACATGCAGCACTGCAGAGAAGCAGGCCCCACCAGTGTCACAGCCCACTGCACGGTGCAGACATCTCTACCACCAAGTGTACACCAGAGCCCTAGAGACACATCACATGGCACGCACCCCCTGATGCATGTACAGCGCACGCAACCCACGACACACCCGTAAATCCACCAAGCAAACTGCATGCACAACATGGATGCGCTAGAAGGACACACAGACACTGCATCACACACCCAACACCTGTAAGCACCATGTCTGCCCCTCCAACATGCAGACAGCAATGCACATGACCCAAAATGTACTTACATTAATATATGTTGGATGTCCCTACACCCATGACTCATGCCCTGCCACTCCATCCCACACAGGCACAGTATCAGACAGCGATGACAGGCCCACCGCAGAAACAAAGCCAACAGCACCAGGCAGAAGCAGAGGGGAAGATGATGGCACCAGGCCGTCCATGACAAGGGCCGGGCGGATGAAAACCAGCAGCCCCATGCCACACCGGTCCGGTAAACACAGGTCACATGCCACAAGACCTGAGGACCAGCCACCCCCGACACATGGGAATGTGCATCGGCCTAGGAAATTGGGTGCCATCACTGCACACCTGCCACAAGGCACACCAGCCCCCAAGCCCACAGACCAAACAACCCCTGCCCCACTTCAACCAGCTCATGTGGACGAGGAGGGTACACCAACGGCCAGCAATGGTGAGGCTCCTCAGTCACCAGCCACTAGTGACCCAGGAGAGGTGGCCCAATCACCAACAAATAGTGCAGAGGATGATGTCCAACAGGACGAGGATGACACGGCAGGGCAACGCATGTCGGAGGACACTGAGGGAACACCATCCATGGGGAACACACCACAGCACTCCTTGGGACATGGGTCGTATAGTGGTAGCTCCAGGGAGGAGACGCTGGACCCGTATTCAGCCCTCAAATCAGTCCAACCCCAGTTCCCATGCGACCACCAGCAGTCAATGACATAGGTGACCTAGAAGCCCGCATCACCCGTATGGAGGAGCGTCAGCAGTCCATGGATGAGATGTTGCGACAATTCATCACAGTAGGGGAAGCCACACGCCAGGCCCACTGTGACAGCACACAGGCACTCACCCGTGCTGTGAACCGCGTTGCCAGGCGGGTGCGCCAGGGCATGGAATCAGTCACTGAGGTACTCATAAATTTGGCTGCCACCATGGCACAATGCCCTGCAGCACCTGCCAAGTCATAACCCCCGCCAACCACGAGCAGTACCCCTGTAAGCGCAGCTCAGACAAGCCCAGTGCGTAGGTCGCTAAGCACCATGCGCCGGCCAGGGGAGCCACAGTCTCCATGCAAAAAGGGCCGACTGCAGCCAGAAAGACATGCAGGATGGAGGTTGTTAGAACTCATAATGTGTGCCGGGACATGGGTGTGTGGGGGAGTTGAGGGATGGGGGAGTCTTTGGGGGGTTTTTGGGTGGTGGATTAGAGGGATGAGTGGTGGAGGGTGGTGGGAGGGTAGACTCAGTTGCATCGTAGGTGGGCTGTTCTTCTATGTAAATAGTTTCATTGATAATTACATCTCAGTTGGAAACAAATAACATGACTGGACATTGCTTATTTAGTGTGTCGGAATGTAATGGCAAACAGTGTACACTGCCCATAGTCCCCCGATCTCTGTGCACAGCGAGTGGGAATTGATGCACCCTCTTCATCACAGTGCATCAAACGTAGATGTTCATCACTGATTGGCGCACAGCACGTCCCTCATGGGCATTGCCACATGGCTGATGTACTACTCTTATCCTTCATCATCCCCATCTTCACCCGGTGGTTGCTGGTCAATGTCAGGTGGCAGGGGTAAGTTCCACCTGATGCACATGTTGAGCAGTATAGCACAGACCATGGTGATCTTATCCACCTTCTCAGGCCCGTAAAGGAGTGCTCCACCAGACCTGCTGAGGCAGCGGAAACATGCCTTCAACAGGCCAAAGGTCTGCTCGATCACAACAGGGGTACGGATATGAACGCGATTGTACTCCTCTTCGTGCCTGGTCTGCGGGATCCGAACGCGGGTGAGGAGCCACGGATTCAAGGGATAGCCACCCTCACCTGCATGGGAGCTCAATGAGGTATGTGTGACAATTTCTGGCATAACACCTGTAGCAATCACTGTCATGGCTGCAGCTATTTGGTGTTCACATGCACATGTCCCTGGATGTATGCATACAGGTACATTTGTCGCAATGTGTGCTGGACAATGGTCTGCAGGTGTGGATTGCGTTGTCCAGATGTTGCAGGGTGTTCACTTGCATGCTCTTGCAGATGTCCTGTATTGTGCTTTGCTGCATTCATGTCTGTTAGGCATACTCACTGCATGTTGCTGAATTGTGTTGCAGAGGGTATACTCAGTTGATGTGCCATGGACGCGTTGAGGGATGTGGCCTGCTTCTACATATGGCGTATTGTCATTGGTGTGAAACATTGGTGTCATGAAAGGCATTGTTGGATCTCGTTCAGGTCGGTAAATGTAGGCCCACAGTGTTATGCTGTATGTGCTGTCTCCACTCACCACCAATCACACCCAGGTGGAGTATTCATCCCCCCCCCCCCCAACTGCACTGCCATGGGCCTGTCAGGCGACTTACTGAGCAGCCAGGCACGCTGTCCGGCATGTCGCTCCATGTAGCAGGGTAGCAAGGAATTCCGCAGCACCATGGCATCATGTGTGGATCCAGAATATCGGGCACAACAATGTGTGGTGATCTTGCTGGAGTCACATGCCATCTGCACATTGATGGAGTGGTATTGCTTACGATTTCGGTACACAACCTCTATGGCATGTGGGACCACTAATTCAGCATGGGTGCAGTAGAGGGCACTGATGCAATTGGACATGCCTGCCACTGCATATAAGCCAACTTTAGTTTCGGGGAGCTCCTGGCCACTCTGTGGTGGGGATATGTGGTTCTGTGCGTGCTTCAGGAGGGCATCCAGCACTTGGGTCAGCATGCATGGAAGGAAAGGTTGTGATATGCCATGCTGCTGGCACACTGTGTGCTGGTAGGTACATGTGGCCAGGTAGAGGTGCATAGACACTACCTTCAGTAGAGGGGGAATGGCAGTGCAGATTTCAATCAGGCTGACGCTGTTGACGTTTATCATGCCCACTATGGTGGTGATGGTGTCCCGGTCCAGCCGGTACAGGGTGTGGATCTGCTCAGAAGTTAGGTTGTATGGACTGGCTCTGAGGCGAGGGATTGGTGGCTGCCTATGTGGTGCCTCTGCCTACACTGGTGGGACTTGCTGGGCCTGTCTCACCCTCCTTCTCCTCCTGCGTCTCCTCTGTGGTGCCTGTAGTTGTTGCTGGTGTAGCAATGCAAGCATGTCCTCCAGCCCCAGTATTGCTACTACTATTGGAATCATTTTGGTGTGGGAAGGGGTGTGGTGTGTGGGTGTGCTCCTTTTGGGCTGGCCCAAACTCCAATGCCTCCACCTGTGCTGATTGTGTGCACCTATGGCAGTTGGGAACACTGCACATAGCAGTTTACGGGTGCTTCGCGATGCCGGTTTTGCCGGCATGCCGGTATCCCGTATTAGCGCCTTCATGATGCCGGTATTTGCATGTCAGTCTGACTTGCGATATCCTCCCGTTAGCGGCATCCCGGTATTGCCGGCCTGAAGCGGTATCCAGTGCCGGTAATCCTTTACCGGCATCGTTTTTCCATTACCTCCAACCTCGTAATGACCCCCTAAGAGTACGTTAGTCACTACGATGAGTAACTATTAATTACTCTTACGTCCCGCCCTCTTTCCTCCATACTGTATTGGTGATTACAACTGAATGTAGCCCTAGGGTGGAGAGGAGACCCTCCTTAATCAAACAGGCTTCTCAAAACCACCTGCCCGAAAGCCACGTCTGACATCGAGGCGATGTCCAGACAGTAGTGGTTGCAAAAAGCCAAGTGGGATGGCCCAGGTGGCCGCCCTGCTGATGACTTGCCACAGTACATGGCGTTGGAACGCAATGGGCATGCTTTTGGCCCTGATCGCATGGGCATGCAAATGAGCCGGTACTGGTCTATGATGCACCTCATAGGTCTCCTCGATGGCCGCGACCATCCACCTTGAGATAGAGGCTTTGGAAGCTTGATAACCTGGCCTTGAACCACCAAAGGTGACAAAAAGGGCATCCGACTTGCGGAATTCCTTGGTCCTGTCTAGGTAGTACTTCAGAGCGCGTCTGACATCCAGACAATGCAAAACCCTCTGGGGCTCCTCCTTGGGATCGGCGAAGAAGGTAGGTAAGACTATCTCCTTGTTCAGGTGGAAGGCAGATGAGACCTTGGGTAGGAATGCAGGGTGCATCCGGAGGACCACCATATCCTTTTTTTTTTTTTTTAAATGTATTTTATTGTTTTATCGTAACATACAAAAAAACAACATAACATTCGTGAAACCCCCCCTCCCACCCCTCCCACTTCCCAGGTCCAACCCATGTTCCCTATTGTTCGTCTTAGTTGGAGAGCCCTTATGAACTGCTTGCTTCTTCGCTAGAGGAGATTTCCTCTCGGGGGCGGAATAGTGTCACCGTCAGCGACACCCATTGTTGCAGGTCTTCACTAATGTCCTGTTTCTGTTCCCGCTGGGCATTCTCCCAGGCCCCTGTTTCCGCAGTCGACCATTTACGGAGGTCCTCCCACCACTGTGTTACGCTTGGAATCCTAGGGCTCTTCCACTCCATTGCGATGCGCCTTTTGGCCAGAATGTACATCAGATCTTTCATCTTGTTGAGTGGTCTGTTCTTCTTGTTTTTCTTGTATTTGCCCAGTATGCACGCCTTTGGAGACTGTATGTCCAAGGTTATGTCTGCTTCCATCACTTTTGTCTCTATTTGCTTCCAGTAGGTTTGTAGTGCCGGGCAACCCCAGAACATATGAGTCATGCCAGCACGGGGTTCTCTGCATTTAGGGCATTCTGTGACTCCTGCAACTTTGAATTTAGAGATGACCTCTGGGGTAAGGTAGGCTCTATTAATGATGTAGAATTGTATAAGCTGTAGTCGGGCGTTTCTGGACACTTTCTTGTGGTAGTGTATCATGACTTGCCATTCTTTGTCCTCGAACTGTAGGCCCAATTCCTGCTCCCGTTTTCCTTTACACTTAAGGTCTTGTCTGGTTGTGCCGTCGAGCAGCGACTCGTAAATCCTTGAGGTTTCATGTCCCCCCTCAGCCGCATTCAGCATGTTTTTCACAACCTCTGTCCCAGCTTCAAGGTCATCAACCTCAGGCCATCGAGTTTTGAGGACACTTATTACGGCTCCGTGCAACAGGAACTGACCTGTAGGTAGTCCCGTGGTTTCATGCAACTCCTCAAATGGTAGGATGCCCTGTTCGTTCGCCAGGTTGGCCAGGGTGGCAATCCCATAGGGCTCCCATATGTTCCTGATTATCGTCGGGCCATCAGGTCTGGCGGTCATTGTGGCTGCCAGCGGAATCTGAGGTGAGTCTTTAGCATTCACAGCTCTGCAGGCTCGCTTCCAAATCTGGATTCCGAGGCTGATTAGGTATGGGTGGTTCTGCTTTGTTTTTGGTGTGGCCCAGAGAAGGTCTCTAAGGAGCCCCTGGGAGACCGCCGGCTGTAGGAGTCGGGTATCTGTTGTCGATTCCATTGGATCACATGCTTTAATTGGCCTGCTAGGAAGTATAATTCGAAATTGGGGATTTTCAAGCTTCCCTTGTCATAGGGCCTCTGCATTACCTCCAGTGCCACTCTGTGCCGTCCCCCCTGCCATAGGAAACTCCTGCAAAGCTTATTCAGTTCTCTGAAGAATTGCTGCGGGATGTAGTATGGGACGTTTGTGAAATAATGTAGGAGACGGGGGAGTGCTACCATTTTGAGTAGTCCCGCTCTACCGGCCACTGAGAGCGGTAGCCTGCCCCAGAGGTTCATTGCTTTTTCTAGGCTGTCTCTGGCTTTTACTGTGTTCAGAGCATGTTCAGTCTTGGGATCTCGGTGGATAGAGACACCTAGGTATCTGAAGGAGGATGTCTCCCACTTAAATGCCAGCTTAGGGAGGCTCGCCACTTCGACCCAGCTCAGGGCCGCCAGGGGGAAGAGGCAGGATTTGTCATGGTTGATTTGAATCCCAGTGACTCTGTGGAACCCCACTAAGGTTTCGAGAATGTACGGCAGTAAGTGTTCAGGGTTAAGTAAAGGAGCATATCGTCAGCGTACATAGAGACTAAGTGGGTTACCCCGTCAATCTCTATGCCCCCATCCTCGTATTCTTGTCTTAGGTATGCTGCAATAGGTTCAGCAGCTATGATGTATAGCATGGGGGAGAGGGAACAGCCTTGCCTCGTGCCTCTGTGGAGATGCCATTTCTCGGAGTAGGTGCTATTGGTGCGCACTCTGGCTGTGGGGTCTGTATAGATTAGCTTAACCCATCTTCGGAAGGCGGGCCCTATTCCCATTTTGGCCATATTGGCTTGAAGCCAATCCCACCTGACGGAATCAAACGCCTTAGTGGCATCTAGGGATGCCACTGCGCATTTGCTTGATCTGCCTTCAGTGCTATGAATGACGTTGTGTAGTCTGCGTATATTCTCTGTGATGGAACGCCCGGGTACATATCCCGTCTGGTCCTGATGGATCAGCTGTGGGATCACTCTTCTCAACCTCCTGGCCAACAGTGTCGTCAAGATCTTGTTGTCTACATTTAGCATGGACAGGGGACTGTACGAGCTGCAATCGTCCCCCTCTTTGCCCGGTTTCAAGAGCGGTATAATCACAGCTTCGCGCATGGTGTCCGGTAGGGTACCTGCGTCGTAAGCTTCCTGATAAACTTGGGCCAATAAGGGGGCTAATGTGTCCTCATAAATTTTATAAAACTCCCCAGGGAGTCCATCGGAGCCCGGTGTCTTACCGGAGGGGAGTGATCTGATAGCGGCTACCACCTCTTCGGGGGTAATGGGGACGTCTAGGGCCTCGGTAAGCTGCTGTTCTAGTGTGGGCAGTCTGATAATATCTAGAACGTCCTCGATATCAGTGTCGGCAGCCGATGGGGGCTCGGCATAAAGTGCCTGGAAGTATTTCGTGAATACCGAGTTTATCTCAGTCTGCATGTGCGTTGATGTTCCGTCAGGTCGGTGTATGAGGCAAATGGACCTCCTAGGGGTTTCCCATTTATTAAGCCACGCTAGTAGTTTCCCCGGTTTGTCACCCATGGCGTGCTTCCTTTCTATGTGTTTGGCATAGCTAAGTCTCCCCAGTCTTTCCCAGTGGACTAGACATGCCTGTTTGAGGTCCTGAGCCTTCTTTATGTGGGCAGGGTCAGGTGAGGACTCGTCTTCGAGTTCTCTCAGCTCACCTTCGTCTCGTCCTAGCAGGGTCGATATGGATTTCTCAGCCCCCCCTGTGGCAGCTATCATCTCCCCCCTCATCACTACCTTGTACGCCTCCCATGCCGTGCGGATGTGTTGGACACTGTTCTCGTTAATTTGCCAGTAGTCCAACGTGCAGCTGCGGATCTGTTCGCTGAAGGCTCCATCAAGAAGAGCCTCACTCCTGAGCCTCCACGTGGGTGCAGGAGGTCGGGGCGCTGTCCAGGTGGCTGTGAGTGGGGAATGGTCAGACAGCACTCTAGCCTGATATTGTGTGTCTTCAAATGAGGCCTGGTGTTCTTTGCTCACTAGTAAGTAGTCTATTCTAGTATACACTGCTTGAGGGGGCGAGTAAAAGGAGTATCCTCTCGCTTCAGGGTGATGCTCCTGCCAGAGGTCTACTAGTGCGTACTGTTGTGTCAGATCTTTCAGAATTTTAGCCGGCGGGGAGGGGCGGGAGTGCTTGCTATCAGACCTGTCCATGCGGGGATCTAGGGTGCAATTGTGGTCTCCCCCCATATCAAGATACAGTTTCTGTATGGGCCCATCCCAGTGTATAGGGAACGTAAAAAAACTGTGGCGTCATGGTTGGGGGCATAAGAGTTGCTCAGGCAGACCTCCCTCCCTTCTATGGTGCCATGTATCAAGGCCATTCTTCCCTCGTCGTCTTCTTTCGTGTGGATTAGATGTATAAGGATGGTGGGGGCTATCCATATAAGGACACCCCTGGCATATGTAGAAAACGTGGTGCCTATCGTCGTTCCTTTTCAGATCTGGGCCAGCGCCGCCAACTTTGGAGCGTTCAGGTGTGTTTCCTGCAGGAAAGCGATTCCGACCTTGCTACGTTCAAGAATGAGTGAATTCTACGCTGTTTGACGTAGCTGTTCATCCCTCTGACATTCCATGTCATGATTCTAATTTTGTCAGCGATGTGAAGTTGGTGGTCTGATGTTCCGGGCTTGCGCCTGGGGTAAGTCTGTAAAGGGTTCCGGCGACTTTGGGCGGTTTAGGTGGTCCTGGGTCTGAATACTCGCAATTCCCAACTGGGGTCCCCTGGTCTGGGTTCCCCTTCCCAAAAAACTTGAACTTCCCTTTAAAATAACACGTCTAGCGAGGTTTCCCTCGTTCTGACTTTCCCGTTTCCGCTCCATTTGACCTAAGGTCTCCAGGTGCCCTACGGGTGGGTTTAATGCACCCAAACTTCTTCAGGGGTCCTGAAGCAGGAACTCTTCGATTGTTGACTTGTGAGGAGTTATCGGACTCCCGAGCTACTCCTACGGAGATCAATGTTGCTGCGGTGCGGTGCATCTTGGTTTCCGTACGGGCCCAGCTCCATAGCTGGGCGACTTGTGTCACTTGGGATGCTGCTTTCGCGGCTTGCGTTCTCTGGGTTCTATATCCGGGATCTGCTCCCTGTCCAACCACTCGCTGGCTTCCGCTGGTGTATCGAACAGTAGCGCTTTGCTGTTATGTAGCACTTTCAGCCTGGCCGGGTAGAGAAGCATGTAGCGTAGGCCTGCGTTTTTTAGTCGTGCCTTGGTGGAGAGAAATTGGGCCCTCGCCATCTGGACTTGGAATGTGTAGTCCGGGTATATGGCCACTTTGGCTGAGTCGCGTTGTATGCTGCCACCCGATCTGGAGAATGCGAGGATCGCCTCCCTGTCTCTGTAATTGAGCACCTTGGCTATTATGGGCCTGGGTGGGGCCCCCGGGGGCGGCCGTTTGATGAGGGAACGGTGTGCACACTCAATGGTAAAGCCCTGCGACAGCTTACCAGCCCCAATTTCCTGTAGTAGAAGGTTCTCTATGTAATTCGTGGGGTCGCTCACTTCAATACCCTCAGGAAGTCCGAGGAGTCTAACGTTGTTTCGACGCGCCCGCCCTTCAGCTTCATCAGCTCTGTCCTCTAGGTTTTTTACCTTTTGCACCAAAGCGTCCACATCATTGAGTATCTGGGTTTTCGCCTCCGTGTTCTCGTGGACCCGGGACTCCAGTGCTTCCGTTCGATTAGCTATAGCGCGGACATCCTGTCTCAACAGGTTCAGGTCAATTGCTACAGCGTCAGTTTTTGGTCTCCATGGTCTAGTTTAGGGCATTAATGGCCTCCAGTAGCTGTGAGTTTGCTGGTTCTTGGGTCTTTTCCTGCTGTGCTACTGTATTGGTGGTGCAGGTGTCAAGGCTGGCTGGGCCACAGGCCGTATATGTTCCATGGCAGTTTGCCGCTGTTTACTTTTGTTGCCTCTTGCTGACATTTCTAACTGACCAGGCGGGCCACTGCGGGGCTATCTGCGGTACCTTGCTGTGGGTGAGACTAATAGAGTGTGTTGGCTGCGACCCCTTGGGACCATGGGTGCAGAACCACTTGACATCAGCGCAGGAGGGGGGCGTCAGGCCCGCCCCAGTGCCCCCAGGCTCATGTACGCTCGAACCCCGGGCAGAAGCGGCGCCCGAGGGTCCACAGTCAGCTGGTCCGCGATCTGGCCACTGCTTGAAATGGGCACCTCTCCCCGGCGTGGGCACCCCTAGGCTAGGTCTTCAGTTGCCGCCGCGGGGCGCGGCTAGCCGCTGGCGCCAGCCCGCGACCCACGTCCCACCGGGCCGGGTGCAGTTCGTGGTCCCAGTGGTCCCTGTGGGTGTGCAGTGCCACAAGCTGGGGCGCTAATGAGGGGGAGAGCGGGGGGGGCGATTATCCACTGGGTGATGCTGGTGATGGCGGCTAGGACCCCCCTCCCACCTTCTCCTTACCCCGTGTTCGTTGGGCGGGTTGGCCGGCCCCTCCGCGCCGACTCCCGCTTACATCAGGCAAGATGCGCCGCAGCCCGGGTGTTGAGATCCCCTGTCGCGGGCAGACCCGGCGGGCCGCTCGCTCTCCACCCTCTCGCGGAGGCCCCGGTAGCGTGTCTCGGGCTGGGTCCCCTCCAAGGCTCTTCCACTCACGCCGGCAGTTCAGGTGCTCCGATGCCTCCCCCGCGGGCGGGCTCGATGGGGGCCGCCCACGTCTCTCTGTCTTCTGGGATCTAGCGGTACGTCGCTGGCCGCAGGGCACCGCAGCATGGGATATCGCAGCGTGGGATGCTCTTATCATCGCTCCACCCGCCAAGTGCTCAATTCAACTCCTTGGCGCCGCACGCCACGCCAGTCCCCAGGGCCGTCTGTTGTACGGGCCGTGCCACAGTGTACAGCGTCCTCTGCTAGGCAGGTGCCATTTTCTGGTGCCAGCGTATCTCGGCACTCACCGAATATCTTCGTACCGGAAGGTCGCAGCGGCCCAAAACTTTGCATGCAGGTGCTCTGGGTGCTTAGCCACGGGTGCGGCGAGTTACAGCAGGAATAGTGGGGCAAAACCACAATTTCGCAGCAAAATCAAGGGCACATCATACGGAGCTGCGTGGAAAAGCGTCCTGCTTACATGGCGGTTAGCCACGCCCCCGGGACCACCATATCCTTATGAAAAGTGGTATAGGGCTCTGATGCCACAAGAGCCTGGATCTCGCTGACTCTGCGAGCTGAGGTGAGACCCACGAGCAGAGCTGTTTTTAGGGTGACCAGCCTGATGTCCGCGGATGCCATTGGCTCGAAAGGTTTGTGCGCCAAGGCACCCAGCACTACATTGAGGTCCCACAAGGGTGAGGCTTCTTTATAGACGGGTAAAGTCTGTGGAGGTTTGTCAGATGTGGCTTGACCACTGGATTAGAGGAGGAAAAGAGACCCTCCTCCAAATTCCTGTAGTCACCTATGGGTGCCAGGTAAGTGCGGCATGTGTCGAACTGCACTCCGGTGTGGGCGAGGTGTGGCGAGAAGGAGAGAACATCATCCAATGTGCACTTAAAGGGGTCAATCTCGTTAGAGTTGGCCCAATGACAGAATATAGACCATTTGCTCTTATATTGGCTCCTGTTAGCCTTGCTTCTGGCGCCGTGGATGATCTCCACATTAGCCTGGGATAGGTTCAAGTGACCTGCCCAGGAACCACGCTGCGAGGGCTAGTTTGTGAGGAGCAGGGTGGAGTACCCTGCCCCCCTGCTGGGCCAGAAGTGGAGCTGGACCCAGCGGTAGATGAATGGGAGGCCTGTCCGATTGGCTGAGCATCTCGGAGAACCATGGTCTCGCCGGCCACCACGGAGCTATCAGAATGATGCTGAGGTGACACGATTGCTTTATCCTGCAGATCACCCTCTGAATAAGGGGTGTGGGCAGGAAGGCGTATGCCGTCATGTAGTTCCATTGTATCTGGAATGCATCGCCCAGGGAGCTGAGGCCATGCCCCTGCCAGGAGGCAAACTGCTGGCATTTCCTGTTGCCTTGGGAAGCAAACAGATCCACTTGGGGGTGCCCCCACCTGAGCAAGATCCCCACATGCTGACCGTGAGGTTGCATAGTGGAGGGGATCTGGTACCCCCCTGCGTGTACTTGAAGCTTATGTTAATTTCGAATCACTGTTCATTTTGAATCACTGTTGCAAAGATGATTTGATTGAACTACTTGGGACATGCACTTAATGTCCAAACCTCTTGCTATAATTAAAATTTTGCACTATTGAATCTATACAATTTATGGTGAGGCTATTGAGATCTACTATATTGTATGTATCCATAGACAGGATGAATGCAAGATGAACATGTAAAATTTAAAAGGGATAATATTTAACAGCTTAAAATTCTTCATAAAAAGTTCATAATCGGAGATTTGAAAGGGTCATCATACCACCACCCAACGACACATGAGGGCTTAGACGTGTAGTGCAGGAAAATGTTCACCCTTTGGCAACAAAGGGCTCATTTTTCAAATAGTGTTGGTTCCAAGCCTCTTACGGCCTAGAGGCTCTATTCTTTCCTGCACCTGAAACACACAGGTTCGTAAGAACCCCAGGAGTTAGTATTGAATTAAAGAACACTAACATATATTCATTACGCACTCAGGTGAAAAAGTAGTGCCCCTCAAACCCCCTTCTTGTTCCAGACACCCCTGCTTGTTGACATATTACATGCTGGTGGAATTGTCCATCTGGGTACGTACGTACTGTCTTGCCCTCTATGAGAGCGAGGAAGGCTTTGAGGGCCAGCCATATGGCCTTCAACTCTAGCTAGTTGATGTGGAACTCCTGCCGGGTCCAGACTCCATGGATGCTGTGGTTGTCCAGAGTAGCTCCCCAGCCCTCTAGGGAAGAGCCCGTCGTGACAGTGACCTGAGGGAGAGGTTGCCATAAGGGCTTGCCCCACCGTAGGTTGAAGTCCACAGACCAGCAGGAGAGGTCCGGGTGGAGAGACGTAGGAATGTCCACCGATTCCGATTATGAGCCCCTCTCTCCTGATTCCATGAGGCTGCGAAGTGCGGCTGCAGTCTCCTAATCCTGAGTCTTGTGTGGGGTACTGCTAAAAGGGCTGCCGCCATAATACCCAGAAGGTACCACCATGCCGCGGTCACAGTCCTGGCGAGGAAGTGAGTAGTGGCTCTCTTGATGGCTGTGATCCTGTCCTCTGAAGGGAAAACCCTCTCGGAGCCGGTGTCCCAGATGAGGCCCAGGAAGGTGAGGGTCTGCGTGGGTTGCAGCTGCGACTTCCTGAGATTGATAGTAAACCCCAGGCCGTGGAGTGTGTTCATAAGCGCGGAGGAGGTGTGGAGAACCGCCCTGGGAATGAGGCCCGGACGACCCAGTCGTCAGGTATAGGTAGAAGTGGTGGCTCTGAGGAGAGCAGCCACTACGTTCATCAATCTGGTTAATACGCTGGGGGCTGAATTGTGGCCGAAGGTAGCACCTTGTATTGAAAGTGGCAGCCCATGATCCTGAACCTCAGAAAGGATCGATGCGGCTGCCAAATAGGGACTTGTAAGTATGCGTCCTTCAGGTCCAGGGAGCACATCCAGTCTCCCCTGTTCAGTGTCTCCTCAATGAGAGCTGGCGTAACCATCTTGAATTTTTGTAGCGGAAGGGTGAGGTTGAGGGTGGAAAGGTCCAACACAACTCTCAGGCCAGCCTGATTCTTCTTCTGTATGGCACAAATCCTGGAATAGAAGCCCAATCCTCTCTGGGAGGCTGGGACTTCTTCCACTGCGTGGCTCTCGACGAGCGACCGGATCGCCGCCAACAGAGTTGCTGTCCCCATCTGTGGGAGAGGAGGAGGGAGGAGAGGAAGGAACCGGTAGGCGGTATCCTGTGAAGACTACAGAGAGGATCCAGAGGTCTGAAAAAGTTTGGCACCAAAATGCTCATGGAAGGCAAGCCTCTCCCCCACTGGAGACATGTGGACCCGGAGGGGCGTGTCATGCCTTCTTTCCTTTCAAGGCTGTTACGGAGGAGGGGGATTGAAAAAATCCCTTGCCTCCCCTTTTGTTGTTTCCTCTGATGCTGACTCGGGGAACGGTCAGGTTGTCTGGACCTCCGTTCATGGAAGCCTCAGAACCCACCAGACGCCCGACCCCTTGTCGGAGCGTTGATGTGACTGGGTGTACGCCTTGGCTGTGGCCTTCGTAAGAATAGATAAAGACTTAGCGGTTTGTGAGCTGTTCTTTTTATCGAATTCTTCATCCGTGGTGAAGTGGAAGTTGTCACTACCCTCGAATGGAAGGTCCAATATGCGTTCCTGGACGTTGGGGTTAAACTTGGTAGCCCGCAGGCAGGCCGTCCTTCTCATGTCCGTGGCGATGCAGATGGCCCGGCCAGAGGTATCGATATGGGCCACTGTGGACTCCATGATGTCCTGCGATATCAGCCTTGCTTCTCCTAATCCTGCTTTGAAGCAAGCCTGGCTTTGTGGTGGAAGTTCCGGGAGGAAGTCTGCAATTTCCTGCCGGAGCCTTAGGTTAACGGCTGCCAGCATGGCATCGGCGTTGGCTTGACGCAGGTGCAGGGAGGTGTTGGAGTACAGCTTTTTCCCATACGCCTCCAAGATCTTCTCCTCCATGCTTAGCAGTGCCGAGGACGAGGTGGCCGAGGGCAAATGCAGCTTAGAATAGAGTGAAACTGCAGCGATCACGGCTCAGGATGAGCTGAAATCAAGAGTGTATCCCCTTCCAACTGCCTGTACTTCGCGTCAAGGCACCAGTTGACAGGTTTGACCGAGTGCGGCTTGAGCCAACCCTTCTTGGCCAGAGCAACAACGTCCTTCTGCATTGGGATTCCTGTCTTGGAGGGGGACCTTATGGTGAGGACTTCTGCCAAGACCCCCTCCTTGGGCTGTTCGACCTCGGGCATATGAAGGCCCAGGTATTATGCCAGGGTTGCAAGGCGTTCGTGGAAGGCCTTCGCTGAAGATGGCGTGTCGGGGTCCTTCTCCTCGTCTTTGTCCAGCTGAGTACTCGGAGGGTCCAGAACTGGCAGAGGGGTACTGGGCGCCGTGGGCTGCAGTGTGGAGACCAGAGCCGGAGGCTGTTGCGGCAGCAGGTGTGGAAGAACAAGTTACTTACCAACTGGTAACATTCTTTTTCGACTGGATGTTCCTCCAACGTATTCCACATCTTTGATATGTAATGTCCACAGCTGTGCACTTCGGAATCTTTTTCAGCAGAGGGCGTCCCGCGTCGATGACGTCAGGTCGATGTCCCTCGAAGGCCTACGACGAGGGTGATGTCACCGGATGTTATAAATAGGACGCATGGCGCCCATTGCCTCAGTTTAAGTTTTTTCCCTCAGAACATGTGGCACCAGTCTCATGCCTGCTTGACTGCACATAGCCTTGTGGAAACGGAAGCTTCAATCGCATAGGAAATTCTCCAGAGGGGCAGGGTGGGAGGGCGATGTGGAATACGTTGGAGGAACATCCAGTCGAAAGAACGTTGCTAGTTGGTAAGCATCCATCTTGTGTAACATTCACCATTTTGCTTTTTCATTTCTGTCAAACGCTTTTTGCAAAATGTATAATACTCTGAAAGCTCATACACGGTACGAGGCCACAGCTTGCATGTTGATAGATCGACCCAGACAGGAAAGTCAAGTAGTGCAGAAATACATTGTTTTCCTCCCTCACTAAGTCCTTGAGAGCAAGCAGAAACAGCATTTAATCAACAGACCAGGTGCCGGCCTGTCTCACTACAGCTGTCGCAATAGGCAGTTAAAGCATGAATTATACTTTTCTAGGGGTCCTCCTCTGTGGATCTTCCTTAGAACAGGCTGCCCCCTAGTTCACGAATAGAAACTGGTAGATAACGTGCTTTGGGATGTCTCTCTCGCGAACATGATATCCTAGATGAACAAGTGATTTGTGTTCTTAAAAACAAAGAACTATGTCTGCAGCTGTTGCAAAGTATAAGAAACTTGTCATAATGTGTCATATTTGTCATAATTGTCAATCACCGAACCCTAGCTCAAGAAGATACATTATGGGCGGTTCTTATGTGCCTCGAAGGCTGATATTTTGTATATATGTAACGGTTTGTACGATGCTTGTGCTCTTGCGTCTCAGGAGGTCTGGGTGACACACGTTGCGAGACGTTAGACCCAGTCGGCCGACTGAGCATTTTTTTTCTGCAATAAACCATAGTACTTGGAAAATCGAACCTTGTGTCTGTCGTATCGCTAGTATATGGTGATTGTGCCTTGTCTCCATATGCGGAGCGTCTTCAGGGCCCAGCAAAAAATTACGCCTGAATAGGGACCCTCCCCCTTTTGCTCCATCATATACATTAAGTTTGAAGAAGGCGAAAACGAATTGAGGACAAGGGCGTTGAGCCGGGATCGAAAGGTGTTCAGGGCGCCCCTGTGAAAGTGATGAGACTCCTTTGCAGATCTGTACACAGCTGATCCCTGAGCGTCCAGAGAGCATCGAGGCGAGGGTCCCGAAACGAGGCAGATTGAGCCAGATACGCAGTCACGATGGTTCTTGGTTGCGTCCGTATACAGACAAATTGCGTCTTGAGTGACAAACTGATTGATCAGGTGAGTCGTGACCCGATTCTTAATTGCCCTGATATTGATTGAGTGTTGCTCTTGCAAGATCAAACGCCTAGGGTAAGGTACGAGGTTAAGATCAATTATGCCTGGGAAATTGTCTTCCTGTCTAGTGGGATTTTTCCACTGCAGAAGACAATCTTTAGAAACTGACCAAGTTGCGCCACCCGTAGGGTCTCCAGTGTTTGAAATGTATGTGAAGTATGGAATAGGGGCAATAATGTTTAATTCAATTTGGCATAAGCAGACCAGGCATGTAGCAGACTTGCAGTGGCCTAATGATGGGACTTTTGAATTGGCACGTGTAGAACACTTAGAATCAGTATTGCTACGCAAGAAAGCACGCCCAGCGGCATTCAATGTCTTGAGAGACTGGAGGAAGGAAGCTAATCTCCGTTTGAGAAGTAGGGAGAAACATGCACATAGACACAAATCAAACATAGAGAAAGCGCTAGAACTTGATGAGCTTAAAGTGACAGAGGATCTAAGAAGAATGGATAGGGCATTCCAAGTAGGTGTACAAAAAATATATCCACAACAAGATTTGCATACTTCAGAGGAACTAATAAATAAAATTTTGAATGAACGAAGAAATGAACGTCCTCATGGTAGTATCAACCCTATTGCACCTCTACCCATTGTTCCTCCTCCCCAACCTGCCACCCCCACTCCTGTTGTTCCGTCTGTACCAGCTCCCCCTTTACATGTGACACAATTCCCTCCATTGCCGACAGAGTGTGAGTTAGCGGCTGCCACAGGAGGCAGTTCTGCAGAGGTGGGGCCTGTGCTGAAAGGAAGCACAAGAGTAAAAAAAAGAAAAAGCAGCTGAGAGAGTGGGCAGAGATGTATATTGAAGGCAACAATGAGGGATCCGTGCAGAGTTCCATGTTTGACTATAAGAAGCTTGGCGAACAACAGGTATTGTAAGAATGCATGGGGGATTATCTTGTAGAGGAATGGAAAAAAATGACTGGTACATTGGCACAGCAGGAGTTGCAAGATTTAAATGTTTTTTCCCGAACACGGAATGGTGCGTCAGAAATACAAGAACATGTAGGGCGGCTATTTGTGTTTAAAAGTGAGCTGGATCTATTGACTGAAGAAATGAAGAAAGGGAAACAACAGGTAGTGCCATATGTTCAGCAACTATTTTTGCCGCCATTAAAGCCTGTTAGTGAAGAGATGAAAATTTGTACGCGAGAGGCACTTAAATGGATTACAGACGCCACCATTACCCCAATAGAAGTGCATGATACGTTTAGTGAGTATACGCTAGAGATGCAAAGGAAGGTATTACAGGTAATGGTGAGTACTTGCAAGATGAGTGTTTCAGGAAAAATTCATGTTGCCCCCCCGATTTAATGAGAATGTACAAGAGAGCATTTTTGCCTGAAACTGGAAAGGCTGCCCTTTCTCTCGATTTAGCCCTATTGCTTGGTAAGCAAACAGCTGAGGAAGCACCTAGTTTAGAATTGCCCATGAGAGAAATTGCTGCCTACGTTTGTCCCAAAAGTAGAGATAGCTGCCGCTGATGGAAATGCAGCGCAGGTGATAGAGGCCCATTATACTGCACAGTTCGTACATGTCCCTTTTTCAGGACAGGAGGTAAATAACAAAGCAATCAATCCCTGATTTTAGGAAAAATCCTGTGGGATTTTATAAGGAAATTTTGAATTCGTCTGTTTTTACAATGAGTGATATTGACCTATTATTTCCCGTGATTCTTCCCGTTGACATATGGAAACAGATTAGGAATACAGATGGCATTGGTATTTTGGGTGATACATGGCAAAATTTGATTATAAGTGACAAGGACAGGAAAGCTGGCGAAAAACCGCCATCGGTCATGTTGCCAGCGAGAATAGTACGGAAATTGAAAATGTTAGTACCTGAGAGAAGGATTGTGTGGGACAAGTAAACGGCTTGTGTGCACGGTAAAGATGAAGTTGCGACAGATTATTTTAATCGATTTGAAGTATTTGCAAATTTCACTGGTCAAGATTTGAGTACTGAACCAGGGAAGAGGTTGTTTGTTGATAAGTATGTACGAGGGTTGTTACCGAAAATTCCAAATTTAATATAGACATCCGAGAGTGCATGGCAGGCAAAATCACAGAGTGAGGTGTAATGGCCGAATATTATCAGAACAGAGTAAATGCAGAGAAGGAGAAAGAAATAAGGGGCAAAGGGAATTTGAAAACAAGGGTATTGATGCAACAAGTAACAAACAATAACAGAGGCAGTCGGAATGCACAGACAAGATCTAATTTCTCCAACATGCACGGGGGCCCAATTGGACTTAATCAATGTGCCTATTGTAAACAAGAAGGCCATTGGCAAGCACAGTGCCCGCAGATCCAGAATCGGAATGGAAATTTCCTGAGAAGACAGAATAGAGGTCGCCCGGGAACACAAGGACAGAATACAAACATGAGAGCACCACAAAGCCAGAACAACCAGGGGAATCAGAATCAAACCAGAACCAGCAGCAGCAGAATAGTACGGGAGATGGAAATGTTTTTGATAACAAGGCCAATGCATACTATTCTGACGACTTTACATCTGATGATGTATTATTTTACTAAAACAGCCCAATACAGGGGTTGAAACCAGTGTCTATTCCCGTAGACCAGAAAGGGCCCTACATAGAAATGAAGTTTGGGAATAGGGAGCACACTTTTCTAGTGGACACAGGTGCACAGAAATGTTCAATTGACCATCACCTAGTTCCAGATATACCACTGTCAGGGCAGAATAATGTCTCCGTAGGGTTCGCAGGTACACCGGTAATTAGTCCAGTGTCACAATCAGTACCCATAACACTAGGTCCTTTCACTGAATCTTGGCCATTTCTTTTGACACGAAATTGCGGCGAAAATTTATTGGGTTTAAACTTGTTGAAAAAATTGAGTCCGGTTATTCATTTTTCTCCTGATGGAGTGTATTTAACTACATCACCACAAAAAGCTCCAGTGTCACAATTTTTTTCCAAACCATTACTGACCGAATTGAGTAGAGTGCCAACATGTAAAGGACGATGAATGATAATGATGTTGGCTGTTTGAAAATAGAGCCAGTAAAAATTGTTTTGAAGGAAGGAATTACATTGCCACACATTCCACAATATATAATTTCAGTGGAAGGAGAGAGAGCATTGAAATGCATTTTTTCTGATTTAATTAAACAAAACGAGATTGAAGAGATTACTGGTAGCACTTGCAATAGTCCAATTCTTCCAGTTTATAAGAAACGAGGTAATGAAATACTGTATCGTTTCATAATTGACTTGCATGGATTGAATAAAGTAGTTGATCCCCAATTTCAATTGGTCCCAGATGTGACTACCATTCTGACTATGATTCCAGCATCTGCATCATATTTTAGTGTTGTAGATTTGAAGAATGCGCTTTTCAGCATTCCGGTATATCCAGACAGCAGATATTTATTTGCTTTTACTCTAGGAGGACGTTCATTCACATTCACATGAATTCCACAAGGTTACACTGAAAGCCTCAGCATTTATAGTAGAGCATTGAAGGAACAACTAGACATGCTGGAGCTACCAACAGTATTATTGCAATACATTGATGACCTATTAATTGCAGCAGATGCAGAAGACATTTGCAAGGAGAGCACAGCTACATTGCAGACACATTTAGCAGCACATGGACACAAAGCATCATTAAAAAAATTCCAGTATTGTCGAAAGGAGGTGGCCTATTTGCGCTACCTACTTTCGAAGAAGGGAATTGGACTGACACCAGAAAGGATAGAGAGCATCTCTGGTATGCCTATTCAAAAACACAGAAGGAAGTCAGAGCCATAATAGGCATGGCTTCATATGCAGGCAATGGATCGCACATTTCGCCATGATTGTGAAACCAATGGTGGCATTGACAAAGAAGGATGTTGCTGTGCCTTTACCCTGGAGCATGGAATGTCAAGATGCATTTGATTTGCTCAAAACTGCATTAAGTTCAGCTCCAGTTTTGGGCACACTAAATTATGAACATTTTTTTAAGCTATTTGTTCATGAGAGCAATGGTTGTGTGTTGGCTGTTTTGACCCAGGAACAAGGAGGGAGAAAAAGACCATGCGGTTATTTTTCTTCCATGCTGGATCCTGTTGCATGCGCTTTGCCGCGCTGTTTGCGAGCTGTTGCCGTGGCTGCCGCATCAGTAAAACAAACCGAGGGAATGGTTTTGGGTCACGCCTTAACCATAATGGTGCCTTACGCAGTAGACGCTATTTTAAATAGAACGTAGACGCAACACTTCACATCAGCTAGGCTGATGAGATATGAAATTGTCCTGTTTGTACCGCATATTCAAATTATGAGATGTTGCGCTTTGAATCCGGCTGAGTTAATTCCTCCTCCCAATGAAAAGACGGGTGAAAAAGAATTCCCCCATGATTGTATAATGGTTACTGAGCAAGAAACGAAAGGCAGAATTGATCTAACAGATACCCCACAGAAAGAGCCAGATGGAGAATTGTTTTGCGATGGTTCTTGTTTAAAATTACCTGATGGTACATCAACTGCTGCATATGCTATCACGACACTAAAGAGTATTGTTGAGAGCAAAAGAATCCCATACAATTCAGCACTGGCTGCAGAGACAATAGCATTAACAAGAGCATGTGAAATTTCTGAAAACCTGAATGTAAACATATATACTGACAGTCAGTATGCATTTGGGGTGGTACACAATTTTAGTCGATTATGGGCTGAGAGGGGGTTTTTAACATCACATGGAACCTGGATCCAACATGGCACTTTGATAGTAAAATTGTTGCCTGGCCTTGCACTTCCTAAACGGCTAGCAATAATGAAATGCGAAGCGCATAAAAAAGTAACATGTAACGTTGGCAAAGGAAACGCATTTGCAGACAAAATCTCAAAACAAACTGCCACTGATTTACATACGAAAGTGTATTGAGAGGTCAAAAGAGGTACCCTGCATGGTAGAAAATGGAATTGCAACAGTTAAAGAGATGCAAACAGAAGCAACTCCAGACAAAATGAAAGCTTGGCCTAAGCTTACAGCGGAACTAGACAGAGGGTTGCTGGGTGGACAAAACGAGTAAAAAATGGATGTTGCCAAACGCCTAAGTAACAGCGATGGTCACTATGGCTCACAGCCCCACGCACATATGCACTAAAAAAATGATTCAGCATTTAGATACAGTATGGCAGAATCCGCACATTAGAAAAAATGCCGAAAGACTAGTCCAAAACTGCATGACATGTTTGCAACACAACATTGGAAAAGGAACTGCGACTCCTGTAGGTAGTTTTGGCCCCCCTCTATGTCATTTGAAGTAATCCATTTTGATTTCATAGAATGGAAAGATGTCAGAATTTCAAGTACGTCCTTGTAGTGGTCTGTGCATTTAGCACATGGGTGAAGGCCTATCCACTTAAGGATTGCACAGCAATAAGCACAGCGAAAGTGATGTTAAAAGATCACTTTTCCCATTATGGCCTGCCACGTGTCATATGGTCAGATAACGGCCCGCATTTTATTGCGGCCGTGATACTACAAATTTGTGCAGGCCTCCAGATTGATAAACGATTCCATTTGGCCAGACACCCGATGAGTGCCGGTCTTGTTGAGCGCCAGAATGGTATTTTGAAGAATAAAATTAGCAAAATATGCTCAGGGAGTCAGTTGAAGTGGCCTGATGCGCTGCCATTAGCTTTGTTGTGCACTGAGAACGTCTTTACAGGCAAGGACAGGACTCTCCCCATACAAAATTGTGATGGGGAGACCCACAAATGTTTGGAGCGCTCCCTAACCTAGATGTCTGAACTGCACTTATTGTAAACTGTTAACTCAGAAATTGCGTTTGATTCATCAGCAGGTGCAGGAGGCTCTTCCTGTCAGATATACCGGCCCGGGGCATTGTCTGCAGCCTGGAGACTGGGTGCTGACTAAGAATTTTGAGCGGAAGTCCTCACTGGCACTGAGGTGGAACGGCCCGTACCAGGGCTTCCTGGCAACACACACTGCAGTCCGAGTGGTGGTCGCAAGGCGTGGATCCATGCGAAGCACACAAAACAAATTCCATTCGCCTTGAAAGAACTGCCTGATCCGGACTATGAAAAAGAAACAGCTGCACTCAAGCTTATCCCTGGTTGCCTAGAAATTGGGGAGGGACTTGTTACTTGGGGATCCTTTTTCCTGGTGTATTCCTTTCCAAAACATCAGATATATCGAAATTATCCAGATCCAGACCACGGCGGGATGATACAGGATTAATTGCAGAGGATATAGCCAAATCATTTATACCATTCTGGGGACAGGCAATACATTCATGGAATATAAGAAAACTGTCCAGAATGTTAGAAAAAACGATAAATGGAACAACTGATATATTATATAATATGACATTAGAAGAGAAGGCAGTTAGATTAATGACACTTCAGAATAGAATGGCTCCTGATATCATTTTGGCCGACCGCGGAGGTGTTTCCAAAATCGTGGGGTCAGCGTGCTGTGTATTCGTAAGTGACTCCTCCCCTACGCTTTTAGAAGCAATCAAGAAATTACACATTCTGAGTTCTGACATTCATACACCGTCAGGCGGTTGGGAGCTGAATATAAGTTCATGGTTTTGGGAACCGCTGCGTTCATGGGGATGGAAGCTCATTACAATCTTAGTAACATTACTTGGAATCCTCATGTGCTGCTGTTGCTGCATACACTGTATGCCAATCTTTTGCTCTGTGGTAACAAATGAATGTGTACATGTAATGATGGAAAAACAAACTCAGAGGTTGAATAAGGATGCAAATGACGAAATGGAAACAATGAAGGAATTCATGTCAATTAATATTGAAGATGACGATTACAGTAGCATGTGTAGTTCAGAATTAGATACATGGTCAGATGAAGATGAGGTGTATGGATAATGCTCTTGGTTTACGGCCAAAAGGAGGGTTTGTAAATCTGTAAAACAACCCCAAAAAGTATAGAAGGTACATTATGTTGGCCGTAAACCAATCGCATCACATAACCAACACTGCGAACACAAATTCGTCAGTATAACCATAGGGCATCCAACTTGTGTAACATTCGCAATTTTGCTTTTACTTTTCTGTCAAACGCTTTTTGCAAAACGTATAATACTCTGAAAGCTCATACATGGTACGAGGCCACAGCTTGCATGTTGATAGATCGACCCAGACAGGAATGCCAAGCAGTGCAGAAATACATTGTTTTCCTCCCTCACTAAGTCCTTGAGAGCAAGCAGAAACGGCATTTAATCAACAGACCAGGTGCCGGCCTGTCTCACTACTGCTGTAGCAATAGGCAGTTAAAGCATGAATATTTTTCTAGCGGTCCTCCTCCGCGGATCTTCCTTAGAACAGGCTGACCCCTAGTTCACCAATAGAAAATGGTTGATAACATGCTTTGGAATGTGTCTCTCGCAAACATGATATCCTAGATGAACAAGTGGTTTGTGTTCTTAAAAACAAAGAACTATGTCTGCAGCTGTTGCAAAGTTTAAGAAACTTGTCATAATGTGTCATATTTGTTAATCACCGAACCCTAGCTCAAGAAGATACATTATGGGCGGTTGATGTGCCTCGAAGGCTGATATTTTGTATATATGTAACTGTTTGTATGATGCTCGCGCTCTTGCGTCTCACAAGGTCTGGGTGACACACGTTGCGAGACGTTAGACCCAGTCGGCCGACTGAGCATATTTTTTCTTCAATAAACCACAGTACTTGGAAAAATGAACCTCGTGTCTGTCATATCGCTAGTATATGGTGATTGTGCCTTGTCTCCATATGCGGAGGGTCTTCAGGGCCAAGCAAGGGTTGCAAGGCGTTCGTGGAAGGCCTTTGCTGAAGATGGCGTGTCGGGGTCCTTCTCCTCGTCTGTGTCCAGCTGAGTGCTAGGAGGGTCCAGAAATAGCAGAGGGGTACTGGACGCCGTGGGCTGCAGTGTGGAGACCAGAACCAGAGGCTGATGCGGCAGCTGGTGTGGAAGAACAAGTTACTTACCAACTGGTAACGTTCTTTCGACTGGATGTTCCTCCAACGTATTCCACATCTTTGACATGTAATGTCCACAGCTGTGCACTTCGGAAACTTTTTCAGCAGAGGGCGTCCTGCGTCGATGATGTTAGGTCGATCTCCCTCGAAGGCCTACCTCGAGGGCGATGTCACTGGATGTTTTAAATAGGACACACGCTGCCCGTAGCCTCAGTTTAAGGTTTTTCCCTCAGAACGTGTGGCAACAGTCTCATAGGCTTGTGGAAACGGAAGCTGCAATCACATAGGAAATTCTCCAGAGAGCCAGGCTGGGAGGGCGATGTGGAATATGTTGGAGGAACATCCAGTCGAAAGAACGTTACCAGTAGGTAAGTAACTTGTTCTTCGAATGGATTGTGTCCTCCAACGTATTCCACATCTTTGACAGATTCCCAAAGCAGTACCAGTAAATGGAGGGAAAAGAATTTAGAGTACCCAATCAGATTGCGGAATAAAGAACCACCTTCTCAAAGGCCATATCCTGACCATGGATCGTATCCAGGGAGTAATGTTTAACAAAGGTGTGGAGCAAAGCCCATGTAGCGGCATCACAAATATTCCTAAAGGGAACACACCGCTGGAGAGCGGTGGAGGTAGCCACACCCCTAGTGGAATGAGCTTGCAGCCCTTCAGGGGGGTCCTTACCCACCAATCAGTAACACTCCGTAATGGTGAGGATAATCCACCTGGACAAGGTCTATTTGGTAACAGCCTGGCCCAATTGGTGTCCAACATATCCTACAAAGAGTTGATTGTCCACTCTGACCCTGGACATCCTAGAAATGTAAAAGCTCAGAGCTCTCCTAGGTCCAACCAATGGAGTCGCTCCTCTTCCGAACAAGGATGAGGAGGAGGATAGAAAGATGGGAGAACCACCCTCTGACTCAAATGAAATTCAGATACTACCTTAGGCAGAAGGGAATGACGTACCCGTAGTAGAACCTTGTCCTTGTGAAACACAGTTAAGGGTGGCTTAGAGGAAAGTGCCTGCAATTCGCTTACTCTGCGAGCAGAGGTAACCGCAACCAAGAACACAGTCTTGAAGGACAATAATCTCAAAGGACAAGAGTGCAAAGGTTCAAACGGAGCACCCATGAGAAACTTCAAAACCAAATTTAAATCCCAAACCGGCACCTGGAAAGGGAACGGCGGGAACACATTATAGTCAGTCCTTTAAGAAATTGAGAAATCAAAGGAATCTTAAAATAAGAACATTCAACAGACGAGCTTAAAGATAGACAGCGCCGCCAGGTAACACTTCAATGGTACTCACTTGAAGGCCCCTGTGGGCCAATGAAAGTAAGAAAGACAAAACCATAGGAATGGAGCACTGAAAAGGATCAGCATTGTGCCCTCTGCACCAGTCGCAGGACTTACGCCAACAGCAACGGTACAGGGATTATGTTGCAGGCTGCCTGGCCGAAAGCAACACCTCCATCACGTCATCCCTGAGCCACAGGTACATATCTGTTTCTAGGAGTCTGCATTAAACAGGAAAGATACAAGTTTTCCAACTTTGTACTGCATAATCTCCATAAGAAACCTGCAATTAACTGACGTCTGCTGGCTCATACTAGAATAGTGCTTAACCCCTTCAGTGCCAAGGACAAGCTATCTTGTCCTTGGAAGTACTTCCATAGTGCGAAGGACGAGATAGCTCGTCCTTTTTGGCACCTTGTTTTGTGTGATACCTGCAAAGCAGCGATCACACAAAACTGTAATCCAACCCCCAGGCTATGTGAGGGGGAGGTCCCCCCTCACTGCCAGGGGGCTGGATTACCTTCAGTTTCACGTCGGCGTGCGTAAAGCATGCTGACGTGAAAGCGAAAGTAATATTCACTGCAACAGCCATTTCGGGCTGCTGCAGTGAAAATAAAAGGTGAGTCTTCACCTTTCTCCCCCTCGATCTCTGGCTGTATTTCAAGCGGGAGAACAAGGGAAGTGTCGTTGGAAAGGGGAGATTCTCTCCTTTCCAACGACACCTTGTGTGAAAGCATTGCTGGGCGCAGAGCGGGCACAAATCGCTCGATCAGCACCCAGAAATGCCACTGGACCACCAGGGAAACGTTGGGGGGCAGGGGGGCTGCTTACAGTAAGCAGCCTTCTCCCCCGGACCCCCAAAGCATGGGGGCACATGTTTAAAGACCCCTGGGGCAGACAGGTGACCATCTGCCCCCAGGGGTGGGGGCATAAAAAAAACACCAAAAAAATAATATGTGATGGGAAGGGGGAGGGGGTTTGTGGGCCCTAGCCACAAGGGATTTGTTCAGGAATGGTGTCGTTGTAAAGGGGAGATTCTCCCCTTTCCAACAACACCCTGTTTGTAAGCAGTGCTGCTCCCGGATTGGGCGCAGGGCGCTCGATCCGGGGGCAGCAATGCACACTAAACACCAGGGATGTGTTTACAGTGCGGGGGGAGGGGGGCTGCTTACTAGGTAAGTGGCCCCCTACCCCCTGTGGCCCCAAAGCATGGGGCCACATGTATGGAGACCCCTGGGGGTGGATCTGCCCCGAGGGGTGGGGGCCAAAAAAAAATAGGGGGAGTGCCCCCCTCCCCCACTGGACCACCAGGGAATTTTTTTATGGAAAGGGAATGAAAAATGGACCCCCACCCAAATTGGACTTGGGGTCATGTCATGCAGCCCATGAGAACCCTGCCTCTTATCTGCCCCCAGGGAGGGCTGAATGAGATGCCCCCTCCTGCATTTGGTGTGGGGGGAGAGGGTCAACCCCCAGTACCTTAGAAAATTACCTGGCGGTGTAGGGTTCCCTTCAGCCCCCGCTAAAGGGCAGCCTGCCATTTTGTATTGTGTTCTTTGTTTACTAAACTTGCCTTGGCGCAGAGGGGCACATTGGTGTGCCAATCTGCCCCCGGGGTGCCCAAACCTTACTACCCCACCCACTGGGGGCCTGACCCACAATTTTTGGAGACCCTCTCCCCTCCACACCAAATGGAGGGGGGTGTACCTCACGCAGCCATTTGTAGAAGGCCCAGGGAGGCCTGCAAGATGTGCCCCGCCACCCATTTGGGTGAGGGGGGAGAGGGCCCCCAGAAACTGTGGGACAGGCTCCCCAGTGGGTGGGGCAGTAAGGTTTGGGCACCCTGTTGCCCGATTGGCACACCAATGTGCCCCTCTGCGCCAAGGGGAGTTGGGTTACCAAAGGAAATAAGTGGAAATGGTGGAACGCATTTTAGGGGGGCTGTGGGGCTCCCCAAATGGATGGGGAATTTTCTAATGGGATGGGGGGTTGACCCCCATCCCCCCACCCGCAATGGAGTGGGTGCCATGTCATGCAGCCCTCCCTGGGACCAGATATCTTCTCCTAGGAAGGGACGCCTGAGCCCAGGGAGGAGTGCAGGAAGGCCCCCCCCTTATCTGCCCCTGGGGAGGGTTACATGAGATGCGCCGCCCCTCCAATTGGGGTGGGGGTGGAGAGATGCACCCACCTTCACATTAGAAATTTCCCCAGCAGTCAGCCACCGCTAAAGGGCAGCCTGCCATTTTGAATTATTTTCTTTGTTTACTAAAGTTGCCTTGGCGCAGAGGGGCAAATTGGTGTGCCAATCTGGCCCTGGGGTGCCCAAACCTTACTGCCCCACCCACTGGGGAGCCTATCCCACAATTTTTGGGGGCCCTCTTCCCCCACCCCAAATGGAGGGGGGGAGGGGTGCACCTCACACAGGCGTTTGTAGGAGGCCCAGGGAGGCCTGCATGAAGTGCCTCCGCCACCCATTAACACTGGGTTAACAAGGGACACAGCCTAACACAGATAACAGGAACAATCCTCATGAAGATTTGGGCTTACGACTCAACAGAAGAGAGACCTACTGGATTGATAAACTAGGGAGTCTAACTCCCAATGGCCTTAATGTAGAGATCAATTTCCATTGTTTTATTTGAACAATTTGTTTATTCTCTGTTCATGTTAATCTTTACTAATCAATTTAAGAAATGTTTTATGATACTGGGTGGATGTGGAAACACATTTAAGCTCATACAGTAGGTTTCTCCTATAACACCTGATAAGAATGATACTTAAACTGTAATTAAGTTTGTACCACAGTGATGCGAACATGCACCCTTGTGACCTTTCCTGGACTATTTCAGTCTGGGACCCGAGGTGCCGCCCACAACGACACCGCTTGTGTCACTTGGTGCTTTTCTTTACTTCTGTCAATATGCACGTAGAATGACATGTTTACACTTATTAACGTTACACCAATTATTGTGATTCGGTTCGACATATTTTCGAGGAATTTGCTTTCTTAGTATTTTTTCCATTTCAATTTTTTCATTTTATAAAATATATTCGGGTCTTTACATCACACATCACGCACGCATTTTATTAGTCAGATCATACACGCAATTGCACACACATCTCTTTCTTACTTATTTGCTAATTTGTAGTTCGTATACATTCCATCTTTGTGGTCCGCGCCGCGTTCCCAGCAACGCGACGCGTCTATTCACAGCAAGCCCTGTTTCCAGGCCAACGGAAAACAACACGGTCAGGAACTCTCCATACGCGCGTTGTTCAGCTGCCGTGCTAGAAGAGAATCGAGCCTCGCCAGCAGGTTGGTTTAATACTAAGTACTTTTCATTGTTTCATTCCTTCATGTAACTGAACACGGTCACGCAGTATTGACACAGGATTTATTCAATCCAGAGAACACATTGAACAGGGGCATTCCCCGCCGCCTGCATCAGCATAACAAGACAGCAACGCTGATTTCAAGGCGTCCTCATATCATTTAACAGGATTTCTTCCTGATTTTAAACGGTCAACTATCACAATAGGTAATGAGTTTTTTTAATACATTATTTCACTCATCCTGAACCGTTCACACTTCATTAATTTCAATGTTGTTATTATTTTCCTTTTGGCATGGGTACTTTGACGACATTTGACAACAATTGAATATGGTATGTGATGTTTTTTTACATTTGTTCATGTTTATGTAACTCTGATGATTTAACTACATTATGTAAGACTCACCCTGAAGAAGGAGGAAACACTGAAATGCATTGGCAATTAATTCTAACTGTATAGATATATTGACTGCTTCCTCACCAAGACATTATTAGTGATTTCTTTTAAAGACAAACTTCATGGATATAAATTTACTTTGAAGAATCAAAGCACAGACTGATTTATTACTGAATTCAAGTTGAATTTTGCATAATGCAAGTAAAACATTGTTAAATTTGCGATCTACAATTTTCAAACCTCAATATCCCATGCCGGAACTAACAGAGAGCGACAGTGTGGCTTGGTATCTTTACCTAGCCTTTGCCTGCACATTTGATTTTTTGAGTCAGGGTGTCTCCAGACTCTTCACTGTCAGCTCCTGAAACCTTTGGAACTATAATTATTTTTGCTGACTAAATTACCAAAATATGTTTGAAGTGATTAACATAGTAGGGCCCACTCATTTTTGTTTTGCAGTAGTGGAGGGCCTGCCAGACAGACAGTCGCAAGAAAGGCTGTGTTGGGGGAGGGTGGAGTGTGGGAGAATGGAAAAGTATGAGTATGATGTGGAAGGAAGCCTGAAGTTTCTTACAGCACTTCCCAGCTGACTATTAGTGGATGACAGTGCAGTGCATGCTGATGGTTAGGTTAGGGTATGCAGTCTCCCGAGCTGAGAGCAGGCAAGCAACTGCTTATAGCAATCAGCCATTGCAGAGGAAGGAGTAATTGGCTAGTTCCTGCCTTCTTGGTCCGAAGTAGTTACAGTCCTCAGTAGTATACAATGGGAAGCAACCAGGAGAAGGCTTGAGCATAACTGCTGGCTCGCGATGCCTTGGGATGTTTACTAATAATTTAGTTGATCCGGTAGTGCCATAGCTGCGTGGGATCTCATTGGGGCTAGGTGTTTGGAGGTAGGATTGTGCCTTCTTAAGACCGGGAATCTGTTCAGAGTACTCGCTCCTGTAGTGCGTATCAGATTTAAATGTGACTTCCCACTATATCCATGCTAGGGACTGTAGGGTGGGGTGGATGAAATAGTTAGTTGGAATGGGCGTGGAATGTCGGTGGAGGGAGAGGGATTCATTTTCTTTCTTATCGTTTGAGAAATGTGTGCAATCTACTGAAAGATGTTCACAGTCCAGTCATTAGAAAGGGGATTGTGTGGAATGTATTGGTCCGAAGAAGGCTATGGTCTTGGAGGACGTATCTACAGTTGAGGAACATATCAGCTTAAAATGTGAGGTCCCATTATGTCCACGCTAGGAAATGGAAGGTGGGTCATATGAGATAGTGAATTGGGATGGGTGTGGAATGTCGGTGGAGGGGCGGGATTAGGTTTATCGGATTGAGAAATGTGGGCCGGCTACCAAATGACGCTCCTGGTCCTGTCATTAGTAAGGGATTGTATGGAATTGTTTTAGGTCCAAGAAGTCTATGGTCCAGGAGAACTTATCTGCAGTTAAGGCTACAGTTGAGGTTAATGGTTGTCTAGGGCGAATAGCCCAGGTTAACTAGGGCTTGTGAGGAGGAGGTGATATGCATTGGGTGCCTATGGAGTGGGGCTACATGCTCTCTCTATTACTAGGATTATCAGAGGGCTGTGTACGATCCAGTAAGACAGTCGGAGGGGGGCAGGGGTTGGCTGCTGGGTGGGAGCTTGGTGTGGTGGAAGGTTGTCTGCAGAGGGTTTGGGTTGGCTCGAAGCTCAAGGAGATGAAGGTGATGGCGGATGTAGTGCTGGAGGTTATGTAGAGAAGGCTAGGGTTCTTTGATGGGTAGGGAAGTTGTGGTGGCTTAGATAGTTGATGATCTATGCAAAAAGGAGCGCAAGTTAGTTTTCAGGTTGCCGGGACACTGTTGGTCTTAAGAGGGAGAGTCTGTGGGGTTGGTGGGAGGGGTACAGGCGGTCAATCTCTGATTTTGAGATGGGGATCCAAATGGGTGTGGGGAATCGGGAGACGATCTCCTCTTGGTGTGGGCGATGAGGTACTTGTCTTTCAAGCTATATGGGCCATTTAGAAGGTTAAAGAGGCATTTAACTGGATTAGGGGTGTAGTGGAAAGGGAGTGGGTGTATATGTGTTTGTTTTTATAACATCTTAGTGAGAGGTAGGGGGGGTTAAGGTCAGATCTTATTTCAAGGGAGGCGATGTGTCTGTTGCTTTTGTTTTTAGAGGGTGTTAGGTATGTATGAGTAAGAGTGGGTGGAACTGATGAGTGGTGGCTGGAGGCAAGAATTGCTCGCAAGGTGCCTAGTGATACAAGGTGGAGGTCTGTTAGGGATGGTTGAGGTACAGCTTGGAGGGTAATGCTAGTCAGAGTGAGGGGGGGTGCTGATTATGGCAGGGCAGACTTGGTGGGAGGGAGAGGGGTGGACTGATGGGCTACGGGGCAAAATGGTTGTTGGCCAATGTGGTGCTGGGTGGGGAATCCTATAAGGGGGTGTGGGGTCGAGTGGGCAGAGGGGGTTCCCTCGGGTATGCTAGGTGCCAGGAGCGAGCAAACAAGAGTCAGGGGTTGACTGAGAAGTAAGTGTAGGAGTGGCAGCTGTGGATTCTGGAGAAGCTGTATGAGGTGGGTTGAGGCAGCCCCCATGGATATGGGCAGATTAAGTTGGTTCAGAGCGGAAGTTGTGAATGGTGTTATGTGGAGTGAAGGTTTGAGGTGGGGAAGGGCTGGACAATGATGGTAGGGCTGATGAAAGGGGGTGGGCAAGTGGTGCAGGGAGGAAGAAATGTGAGGGTGGGAGGTGCAGAGGGCAGGGTGCCCGATGGATAATACAGAAGGGGGAAGGAGGGATTAGATAGGGAGCGAGGTGTACAGAGAAGACAATGAGTGGAGATGGAAGGGTGGAGTTGTAAGGTGTTAGCGGGGCAGGGGGTATTGTGTCTGAGTCGCGAGGTTAGATGGGGGTTGTAAACCTGTTGCTCGCAGTGTGTGTATAGCATTGGTGGGTTAGGAGTGGGATGTAATGGAAGTATTTGGCAGGAGAAGGAGCTTAAATTCTGGAGGTGGGAGGGAGTAGGTTAGTTTAACAAGAGGTGTGTGTCGGGTGTCCAGTGAAGACAGAAGGTGTGTGAGATGATGGAAGTTGTGTGTTAATCAAGGGAGGGTGGGTGGGGGTGTGAACAGCTGTAAGAGGGTTGGATCTGTGTGAAAGGATGTGATAAAGTGGGGGTGATATATAGGGCAGGGGTGGTAGTTAAGGTGGTAGTTAAGTGAGAGGTAGAAGATGCTACTAGTTTACTAGTTGCGTTTCTTGAATACTTGAGTGGGTGTGGAGGATTTATTTTCTGATTGTTTAAAGCATAGACCTAGCTCGAGAGGCTGCCATCTTTTAACAGTAGTACAGCACTGTGAGGTCCGTGTGTTGGTATGTGTGTCCACTGGAAATAGCCTTGGGTCAGGTGTTGTCAAAAGAGCCATGTTTTGAGAGGTTTGCAAAATTGGAGAATTGTGGGGGCATTCCGAGACAACACCGGGATAGAGTTCCAGAGGGTGGGTGCATGACGAGAAGATTGTTTGTGGATCCTCTCTTTGCGGACGAGTTGTGATTCAAGCCGGGTGGTCGATTTGCTGCACGAGGAGCGAGTGCCACCAGATATGTGGATCTTAGCCGCCAGGTTCGCTGGTGTGCTACTCGTGACTGCTTTGTAGATAATACATGCAGACTTAAATAGTATCCCGGCTTGGAGTGGAAGCCAATGTAGTTCGCATAGGATTGGGTAATTTGGTCAAATCTCCATGCTCTCATAATAAGACATGCTGCAGCATGGTGGACTGCTTTTAGGGGAGCCAAGTGAGCAGCTGGGAGCCCTGTCAGGAGAGAATTTCCCCCATCGATGTGCAAGACCACAAGGGCCTGCACTATAGTCCAGAGGTCCTGCTGTGGGTTGAAGGGATTGATTTTTCAAAGGGTAGAGATTCTGAGTCAGACTTTTTGGGCCTTCTATTTGTTTCTGGAAGGACAGGCTGCTACCAGTGGTGAAGCCTAAGGATTTTGCTGAGGATGGAGGAGTATGAACGGTGTCTGACTGATCGATCAGTGTCAGTTCTGCTGTGCCATTTGTAGACTCATTTTTGAGCTATTGGCCATTATTGGAGGCTAGGTGAATGATAGATATTAGCTTTTTGTGGAATGGATGTGAGTTTTCATGTGCCATCGATTGAGACCAGTTCGGTCTTAGTGTGGCCAAATTCAGGGGTAGCACAGACCAAACCAGCGCAGTTTCAATGTGGTCAGGTTCAGAGCAGTATATATTGAACCAGTGTAGCTTTAGTGTGTCTGAATTCAAAGCAGGAGGGACCAGAAAGGTTCAATTTCTGCATGGCTGAAATTCAAGAGCAGCAGGAGTACAACAACCAGTACAGTTCTTGTGTGGCTGGATACTAAGGCAATGTAGATTGAAACAGTTCAGTTTTAGTGTGTGGGAAAAGTTGAGAGAAGCGTAGAACCTAATTATTACAATTCTCAGGTGGCTAAATTCAAGAGTAGCAGAAGAGCTAAACCAGTACAGCCCAAGTATGGCTAAATATAAAAGCAGAAGAGACCCAAATCAGTAGAATCCTAAGGCAGAAGAAAACCAATCAGTGCAGTTCTTGTGTGGGCAAATTAGAAAGCAGAATAGACCGAACCAGATTGGCCTTGGTGTGGCTAAATCTGAAAGCGGTGCAAACCCAAATCAATGCAGTTTTTGTGTGGCTAAAGCAGCATAGATTGAATCAGCACAGCTTTTAGTGCAGCCATGCGCACAAGCAGGCGGAAAACCAAATCAGTGCAGTTCTTATGTGGCTAGATCGAAAGGTAGCCGAAGACCATATCAGTACCATTCTTTTGTGGCCAGGTTTAAAAGCAGCATGGGCAGAACTAGCTCTGCCTTAGCAAGGCTGTGTCTACATGCTGCGGATAATCAAATCAGTGCCGTTTTTCTTTTGTTAAATTGTAAGGCAGTGTAGAATGAAATAGGTCAGTTCTTAGTGTGGGGGAATTCCAAATGAGCGTAGAACCAAATCAGGAAAAATTTGCGCGTGGCTCACAGTAGTAAATTCAAGTGGCAAAACCTTGCAGTAGCAAAATCCAAAGGTGGTGGAACATCACAGTAGCAAAATTCAAGTTGGCAAACCCAAAAGCAGCAGAACTTAAAATGGTGCAAATCTCACAGAAGCAAGGTTAAAAGTGGCAGAAATCAAACACAGTAAAACTCAAAATGGTGCAAATTTCACAGAAGAATTCAAGACTGCGAAAGTTACAAATGGGGAGACTTCATAATAGCAGGATTCAAAGCAGTATACTTGAATGCGGAGACAAATGATGGATTCAAACTTTTGAGAGAATGTTCCGTCACCTGGTTATGATTAATAATGGTATTCCCAACAGAAGAGGATATGTGGGAAAGTGATGCAGAATCAGGGGTGAAAAATTCTATTGCTCAGAAAGAACATTACCTTGTGGTTCCAAGATGGCCGCCATCAAACGAACACTGCGGCTCCTGAGCTCCCGGACCCACTCCTACTCTGAAGGTGCCAACGCGGTCCCGTTGCAGATCCTTGCCCTCCCCGGCAGCCTCCCTCGGTGCCTGCACCTCCCGATAGCTGACTCGCCCGGGGGCAACACACGTGGACCCCGCCGGAGCACCCCATCAGAGCAGTACACCCGGGTGGACCTGCCCCGCGCCGGCACACCGGGGCGCCCGTAGCAACCCGGATCGGGCCACGCCAGCAGCAGAAGGAGACCCCGGTGGGGCGCAGCGGTAGAGACCCCCCCCACCGGCAGCTACATCAGGTAGGACCGGGAGACACTGTGCGGCTGGCCCGCGGGTCCTGGCAATACCCAGCAGACACAGACGTGTCCGGATCGGAGAGCCGGTGGCGGCAGGAAATGACTCGGCTGGACCGAAGGTCCCGGGCAGAGCTTGACTGCCACACTCAGACCGGTGACACTAAGTGGCGGTAGAGGGGGATCATCACTAAAACGCAGACTTGGGGCTTACAAGCTTGGCTACCCCCGGCGCATTACAACCAGCACAGCAGCCCGGTGGCCGAGTGGGACTGGGAGTCGGCGTGCCGCGGGGGAGAGGACCCACGCCCCCCCCAGCACAGAAGCGCCTCCACACACCCCTCACCAGGCTCACTACGGACCTAAAGCCACAGAGGCGGGCCGGACGGCCCCCCGATCCTCTGAGGCACCACCGGAGCATCAATGAGACGGGGGCCAACACTGGGGGCACCTGGCCCTGTCTTCCACTGCGGCCAGAGCTGCCCCCAGACCACCACGAGCCGGGGCTCAACCCGCACACCCACAGAACCCACCCGGGGAGTGCGGACAGCACACAGCCCGGACAGAGACGCACAGCCCTCCAAGGGAAGCTAGGAGGGGGAGAGGTGATCGCTGCCCCTTATTGTGACAGCCAATAATACCTAAGAGAGCGGAGACCCCACTCCCACCTCCCCGCTCCACGCCATTCCACCTGAGCGAAAATAAAGCCAGCCCCATACCCGCGACCCACCATGTCCAGGAACAGAGCTAAAGACCTCCCTTCGGCACTCAAAAGCACCAAGAAGACCCAAGATGGCTCCCTTACCAAAATCTGGGCCAAGGACCTCGAGCCAGAAGCTGACCACCAGAATGACCACCAGGCGAGTGATTGGGAAAGCACCCAGGGAACAGACCCTCACCCCAAGCACCAAGACAGGCTAGTCACTTATGAAGCGCTTAGACAATTCCTCAGAGAAGTAGTGGACAAGATCACAACGGCAAGTCAGAAACAGATGGATACCCCGAGGGAAAGATCTGGCCGAGGGGTTAAAGGACATAAAGCGGGATATCCATAAAGTCAAAGAAAGAGTGGACACAAATGAGCGGGCCATCCAGGAACTGGCCGAGGACGCAAGGAAAGCTGAAAACCTCCCGGAAACTCTGGCGCAGGCCACTCAGAACTTGGAGCTGCAGGCCGAAGACTTAGAGAACCGCTCTAGAAGAATCAACATTCGAGTTAAGGCGTTACTGGAGTCCGTTCAGGCTCAAGACCTTGCGCAAACTCTCATAGCCATCTTCAGGGACCTCCTGGACGTGGACACAGCCATAGATCTTCAGTATGACAGAATCCACAGAGTGGGACCCCCCCCGGCCAGAACCAGGTATCAGAACCAGGGATGTCCTGGTGGCATTCCACAGCTATGCCGCAAAACAAAAGTTCCTGGAAAAAGCGAGAAAGGCTGGCCATATATCCTACAACGGCACCGAGATATTCTTATATCAAGATCCGTCCCAAATAACCCTGAACAAAAGGAGACGGATGCTCCCAGTATTGCAATACCTACGCGAAAAGCAGATCAGATACAGATGGTCCCACCCATTTGGCCTACCCTTACTGTGGCACGGAAGACAACACAAGATCACGACTTGCGAACAAGGCTTAGACTTATTGGGTATAGAGGAGCAACCCCTGGCGAACCCTGCTGACCCTCCTGGCTGGCGCGACTCGTACAAATCCTGGGAATGGACTACAGTCAAGTCCAAGCGATCATTGAAAGAGGCCCTCTCTAACTGACGTATCTCCTGTAACCCCTTTTTCCTAGAGTATGTGGTTCAGTTAATTAATTCACCCCCTATGGCAGCCTTAAAACTATCCCATACAGTTTGAATATCCGTGGAACCTATGTTTTCCTTGAACAAACATCTCAATATATGATTTGAGGTGATTTACTTCATTGTCATTTCTTAATATACCTGCTTTCATGTGCCATCTTAAGAAGTTTGCTTTTTCTCCACCTACTGCCAACCTTAAATCCACCAAAGCGTGCTCAGAAATTTCACATTCCCTAATGTTTGCACTGTAACACTCACCTGATTCCTACGGAGGCGCTGATCCCGGCTGGGCTGCTATCGTTTCTTCAATTGAGAAGCGTAGAGCTCGGACGACTCTCAGGACTGGGCTTCCTCTTATCGAATGTCTGACTTGCAGGGTAAGTTTTCTGCAGGTGGAAGAAAAAGGGTTAATCACCGTTTCATGGGATTCCTTCTCCCACCAATCGCCAGTTTCTCCCACAGCCTAGCTTTCTACTTGTCTCGGCGAGCTCTCACCTTAGGCGTATAAATGCTGAGCTCTCCATCCTGCGTCTGGTGCAGGGGTGCGTGGATTCCAGTTACGTCACTGGATGAGTTCAGTGTTGAGGCTCAAGTCTTTTGCGGCCTTAGTTGTGGCACTGGTGCTGGGATGCCGAAGAGCGATGCCGCCGTTACTGCACGAGCGGATGCCTGTAAGTATACTGTAGTCTTTAGGCTTTAAAAGATGGGCACCTCAATAATGTCCCTTTTCCTTTGTTTCAGGCCTCGGGATGTTGTGGGCGTAGTTTTCCGTTGCCGCTGCACGTGCCGATGCACGTAAGTATAATGTTCGTTGGCCGCTTTTAATGGCACCTCTAATAATGTCCTTTTTCTAGTTTTCAGGTGCCGGGATGCTGCGGGCTTTATATCCGTTGCCACTGCACGTGCCGATGCACGCAAGTATAATGATCGTTGGCCGCTTTTAATGGCACCTCTAATAATGTCCTTTTTCTAGTTTTCAGGTGCCGGGATGCTGCGGTTGATGCGGCCGCTTCTGCGCGTGCAAAAACTGGTAAGTTAAGATGAATGCGAATGCCTTCACCCGAACCCCTTTTTAATTATGTCCTTTGCCTTTCAGGTGCAGAGAAGCTGCCGAAGAGAAGGCCGCGGTTAGCTCCGTTGCAATCACGGATGGATCAGGTAAGCGGGCGCGACTGCGAGCGAGTTGCACTTTTCTAACCTTATGTTTATTCTTTGCAGGTTTTGCCGGTGACTGGATTCCGGGATCTGGTAAGTATTGTTCTGTGTCTTTCTTCATCCACAGGTTGCTGCGCGGAAGCTGAAGATGACTCTGGACCTGGAATGCAGGAGCCGACTCGGTGAGCGTCCTGCTGCTGCTGCAGAATAACGCGAAGCACGTGTTTTCCATCGGGCGTGGTTTAAATAGCAGAGAAGTGCTTCCAGTGTGTGTTCTTCCTCCAGTTCCACCCAGGTAAGAAAAGAGTTCCTGAATGGAGGGAATAGTTCCTCCCAGCCCTGATGGCTGGGGACTTCAACCAGACTGGATTGTTCTGGGTAAATATGCAGCATGGTCTGCCTCAGGTAAGTCCACCCAAGCATTATTACACTGTTTATCAATATGAGCCCGGCGCCTATGGTGCTGGGACTGAAACCCTTCATGAGCCTGGCGCCAAAGGTGCCAGGACACGGTCCAAAGGGCCCCTGTAGGGGTCTGCTGGGTCCAGAGTAGTGGAAGACAGGTCTGCTTCTGAGGGCGCTGGGCCAGTCCTGGCCCCTCGGGAGTAGCGCCCATGACAGCACCCCCCCTCAAGGCCCCTCCCAAACTTGTCCTCCCCGGGGGTTTTGGTTTATCGGGAAAGGTTCGGTGAAATTTCTGGACTAGACGAGGAGCATGGACGTGGTCATAGGGTTCCCATGACCTTTCCTGAGGTCCGTAGCCTTTCCAGTCAATTAGGTAGAATAGCTTTGATCTGATGATTTTAGAGTCCAAAATGTCTTTTACTTTAAATTCGGGCTCCCCATTCACTTGAATGGGCTCTGGAGGATTGGTCAATCTGGTTGCAGGTTGCATGGGTTTCAAAAGAGATACGTGAAATACAGGATGTATTCTCATATGGGTTGCCAATTCTAATTTAACGGCCACTGGATTAATTATGGCCGTAATTGGATATAGTCCCAGGTATTTGGGGTTGAAGGTGCGAGGCCCTTTAAGCAATAAATGTTTGGTGGACAGCCAGACTTGATCCCCAACCTGGTATTGAGGGGCATTGCTTCAGTGTTGATCTGCTCCTTTTTTGTACCTCTCTTTAGCTTGTTGTAGATGTGCAGTCGCTTCCTTAAAAGCTTGGGTAATAACGGTGTGCAATTGATCCACGGCGGGTGTTCCAAGATCTTGAGGTGGATCAAGGTTGGAGGTTCGAGGATTAATCCCATACAAGATGTAGAAGGGACTCTTCCCGGTACCCGAATTAACTGAATTGTTGTAAGCATATTCAGCTATCCAAAGGATGTCCTTCCAGTTACTCTCCGACTGTTGTAGCATGCATCGTAAATATTGCTCGAGAGTCTGGTTTGTTCTCTCGGTTTGCCCGTCGGTCTGGGGATGATGGCTGGTCGAAAGTCTTACATCGATTTGAGCTAATCCACAACAGCTACGCCAAAAGTGGGAAATAAACTGGCTCCCCCTATCTGAGATTAGTACTGACGGGAAGCCGTGTAGCCGGACGATGTTTTCAAGAAATACTTTGGCTAGGACTGATGCTGAAGGTAAGCCTTTTAGCGGAATGAAGTGGGCCATTTTAGAAAACATGTCCACAATAACAAGAATGGTGTTGTACCCGGAACAGGAGGGTAAGTCTGTGATGAAGTCCATGGAAAGGGTATGCCAGGGACATGGTGGGATGTCTAATGGTTGCAGAAGACCAGCCGGCCTCTTCGTCTGACCCTTGTTTTGAGCGCACACACCGCAGGACATCACAAATTCCTTTATGTCTTTTCTCCACGAAGGCCACCAGAAGTGTCTCTACACCTTTTCTGTGGTTTTGGCAATGCCAGGGTGACCCTCAATTAATGAATCGTGATAGCAGGAGATTACCTGTCTTTGTAAATCGGCGTGTGGTAGGAACAATCGTCCTTGGAAATAAGGCAAGTCTTTGCTTACGGTGAAATCTTTTCCTTTTTGTAACCAGTTCAGTAAGTCTGGTGAGGTTACAAGTTGTTAGTTTTTTCTTCAATATCCTCAATGGATTGTGAAGAAATCAGACTCACAATCCTTTGTTCAGGAATTATTGGTACAGGTTCTGGATTGGCAACGTTATCTCCCATTCCAATTCGGGAAAGAGCATCCGCTTTGCCGTTCTTGTTGCCAGGGCGATAAGTGATCACAAAGTCAAATTCAGCAAAGAATAGAGCCCAGCGAAGCTGTCTGGAGGATTGAGCCTTGGCGGTTTTCAGATACTGCAGATTTCGATGATCGGTGATCACTGTGACGGTGTGTCTGGCCCCGAGGAGATAATGCCGCCATGCCTTAAAGGCTGATTTAATCGCTAGAAGCTCTTTGTCTGTGATGTTGTAGTTGATCTCAGGCGCCAAGAACTTCCGAGACCAGAATGCCACAGGATGCAGTTGGTTAGTCTCTGGATCTCTTTGTGATAGGACTGCTCCCATTGCTAAGCTGGAGGCGTCAGTCTCAACGATGTAAGGGAGGTCCGGGCGTGGGTTTTTCAGTATTGGCGCCGAGGTGAATTTAGCCTATAGCTCTTGGAAGGCTTGTTCTGCTTCTGCGGACCATTCAAAGCGTTTATTTTTTCTTAAGAGGGCGGTGATGGGTTGTAGCACTCGTGAAAACTCTGGAATAAATCTACGGTAAAAATTGGCAAAGCCTAGCATGCTTTGAACGCCTTTCACGGGAGTAGGAGACGGCCATTTGAGGATAGCGTCTACTTTTCTCGAGTCCATGTGGACTCCTTTGGGTGTCAGAATAAATCCCAAAAATTCGACCTCAGTGACATGAAAAACACATTTTTCGAGCTTGGCAAAAAGTTTATGTTGGTGAAGTTTTTCAAGGACCGCCCTGACCGCCCTAACATGATTTCGATGGTCAGCTTCTGAAGATGAGTACACAAGAATGTCATCTATGTAGACGGCAACACAGACATCAATGAGCTCTCTGAGGACATCATTCATAAAATATTGGAAGGCGGCAGGTGCATTGCATAGTCCAAAGGGCATCACTTGGTATTCAAATAGCCCATACTTAGTGCGAAAGGCCGTCTTCCATTCATCTCCTTCCTTGACCCGTACCAAGTGATAAGCTCCCCGGAGATCAAGCTTAGTATAAATACAGGCGTTTTTTACCTGGTCAAGGAGTTCCGGGATCAGAGGTAAGGGGTACCGGTTTTTTACTGTTATCTGGTTCAGAGCACGATAATCTATACAGGTTCTGAGGTCACCTTCTTTTTTTGGTACGAAGAACAGAGCCGAGGATGCAGGGGACTTCGACGGACGGATAAAGCCATTGGCCAGGTACTGGTCTAAATACTGTCGCAGATGAAGGTTCTCAGTCTCGGTAAGGGCGTAAATCCTACTGCAAGGGGGAGTTGCACTGGGTAGCAAATCTATCTGACAATCGTATGATCTGTGGGGTGGCAAGGAGTTAGCCTGTTCCTTTTGAAAAACATCTTGGAACTCTCGATACTCTAGAGGTAATTGTGGACCGTCAGCCGTTACTGACGCTAGGCCAATGTTGGGTCGTGGATAACAAGTTGGTGTGCACTCTGGGAACTTTGTCGTCTTTGCTCGCCAATCAATCTGAGGATTGTGTTTCTCCAACCAAGGAATCCCTAGAATTACTTGGAATTGAGGAGCCTTGATCACGTCGAACACAATTACCTCCTGATGCCCGTCTTGGCCTAGTATCGTCACTTCAGTAGTGGTATGGGTCACTGGTCCGGAGGAGATTTCCGTCCCATCCACCGTGGTAATGACGTCTTTAACCACCTTTGGACAAAGAGGTAAGTTCATCCTGGAAGCCAATTCGCGGTCCACATAATTTCCAACTGCTCCGCTATCAATGTATGCCTTAATTGCATGCAAACGATCCGGTTGCTCTGGGTTTACGAGGACCATTGGCATTATGAAGTGCAAGGTCAAAGAACTGGTTTTTACGCTCGGCAAGTGAACCTCTACACTTGTCGGGCGAGGTCGTTTCCCGGCTCAGGCTTTTCAGAACTCTTATCAGAAGTTCCCACTGTCTTCTTAGGTGGTTTCACCGGGCAATCTTGAAGAAAATGTCCTGAATTTCCACAATAGAGACATAGTTGCATTTTTCGTCTCCTGTCGCGTTCTTTCTGGGTTAGGGGACCCTTTACAGCCCCAATTTGCATAGGTTCGACGGTTTCAACTCCTTTGGTGTGACTTTGAGGCTTAGGGAACACTCGTGTTTCAAACCTGGATCTATCCGCCTTTCTGTTTTGTAGTCTGTGATCCAATTGGACAACCAAATCAATGTACTCTGAACAATCCTGAGGAGGATTCACTACCTGGGCAAGGACGTCTTTGAGTTCGCCATGCAAACCCCTGTGAAAAAGCGTGATTCTTTTGTCCTCAGGCCATCTGGTTTCCACGATTAGCCTATTGAATGATGCAATGTAGGCCAAAAGATCTTGATTGCCCTTTCGTAGGGAAAGGAGTTCGTTGTCCAGGGCCTGCCCCTGGGAATGCCTTGCAAAAAGTCTTTCCATATTTGCCTGGAAGGTCGGGAAATCACGAAGGATCGGGTCATCCTGTGTAACCAGAGGGATCGACCAATCAGCGGCACTGCCGCTAAGATACGAAAGCACAAAGGCTACCTTAGTCTGGTCAGTCAGAAAGGCTGCAGGTCTACAAAGAAAGTGCAATCGGCATTGATTTATAAACACCACAAACCTTTTAGTGTCACCAGAGAAGCGTTCAGGCGGTGCCAATGGCACATTTACAGGTAGGTTGATTTGAACAGGATTGGCTGAAGCCGCTGGGATATACCTCCCTCCTGAATTAGGTAGCGGGGTTTGCCCCGCTTGTGTCTGTAATAACTGTCTGGCGAGGTCATCAGTTTGTTCTTTTGATATTATCAATTCCCTCCTAAGGGCATTCGTTTCCTGGCAGGCAGCATGAACTTCAGCTCTTAATTCCCCTAATAACTGGGCCAGTTGGTCTGTGTCGGAAGTTTCCATAGCGCCTGGGTAGGAGGTTATTGGTGGTGCTTCGCGTTCTGTAACGCTCACCTGATTCCCACGGAGGCGCTGATACCGGCTGGGCTGCTATTGTTTCTTCAATTGAGAAGCGTAGAGCTCGGACGACTCTCAGGACTGGGCTTCCTCTTATCGAATGTCTGACTTGCAGGGTAAGTTTTCTGCAGGTGGAAGAAAAAGGGTTAATCACCGTTTGATGGGATTCCTTCTCCCACCAATCGCCAGTTTCTCCCACAGCCTAGCTTTCTACTCGTCTCGGCGAGCTCTCACCTTAGGCGTATAAATGCTGAGCTCTCCATCCTGCGTCTGGTGCAGGGGTGCGTGGATTCTTTTTTTGCGGCCTTAGTTGTGGCACTGGTGCTGGGATGCCGAAGAGCGATGCCGCCGTTACTGCACGAGCGGATGCCTGTAAGTATACTGTAGTCTTTAGACTTTAAAAGATGGGCACCTCAATAATGTCCCTTTTCCTTTGTTTCAGGCCTCGGGATGCTGTGGGCGTAGTTTTCCGTTGCCGCTGAACGTGCCGATGCACGTAAGTATAATGTTCGTTGGCCGCTTTTAATGGCACCTCTAATAATGTCCTTTTTCTAGTTTTCAGGTGCCGGGATGCTGCGGGCTTTATATCCGTTGCCACTGCACGTGCCGATGCACGTAAGTATAATGATCGTTGGCCGCTTTTAATGGCACCTCTAATAATGTCCTTTTTCTAGTTTTCAGGTGCCGGGATGCTGCGGTTGATGCGGCCGCTTCTGCGCGTGCAAAAACTGGTAAGTTAAGACGAATGCGAATGCCTTCACCCGAACCCCTTTTTAATTATGTCCTTTGCCTTTCAGGTGCAGAGAAGCTGCCGAAGAGAAGGCCGCGGTTAGCTCCGTTGCAATCACGGATGGATCAGGTAAGCGGGCGCGACTGCGAGCGAGTTGCACTTTTCTAACCTTATGTTTATTCTTTGCAGGTTTTGCCGGTGACTGGATTCCGGGATCTGGTAAGTATTGTTCTGTGTCTTTCTTCATCCACAGGTTGCTGCGCGGAAGCTGAAGATGACTCTGGACCTGGAATGCAGGAGCCGACTCGGTGAGCGTCCTGCTGCTGCTGCAGAATAACGCAAAGCACGTGTTTTCCATCGGGCGTGGTTTAAATAGCAGAGAAGTGCTTCCATTGTGTGTTCTTCCTCCGGTTCCACCCAGGTAAGAAAAGAGTTCCTGAATGGAGGGAATAGTTCCTCCCAGCCCTGATGGCTGGGGACTTCAACCAGACTGGATTGTTTTGGGTAAATATGCAGCATGGTCTGCCTCAGGTAAGTCCACCCAAGCATTATTACACTGTTTATCAATATGAGCCCGGCGCCTATGGCGCCGGGACTGAAACCCTTCATGAGCCTGGCGCCAAAGGCGCCAGGACACCGTCCAAAGGGCCCCTGTAGGGGTCTGCTGGGTCCGGAGTAGTGGAAGACAGGTCAGCTTACGAGGGCGCTCAGCCAGTCCTGGCCCCTCGGGAGTAGCGCCCATGACAGCACTCAGCAACTTATTAACCAATCTCTCCGATATCAGTGTATAGTCAATCCGGGAAAAGGAATCATGCATTGGCGAATAGAAGGAGTATTCTCTACTAGAGGAATGTATAGTCCTCCATGCATCTGCCAGATTTAATCTTTCAAGGAACAAACCAAACTCTCCACTGATCCCATAATTCGTGATCTGCACACTGCTGATCGATCAACAGCATGATCAAGAACACAATTAAAGTCTCCACCAATTATAATTGTGTCACCCTGCATATCACGTAGCAACCACGTAATAGTCCCAAAGAATAATTTATTTGGAGGACATGGACCATATACACATCCAATTGTAACCTTACCACTATCAAAAATGTCAACTAAAAGTATCCTACCTTCGCCATTCATCACCACTTTCTCAATTTTAAAAATAAGTCCCACCTTAAAGAGGACACTAACTCCCCTTGATTTTGAAACATAACAATTCGATATCTCATGAGGATACTTATTGTTGGTAAGATATTTCCTAGATTCATCCAATAAGTGAGTCTCTTGTAAAAGCACTACATCTGCCTTTGTTCTCCATAATCTAGCCATTACTTTTTTCCTTTTCTTGGGGCAATTTAGACCCTTCGCATTCCAAGACACAACCCTTAAGTCACCCATTACATCACAAACACATTACATATTTGCAAATCAACATGAGCTAAGTAAATATCTCTGTTCACACATCTCAGTCAGTGAATGATCTCCTGTTAATATGTGAAATCCTCATGTGCATCCTATTTACACTGCTCTCCATTATGCATGCTTCCACCTTACAACACACAACCAACACATAAAACAGACAGTACATTACAACAATAAAAAGAAAGAAAAGAAAATAAATCTGCAAAAGATTTGATCTATGTCTGTCCAAGTAAGACAGCACCATCTAAGAGTATTCTCCTGAATTGTCAAACTGTGTTCTAAATCTTAGACTCCCGATTAACGGTGTCCATTATCAGAAAGAAATTATTCCACATTCCTTCTCCTACTGCATCCCTATATTTCATAAACTATGTTACAAAAGTCATTCACAATCCCAAATCATTATAACCTCCCAGCATCCAATCCGAATACCATATTTTACAGTGAATGCTTACACTCCAAGTCTCCTCATCCATTCAGCTGTATCTATTAACCTTTCCCCACCCATTATCAAATCCATCTCTAATATTATGCAAATTCTCAAAATATCATAGACTCCCTCTCTAAATTTCAATAATAAATACTATAATGTGTATTTGTCGTCCAATAATATGCCCAAACAAAACATACTAATTCCTTTCCCAATCAGTATAATATATTGTTTGTGTTACCAGGGAAATATTTAGAGAAGGATAATACTGTGCTAATTTGAAACCACTTCTGCCCAAAGAAGTTTAAAAAAACATATGTAGCATTTTTTAATTGTTTGTTTGCAATTGGGAGCCTTAAGTCACATAAAGACAACAAGCGCTCATACATGTAAACCCACTTTTGAAACTGCATGGTATCAGGGTATCCCAACCAAAAATTCAAAGAGCATCCCGTAAATGTTCCAACCACCAACTCCCGCTGGATTACTATGAAACAGTTTTATATAAATGTTGCTCTCCCACATTTCCCAATGCAGGTTCAGTCACCCATCATACCCGTTCAGCAGCCACTCCTCATTTAACTTGTTGTTTGAAAGAAAATATACCAAACTCTCACGGCCGCCAAAAGTATTAGCCAAATAAAAATATTAGAAGTGTATGTCTTATAAACCCAATATGTCGAACCTCAACGATCTTCATGCGTTAAAAATAAACATATGCAGCCAAAAGACTGTTTTAGGATTGATAATGTTTTTCCAATTCTGTTGTGCTATGAATGGGAAGTGAAAGATTCTCAAAGATGTAACTAGCATGTCGGTTAGGAGTAAGGTTGCTTGCCTGTTGCACTATAACTGCCTCAAAATCTTCCTGTATTCAACAGAATTAACTATGTATTAAAGTGGAACAACCCTTTGACCCCGCTCGTACCATAAGCTTGTCTTATAGCATATAAACCTATGAGATTCCATAGAATTATATATAAAGTAGAGAGTAGGGTCATGCATGAAACTGGCGCCCCTTCCCCCTTGACTGTATAAAGGCACTCATTATAACTCCCCTGTAGCTATCCCCCTGGCCCAGGGAAGTCAGTAAACCTGGGTCAATCTCGGTCAAAAAGCAATCAATCCCCACTAATGGTGAAAGCTCTGACCATTACCTCTCTGGGAGAGTGGGGATAAGAGCGGTAGATTACTGGCTAACAGACTGAAAGGGATGATGGAATCATCATTTATACAAAATATTGAGAATGCGCAGGGTGAAATTGTTATTAAGAATGAAGACATTTGCCAATATTTCCATTCTTATTACAAAGCTATTTACACAGAAGATACCTTTCCATTAGAGTCAGAACTAGAGACCTTTTTTTTTTTTAGCAAATTATACCTTCCCAAATAAAAAATTTAAGATGCAGAGGCATTAGATGCAAAATTTGAAACAGGAGAGATCTTAAAAGCCATCAAACAATAGAATGTTGGCAAGTCACCAGAATTGGATGGTTTGCCTTCAGAGTTTTATAGATCATTTGAGGATACACTCGCTCCCATTATGTGTGATCTGTTCAATGATTTCATCTGCAAAGGGACTATTTGCCCATCAATGCGGGAAGCCCTTATAACACTGATTCTGAAACTAGGAAAGGATCATAAGAAGTGTGATAATGATAGACCCATCTCTTTATTTAATGTGGATATTAAAATGTTCTCTAAGGTATTAGCTAATAGGTTGGATGAATATATTGGGGGCCTAATACACAAATCTCAAGTAGGATTTATGAGGAATAGGTCCGCGTATGACAATATCAGGACCATTATTGATATATTGGGATTACCAAGGGATGTGCTTCAGGAAACAGTGCTTGTATTTATTGATGTGGAGAAAGCCTTCGACAGAGTGAATTGGGCATTTTTCGAGTTCACGATGCAAATATTAGGATTTGGGTTACATTTCTTGCAGGCTATCAGATGTCTTCATGGTGATGCGACAGCTAGAATTTGGGTGAACAATGAGGCTTCCGCTTCGTTTAAATTGGAGAGGGGTACAAGGCAGGGATGCCCGCTGTCACCGTTCTTGTTTAACTTAGCTTTAGAATCCTTTCTTGCATATATACGAAGGGATAAGGGTATCAAAGGACTAATGTTTGGGGACACAGAAATCAAAGTCTTGTCATATGCTGATGACTTGGTATTTATATTATCAAATTCGAGGGAGGGGAGTAGTACCCTGAAGAAAGGTTTTGAAAGAGTGGGTAAACTCTCTGTTCACAAAGTAAACTGGGAAAAGTCAGAAGTTTTTACACTTTCAGAGAGATGTATGAGGGGTGATTTTGAGGATTTTAACTGTAAATGGTCTGATTTGAAAGTTAAGTATTTAGGGGTATACCTCGCCAGGGACTTGAAAGGAACTGTTGGGTTAAATGTTGAAATTTTGATTAGTGACCTAATTAGATATATCAGAAAATGGGAGCGTTTGAATCTCGGAATTTGGGCTAAGATTAATGCCATTAAAATGACTTTATTGCCAAAAGTGTTATATTTAATCCAAACACTTCCCTTGCCTTTTACTATAAAATTATTAAAAAGGATTGATAATACATTTCAGAGATTTCTATGGGGTGAAAAGGGGAAAGCAAAAATTCCTAAATATATTATGTTGTGTAAAGTACAGGAGGGTGGATTTGGTTACCCGGATCTGGTTAAGTACCATAGGGGCTTTATTTTAAAAAAGGCTGCTCATTATATGGTATCCACGGATAGATAGGAGCCAATTTGGCTTACAATTGAGAGGGAGTTATTTCGTCCATTGCAATTGGACAATATTTACTCAATGGAAAGAATATCAAGACGAGTTAGATTGCAAACTATAAATGCAATACGTATGACTCTAGTTTCTTGGTTGATAGATAATGATCAGAATATGTATTTGCATTCCAAGGCTTCAATTTGGGGTAATCCTAGTCTTCATCTGGCAAACAAAACTCTATATTGGAGTAGGTGGATTGTTAAAGTTATTTTAAGGATAGCGGACATCATACAGAACGGATGGATGGTTACCTTTTTAGAGTTGCAGAGGAAGTTTGCTTTGGGAATGAGGGAGTTGGCTACGTATAACGGAGTTAAGATATTTCTTGTCAAAGGCTAGGAATGTTGTCAGGCTCACTGGGAACTGAACCAGTCTTATGTAAAGTACTGAAATCATTTCCACGCGCAGTATCTACTTATGTCAACCTAATGCCTCCAGAAGATACTACTGTTAAGTCATGGGATAGAGTGAAAGAAAAATGGGAAAATTAGTTGCAGTGCCAAATTTTCGGAAGACGAATGGGGGAAGATACTACAGGCGGTTTATAGGATTAAATTGAATTTGAACTTACGCCTAGTTCATCAGAAAATTCTGGGTGGTCTGTATTGGACACCTGTGCGTATGTATGTATTTGGTCTCCTACATAATGAGGTATGCTAGGGATGTGGGAAAGAGAGCGCGACTATGGTTCACATGATGTGGAATTGTTCGAGATCAATGAGTTTCTGGGGGGATGTGTTAGATCGGTTGGATACAGTATTGTCTATAAGCTTTCCGAGGACACCCTTGTCAACAATTCTTTTATCAGATAGAGGAAGATGTATGACTACTAGAAGGTATAGGTGTTGGATTAATAAGGCTTTAATAGTGGCAGTGAAACCATTTTGCGATTGTGGAAAATGTAGTTGTTATCAGATTTTGAAAAATATTGAAACGCTCACCTGATTTCCACGGAGGCGCTGGGCTGGACTGAGCTGTCGCCGTGTCTTCTAGTGTGACTCGTAGATCTCGGCCTTCTCCTAGGGCTGGTCCCCTTCTCACGATGTACCGGACGTGTAGAGTGAGGTGTCTGCAGACGGAAGAACAAGGATTTAGGAACTGGATTGACTGAACTTCTCCTTCCTCAGTCCTCTTATTCGAACCCAGGGCGTGGCTTGCTCACCTTAGATATATTAAGGCCGGGCTCTCCATCCTGCGTCTTTGCAGGGGCGCAAGTACCAGTTACTTCACTGGTTCACAGACAATCCTCTTGATTGCAGAGGTTGATGTTGGAAGATACCGCTGTTTACCGCACGAGCGGTTTCTTGATAGTTATTGGAGCACTCTTAATTTAGTCCCTTGCTCAGTCTCAGGGTATCAAGATTGAAATTGTAGAGGAATGATGCGGCGAGCAGGTGAGTAGGAAAGATGACCGGTTGCTGTCACCCTTTCTAATGTCTCTCTTTGTCCTGCAGGTTTAGGTGCAATGGACGCTGATGAATAAGTGCCCAGGATCGTGCAAGCGCGTATGTACGAAGAAGATGAAGCGTGGTGCACGTAAGTAAAATGACTGCTGTTTGTTTCAAAAGCACGCCTTAATGTCTCTTTTGTCCTTGCAGATCGTGGATGCAGAGAGCGTTGCTAGATGGATGCCGGCGAACGTGCGAGCGCGTAAATCGAAAGTTTATGGTTGGTTTAGAATGCGCCTTAAAATGTCTCCCTTTGTTTTGCAGATGCCGGCATGCAGCGCTTCATGAAGTTCAGAACGTGCGGAGCGCAGGTAAGCAATTCAAGAATGCAATGCTTAATCAGGTCCTTTTCTTTGCAGATGTCGATGGGGAGCGGAAGAAAGCGGCGGAAGGCTTTGGAAGATGCCGCCGTATTTGGTAAGTAAGAGCGCTGCTCTCGAATTGAATTCTGCTAACCTGTTGTTTTGTCTTGGCAGGTGCAGCTGAGGATCGGATCTCTAGCAGGTAAGGAATTCGTTTTCACAGGAACTGGAGCTGAAGAATCTCAGGAAGACTGGAGCTGACACGGTGAGCGTCCTGCTGCAGATGCAGAATAACGCGAAGCACGTTTCATCAATCGGGTGTGGTTTAAATAGCCTTCTGTAGTGCTTAGGCGTCTTCTTCCACAGCCTCGCCCAGGTAAGAAAAGAGTTCCTGTGTTCTGATTCCAGGGAGTGGTTCCTGCCCCACCCAGACAGGAAAAGTAGTTCCAGGCAGAGAAGGATCAGAAGACAATCGAGCTGGTAAGTAAGCAGCATGGTCTGCTGCAGGTAGGTCCACCCAAGCACTCTTAAGCATTATGAGCCCGGCGCTTCCAGCGCCGGGACCGGTCATCTTTATGAGCCTGGTGCCACTGGCGCCAGGACAAGGTCCAAAAGGTCCCAATAGGGACTGGCTGGTACCCAGGATCAAGGTTATGGGTCTGCTTCCAAGGATGTGAGGCAAGTCCTGACCCCTTGGAAGCAGGGATCATGACAAATATATGCATTATAGGATAAATTGGTAAGAGATTTGTTTGGATATGTGGTCACTCTTTAATGATTTGTATGGTGCATAGAAGTGGATTTAGTGATACCGGCATGTTCATGTGGGTTATGATAAATATAAGGCATGCTGGGTGTGTATGTTTTGTCTGGGGTGCTTAGTTTATCTTTATTTTCTTCTCTCTTCTTCTTTTTCATTCTTCATGTTTTCTCCCTCTTTTTTCTTGGTATTAGATCTTATACAAATGTACTAATTTTGTATACAGGGTTGACGACAATAGGGTATTAGTATGTTTGTTAAAATGCTCATTGGATAATTATAATCTTTTAGGAATTACTCATTTAGCTCATTGATAGTTTGCACTTTTTGTAAATACTAATGTTAGAACTTTTGAGTTACCTATTGTTAATCCTGTTATATGTTTTATTGTAAAATATAAAGATTTTAAAAAAGAAAAAAAGAAAACACTATTTCTAAAAGAAACACCAATACTCTGCCACTTATGTGCTTTTATTTCACAAAGAACCCTCCGAAAACAACCATGATCCACTGATTTTGATTAACCACCAATTGTTGAATGTCCTTGGGTTAGAGCATCAAAACTTTATCATGACGTACACAGTGTTCTGTTCGGAAGAAGATGCGCATTCGACGCACCTTGAATCGCAAGGCTTCAGCATCAGCTTCTTGTTAGACCGTAAACGATGACAGGTTGGCTCCTTGTCGCTGGTACCGCTAAAGGGCATATTGGTCACGGGCGATCGTCCCACATCAGCGTGATGGAAATCCATCCGTTTAGGCGTATCTGCCACTGTTGGCTGAATAAACCATCCCACGGTATCTGGAAACTATGGCATTCGCAGAACGCTACAATAGATCTGTGTAGATAACATAATAAAAATATATTTTAGTAGCCGTTCTTTATTCAAATGTATCCATTTACCCTGTAATGCTGCACCGGATGAAACCTAATAACGAACAAAAACAATGGAAACACACAGAAAATATGGGGGAGAATTTGATACTACGATGTGCTTGAGAGTTTAGCGCTGTGGAGTATGTATAGCTCCCAATGGGATGAAGAAGCTGATGGAACAACAGATAGACGGCATTATAACGGAATATTTTCAACAAATCTGGGGTTGGTGACCCTAAGTTATCTGGGGGAACCCAGATGTGGACTCCATGCTCACTGTGCTCAGAGAGGAACAGCTCCATCTAACTGATGAGGCCCAACAAGGCTGAAACACATATATGGGGTTGTTACGCTCACCTGGACCCCACAGGGGTGTCGATCGGACCAGGACAGCTGCGGTCTCCTTCAACGTGATGCGTAGTGCGGAGATGACTGTTTGGACTGGCCCGCCTAGTCTTGTCTGCTGGACCCGAAGAATTATTTTCCTGCAAGTGGAGACAAGGATTAACCACCTGTGGGTTTTAGTGATGGCCTCCCAACTGTTCTCGCTCTCCCCCACTAATCACCTAGGATATCCCGTTAGTAACCTCACCTTATGTGCGTAAAAGATGAGCTCTCCATCCTGTGTGTCTTGCAGGGGCGCGTAGATACCAGTTACTTCACTGGTTTGAAGGCGTTGGGAGAGTTCCAGAAAGTATTGACTCTGAAGTCCCTGGCGGGATTGGTAAGTATCAAGTTCAAAGAGTTCAATGTGCCCGATGTTCACTCTTGTTCCCCTTCCTTCCTTAAGTTGCAACTGAGTTTGTGAGAAGAAGGTCTCGTAGCTGCTGCTGGCGTTCAGGTAAGAGTCTGTGTTACCCAATGCTACCCGGTAACTATTGCATGCGTTAACGTGTTGTTTTTCTCCCTCTTTACAGATGCGGCATATGAAATTGTGGAGAGTTATGGAATAATACCGCCGGTGGTAAATCAGGTAAGTCTATGGTGGTAAGAGGTTGTATTTGTTGATTCCCTTGGCTCACCTTGTTTTTTCTTGTGTCCCCTAGGTGCCAGATTATGGCGAAGAAATGATGGAGACAGTGCCGGATCGAAAGATGCTGTCAGAACTGGTGAGTATGGCACTGTGCTGGAGCTGGCGAAGCGACGCGTGCAGGACTGATGTACTTTCCAGGTCCGGAGATGAAATGGTTCCGGAATTAGGTGAGGAATTTGAAATAAGTTTGTTTTCTAACTTTGTCCTTTTCTTCTTCTTTATTCTAGGAGCTCCGGATTCGAGGCGGGCGTGGCAGAAGACTGGATGCTGGCTGCAGGCACTGTGAGCGTCACGCTGCTGGATGCAGAATAACGCAAAGCATGTGCTGCTGTTCGGGTGTGGTTTAAATAGCCTCCAAAGTAGTTCCAGGTAAGAAGTTCCCTAGAGCCACGCCCGAGTAAAAAGTAGTCCCTGCAACAAAATAGTCCCATCCAGGCCTCATGTAGGCTTGGACTCTTTTGCAGCATGGTCTGCATCAGGTAAGTAAAGTCTATGAGCCTGGCGCCTATGGCGCCAGGACTGATTTCTATGATGAGCCTGGCGCCTAAGGCGCCAGGACTGAACCCAGACAGCCCCTAGCCGGGGCTGCTGAGGTTTAAACAAATGTCTGGATGCCTGCTCCCGGAGCTGAGGGCCTTGGTCCTGATGCCCGGGGGTAGGCATCATGACAGGGTTGCTGTAGGTACTCTTGGCCAGAAGGGAATTGCCATAGCATTTTGGTGCTGGACTGATAAGCAAATGGATATTTCCCATCTGTGAAAGGTACATTAAGCAAAAGGCGATGGCTGCGGACTCTCAAAGTGTGAAAAAAAACACATAACAGGTTATCATGCCGTGTTCTTTCAAGAGAGGGACGCCTGCTACCTTTTTAAAAAATATAACGGAACTGGCAACATTAAATTTCACCAAGAGAACCAAGTCCCCTTAGAAAGGAAAATGTTCTGCACCCGGCACATCCAATAATACAACATTGATAGCACACCCTGATATTCCATGGGACGAAGTGGTTTAGATATCACTAGCCTGCATACAGGTTGTGTTTGCGGGTTGTCCGTGAATAATCGTCACAATATGCTCCAATTAGCAACCCATAACAATGTACGCAAACAATACCAGTCAGAAAATGAAACCTTTACTCATTCGTCTTTTAAATGTACACATATAAATTATTAGTAGACTTATAAACAGCCCGAAAGTTAGGCGATTGCTTTTTTAAATATGTTGCGGTATAAATTTAATCTACGGAACAAATTATTGTGTAAGGGTTTTTCATCAAATGGCATATTCGCACGTTGTTGAATTGTTCCATACGCATACAGCCAAAATGGCATTTTGAATCGCAATTTATTTTTGAATAGTTCAACTTACATTATATTTGGTATTTCCATTCTCTTGGCGTAACGCAGTGTCCTTTTAGAACAACGGTTTGCATAGATTGAAAGTAAATGCTACAATGTCCAGTTTCAAAATAGTGAATGTTATCATTTTTGCGGGTATTCGACACCCCCTGTCCTTCAAGCCATAGCGATTCCTCCCTTCCATCCAAGGTCGAATAACAATTGAAGCTTGTTTAGAGTGTGTACGCCTGGTAGCTTTAGTTTTTGTGAAGAAAAGCCACAAAAACTAAAACATACCATACACAAAGCGTCGGTGTGAACTCCTCACAAGCAACATCACACAAAGTGACCTTCACTCCATGGGAGCGATGAGCCCGGCCGACCAACGTGGCATTTGAAATATGCTGGAAAATTAAACTAATTCTTTGCTGGCATCCACCAATGCCACACGAACATGAATACTTTTTTACCCGTCGATAGTGCTAGTGATTTAGTTATTTTTGGACAACAGTTACACTGGAGGTAACTAAAACAGATAATACAAGCCACTGAAAGTCTGGTGTAACCTAAGAATCCATTTGTGTCTGTCTGAAACAGACCATGATATGATATTATGATACAATATTTATAGCCCGCCTATGTACAAGTGCTTCAAGGCGCGACGAGGCAATGCAGGGGCAATGCAGGGGAAACTAAGGGAAGACAGAGACAACAATCTTACTAGTGTTGGGAAGTAGACAAACCTCCCCCCCCACATCTTGTGTCACTCTCGAAACATAACATATGTAATAACCAAGGAGGTGAGGCGTAACCAACTCTGCGACATTCCGTTACACCACACCTCATCGCAAATAACACAAACACTGTAACTTCTAGCCCAGCATTAGGAAACCATTTTGAAATAGCCTGAATGACATCTTTCTACTAGCCCCGAAAATCCATCTCTCTCTACAAATGCAGCTCTCCCATCCACAGCGCCTCGCACAGCCTGCCCACACCATCACCTCCCCATTGCCATGTCTGCGTGCGCCCTGTTCACCTGCAGGAATGTGCTCTGCAGATAACGTGAGACACTGACAAGTCATAAACCCAAGTGCCAATTCATCTCAACTGAACTTCCCGTGCACTAACAACCTCCACCCCACCAGGCCTGAGCCCACCAGCTCAGACCCCGCAGTTCCTTTCATGCTGATATCATCTGACCCCCCCGATTAGCCAAGGACCCACATCACAGCCCTAATCCCATGTAGTAATATATTCTCCCAAAAAGAAACACACGTCTACCTATATCCTGAGGATCCAAGCAGAGCAGGTGGCAGATCAAACCTTTAGGTTGTGCACCTGGGTACAGAGATTGTGCTATCAAATAGATTCCAAAGGGTAGAGGTTAGAATGGCAATATATTAGTTCATGTCACAGAAGTACCCCTATTCATGCAAGATCTTATGAGTGCCGTTATTTATGCATTATCAGTTTCTGTTGTTTAGTTTAGTTAGATAGATGCATTGCTTCCTTGCCCTGACCTTCACACCGCGTAGATGAGCCCAGCTGATCCACGTGTGCCAAGAGCGACAGAGAGACCTTGAGATTGCGCAAGTCCAGTTGAGGGGGGAAGGGGAAAATTGCGGGGCAAAAGTGGGAGGGGGCAAAACCCAGAGTATGGCATCCGACAACAGGCACTTCTTGCCAAAAAGGATACATTTGAAAAGACAATGTGGACGCTATGGTGACCTATGTCAAGCCCTGCAGAACCCCCCCCAAAAAAAAATCACACACATCAAAAGAACAAAACACAGTGCGTGTGTAAAAAGGTGCACACTTGCCGAGGTGTTTGTCAAAATAATACACTGCTAAAGCAACATTTTCAGTTAGTTATGGGTGTGACACAGGTCAGGCGATTTATCATTGCGATGAAAATCTTACCCACCATAGGCCATCAATGCCAGCGCCATGCACTGCATGTGTGGATGTGCTTTGGGTCTAGCAGAGGGATTTACAGACACCAAGCCTCAGTGCACCTTTGCCTGATGGCTAATATCCATTTGCCTATCAATAATTCAGCAATCCGAATGGGCAGTGCAGCACCGATGTGCCAGGACAATTCTATTGTGATATATATCACCAATAGCAACCACAGACATGTGTCTTATCGATCGAGGACCAGTAATATAAATGAAGGGAAGGCAAAAGATATAAATGAATGAATCATAAACCGGATTAAATCTGCATAATGAAATACTTCTTAATACTTTTTATAGTATTGAAATTCGAGTTTAATAGCATTTGAGTGTTGATGTAGAATGTACAAACATTGGGGAAGTCAACTGTTGAGCAAGTTCGGCTTTAGGTGGACAGGGCTCGTTGCCAATGTTTTGTAGCATTGTATGTGCCCATGGAACAAAATCAGGATAAATGCCATGAGTATGCATGGCCAACACAGTCAATGTGCGATCGTTCACAAACTTGAATTCCATTTCCTGGTATATTGGCTTGGCCACTCATTGTTTGCTTCGTTTTGCAAAGGCGTAACGAAGCATCCCAAAGTTTCTGGCAGTTCTCGATTGTTCCCTCCCTAAGATCTCATTGTGTGCTAGTACAGCTAGTAATGTTCTGGCCTGCATACCGTCTATGCCAAAATGCAACCTTTTGGGCTTGTACTTTAGGCACATATTGTGGAACACCTCCAAATCGCCGGTATGACAGAATTCTGTGAGTCCCTTCAGATCTCTTGAAAGAGTTTTATCTACACAATCTTCTCAAGAGCTTTGTGTGGAGGTGAACATGGCACCAACCACTTCTTCTAGTGTTCCTGTTTCTTCGATAAAGGTCTATGTGCACATTTGTGAAAATGTTGGTTTTCTGTCCATGAGTGAACGTTGGAACAGTGGTGCATCAATGAGCGCCATTTTTCAAGTACAATTTTCACTGACCCATCACAAGTTTTGGAGCTCCACCAAAGATGGTTGCTGAAAGACTGAGACCACTGTAAAATATTTTCAGAACCCTTTTCTTACCAGCAGCTGTAATTTTTTTTATTGACTGATTTGGCAACGTGCCATACATCAAATTGATGACAAATGTTTTGAAACTGATCTTTCAAGGCCTTGGCTATTGAAACTTGTCTGTTAGTGGCTATGAGGTCTATTTACATTCCCCTCGATTGTTGGAGGGATTTGATGAAACCATATTTCTCCATGGCCACAGAGGATGTATATTGGGACACCTGCACTATCTCCGAACTCACAATTGTTTTAGTTTCCATGTCTTGAAAGTGGCATGTGCAGTACTTTGCTGAAAATCCGGGGCTGTCACACTGTCCATCGCCAGCTAGCCTGAAACGTTTGCCAGAGAATGTGCTTTCAATTGACATCTGTTCAATTTTCCAGGCTTGACTAACAGCGGGGAATAGGAATTCCCTTTGATATTTGTAGTACTGGGTTTTAGCAAGGAACTGAACTCCCACAAATTGACAGAAACTGGACATCTTACCGAAAGTCGAGCCGCAGGAAAGTAAAGCTGCTGAACATAATAGATATCCAGCTGGCACTTTGCCCAGCATCGGTTGAGCGGACCATGAAAATGTATTATGGAGGTGGATGCAGCTAGCTTGGATTTTCAGGTTAGTGCCTTCTAATACACAAGACACATTTACCAATGGCTCCCCGCATATTTTCCCCCTCAATGTATGGACACATTTCAGCATCACTATAATCTCTACCAGGCAGCTGTTTAAAACAATGGGCCTCATTACGAGTCCGGCGGTAGCCGTGCCGGAAAAACCAGCAGGCTGCTGCCAGACCCGTAATACCATTCCGCCTCCTTGATTGCCGGAATCACCGGGGCATTACAACCCCGGTGACCTGGTAATTCCGGAGGCGGAATTCTGTAAATCCCCATTCCCATGGAGTCACATAGGACTCCATGGGGACCATGGAAACACTGGTTCCGTCTATGACAGAGCCAGTGCTTCCTTGTTCGCCTGCAAGCGGGTGGTGTTAATCCCGCCAGGTCACACCTGGCGGGAGTGACTCCTCCCGCCTGCAGGACTCTGAATCAGCCGGTCCGGAAACAACAGTGGCAGCGGTTTTACCGCCACCGTTGTTTCCCGACCGGCAGGGTCGTAATGAGGCCCAATGTATTTTTGTTCCTTTATTAGCCAATTGTCCGCCATAAATGTGGTTTGTGACTCCACCGTGGTGGACAAATCGCCAAAACTAGACAAACTGTAGTCGAGATCTTTGAGTTCCTCCGTCAATTGCGTCATTGTTGGTTCAGGTTGTGATATTTTCACACGAATTGGAGAAACCGTTAACATCGCATGTTTATTGGGTGGAACTTTTTTTGCGGGTGTAGATTGTATCAAGTGGTCTGCGAGGAATTCCAATGCATCTTCATTTTATTCGGTTTCATCTTGTTGAGTTGTCACATGGTAGCAATGGCCCATGTACACTTTGCTGGGTTCGCTGGTCACATTCAATTCAGTTTCAGGCCATTGGGCATAAGCATCACAAGTCTGCTTACTTACTGGAACATGCAGAGCCCCAAATAGTAGTTGCTCCATGGTGAAATCTGTTTGGCAAGCAACATCTTTGGTTTCATTTGTTGTCTGTGTCTTTATATTTCTTTTCCTTCTGGGCCTCTAGGAGGTGTGTTGTAAAAACATTTTCAATGTATAGCACACATACAGCAGATAGCACTTTAAATACAAAAACATGTTATGAAGAAAGCACCAGCCCAAAACACTTCTAGAAAACAAAACTGTTCCTTACACTTGTTTTCTTGACTTTCAGTGACACTGTGGGCTTCTCTTTAACAACTGCACCAGCAAGCTGGATTTTTTTTTATAAGCTTTAAATCAAGCACATTTCATTTACACGCAAACAAACATATTTAAATATCTACAAACAGAACCAACTTGATTGAATTTAAGAAATTACAACATAGAAATGTATCACAAATGCAATTTGATGTCCAATTGTATCCAATATTAGTTTATGTTCACCTCTGATCCCTGTGCTTCCTCTTCTAATTCCACACCTTGTGTACATTCCTTCAATAGAATATTCATTAAAAAAAAAAGTCAATCGTATTGGAAATTTCAATCTTTCATCGCACAGAGCGCTTACACACATACTCTCGCAAACAGTGTACGTCATTTAGTCAAAACATACATTTCAAATTTCACCGGATAGCCATCCGAGATGGCAAGTGTACTTAATCAGAGATCACAGTGCAAAACATACTGATTGTAATGTTGCCCTGAAACATTTTGCAATGTATTCTGCATTGGGAGGAAGTGTAACATTAGAACTGAAATCAGAAAAGTTTGAAACACTGCACGTTTATATGCATGTCACTGTCTAATAGTATCCTATGTAGGATTTACTTTCAGTCATTCAAGGGAACTGTAAGTACGCATACCGCATACTCAGGACCAGTTGCAAAGGATGAAGCAATTGTAGTCGAAGTACCAGCATCCCCCTGTAACACAGTACTTGTTTTAGAACGGATGAAAACAGCGAAATGGAACTGAGACTATGGGATGCAGACAATGGTACATATAAAGAGACACCCAAAAATACCACCTAGTGTAAACAACCAACAGTACACCTAAAAGTTGTCCTATTATTTGAAATTCCAAGCATAACACATCGTCATAAAGGAAAAGTGAAATAAAATTACCAGATAGGTGCATGAAGTTGTTGACGACTCCGGAAAAGAAATTGATGCAGAATCTTGCTCCTTCATTTTCAGTGCAGCGTCATAAAGTGGCACAAGGGACAATTAGAGTTGTATGAAATGTATGGGAAGATCCAACTGTTGAGAATATAAACTTCCGCATGTATGTAGGGCTCACCATTTGTATACTGTACATGTCTGTGGTTTTGTCACTTGTGAGGGAGGGTCTGTGCTTCCATCAGTATGCTCTCCTAAAAAAATGGACATGTCAAGCAATCGATTACAAAAACATGATGCTTCTTTTGAAGGGCACTATGACATTGTTTTCTATGGTCATAATTACTTTATTTGAGGCTCCATAAACAAGGGGCAGAAGTATAGAAAAATGTGGTATAGTTAAAATGTAATCCAATCTGGTAAATATGCAAACTTTAGTAAGACACATGTTAAGTAAATATACACCAAAAGCACCAATCCGTTCATGAAGTTACCTTTTTAGTACCCCACCGCCTACAGCTAATTCATCATTCGGGACTCACGTGAGGCAGCGTGTGTATAAATTGAGTTGGAATTGCATTTGGAAGCAATTGGCCCTCACGTCCTTCAAGATATTCTGTGCTCTACTTTCAATCTTGTCCACCGCAAAACCACAATATTGAACCCATCTTCTTATTAAATCAATATCCTTCGGGAATGCATGCAGGACGGTGACCTGACTTTTGGCATGGCTCCTAGAAGGGCAACCGAAAACCATACAAGCAGGCATTCTTGAAACAACTATAAGATCTGTATAAAAGAAATATATATAATTATAAAAAAATTGTACTGTATGCATGAGATTGATGTAATTATATCACAGCTTTGTATGCAATGTTTGTTTTGGTCAAAGAAGGAAAACCTGTGTAACGTAGTCGAATGTACACTGGGATAACTTTCATACAGAATTGATTGACATAACGCAAATCGTAAAGTGTTACTCGTCCGTTGAATGTACTTTCATGCATCAAAAGGAAACATGCTTATAGACATAGTCCAAGAAAGATGCCATTCAATTACAATGGACATTGATGAAATGTGCTATATATCGAGATCAAACCACTTGAAACAACAGACAATGGTAAAGTCAATGAGATGAATGAACATTACAATACTGGGTACATTTGGTCGAAATAGATAGAAAATTTGAGATCAGAAATCGATCAATATGGAGAAGTTAATACGTGACCTGCCCTTACCTTGACTAATAAACAAGCACATTCAGCAAGCAGGGGGAGCTAGTAGCAGGAGAACAGGTAGCACGATAAAGAGTTACCTTCGAGTGCTCAGAGATGTTCTCTGGCAAAATATCAAGGTGCTTATAAAGGATTAGAAAAGTGGGTGTGCATGTGAATGTGTGACATGCTTCTGGTGGGGTCTGGAAGAGGGGAGCCTGCAGACACTGGGTCTGGGGAGGCCATTTGAATAATACCTTTGAAGTGTACATGTTGTTTGACACCTTGGCCGTTCCCACCCACCCAATACTGGAGTGGGTTATAATGGAGGGGGGATGGATTGTTGCGGAGGAGGTGAGAGTAAAAGGGCACCAACCAGTCTTTCATGTCCCTCATAGACAAGCGAGCGTGTCCTTGTTTCACTGAAAAATTGAAACAACTATTCATAAAAGCTAATTTGTATTTTATTTTGTTGCTGGTGTTGATGGTACACATATACTACAAATTGTATACTTCGGGCTGCAGTATAGTGGCTGAAAATCCCCCATATTGTCCGCTGTCACTGGGGAATTTGGCGTGAATGACTCCAACGACACAGGTGGGTATTACTCATCAAACGCGGAATCCAAGCCTCCCATAAAGCCACCATGTAAATGAACGGTAGGCCACCATCCTGTACCACCTGTGGAAGACCACCATACAAACTGTATTTAAATGAACCTGATAAGTGTACAAACCTTACTTGAAAATACAACTTGTATCCTATGGTGTAGTTGCCCGTACAAAAGTTACTTCATGGATTAATGACCTTGGGCTTTGAAGTGTACACACATTACAAAAGTGAACACCCATGCAATCCATAACGTTTGGGGAACATAGAAATATTGTTTCTTAGTTGAATGTGAAAGACACATAAGATGAACACTCTGATTTCCCAAAAGCGTGAGAAATGTATTAAATTGGGAGACTACATTCATTTGGCAGCGATAGATCAAAGTTAAGACAATATAAGAGAATACATGAACATTTTGTGGCCTCATTGGTCAAAATGACATCACATCTGGAGTACACTTACTCGGATCGCGAGGGCGAACTGTTGCACGAAGTTCGTGCATAAGCACCATCATAATCCTCAACACGGACCTTGTTTGGTAGGCTGCCTTGAAGTCATGCAGCTCGGTAACACATAGCGGTGGTGTCTTCTTCCGATATGTAGGCCAAGCATCCAGAGATTTCTTGGCAGCAGCAGTTCTCCGCCTCGGGTGGCATGACCTTGCACCGATTGCAGGTACACCTGGTGGAAACGTCTTCCATGTGAATAGGCTGAGGCTCAGGATCCAGTCATTCATCTTCCCAACTGTCGTCCAATGCCCCATTGTTAGGCAGAAACCTGTGCAGTTCCCTTAGGGACCACTGCAAAAAGTTTAAGACCACAGCAGTAAACCCAATTGGTAGCAGTCCGCACCACCCAGATTTACCTGGTAGCTGTGACTGAGCAGTCAGACTTCTCTCAAGAAGAGTTAGGCAGTATAAAGAGTATACACAATAGGGCCACAAATACAGTAGAACCAGCAAACACTGATCAGAGCTTTGGTATTAAAACTATATAATTATTTATTTAAAACACACTTATGAAAATACACTGGCACTAATATATCAAGCAAGTTCAAACACAGTCACTATAAGTATATACACCTCCCTAGTTAATTATTCGACAAGTCTAGGTTAAGACACCACTTATTAGCAAAACAGAGGTGAGCGCGTAACCTTAGATGGCACTCCAATAATGCGTTAAAAAGGGAGAGAAAAGGCAGAGCATGGAAATAACACAGTACCAACACTTTTAAGAACCCCCAGCAAGGCAGGAAAGGCAGGGTCTACTGTAGAGCCAAAAGTTCATAAACCAGGCCCACTCTTAGAGAAAGCAAGGCTGAATGTGCCCAAGATCACACAGTGGAAATGCACTCGAAGTCTTTGCAGAAAATGTCAAAAGAGGTCGGATCAGTTCAGAAAGATAAAGTTATAAAGTGTGGAGACCAACCCAGTTGGAAAGTCAAGGATTTAGGGGACACCTTGGACAGTCCGTTGCAAGGGCGGCCAGGCGGGACACAGTACCTTAAATGGTGAGAACGTTCCAGCGGGGGCAGTTGTTCCTGGCAGCGGATGCAAGTCGTGGCTTTGACCAGAGGAAGAGATGATCTGGACGATGAAGAAAGCTGGAAGTCGTTGCACTGCCAGGGATAAAACCAGTCGCGGAGTTCCTGATTAAAAGGTACAACCCTTTTATTCGCGGTCAGTGGTGAAGCGTGGCTATCCGGCCGCTGGGGTGCTTGGCACGGGCGATTCGACCACGAGACGTCCTGGAAGGCGAAGAAGGCGAACTGGTTGGTCCCACGAGCTCAAAGGGAAGAAGACTCTCCTGGAAGAAGATCTCCTCTGTCTTTGGGGAATTGGTGAGTTCTTTACAGCAGGGCTCCACCGGTGGTGTCGTTGTTGTAGATGGCTCAGCTTCTCCCATCTTCGGATTATTTAGGTTCTGTGGCGACTTCTAAAGTTCCAGTCCCCAAAGCCCTGCTTTTATGCAGAGGTTTTAAAACCCCCATTCACCAGCCTAGCTGTCACTCAAACATGCTAAGTGGTGAGCCGGGCGGCTCACCACTGGGCCAATCAAACAAGAGTGTGACTTGAGTTGCTCAGGCAACGCAGTCCAGGTGGCCTATTCCCCCTCCCACACATCCTGTAAACCCCAGACAGAGTGTCACCATTTGGTGGGCTTCTGTGCAGAAGCCCGCCAAAAAAGTGGAAAAAAGGGCTTGACTTGGGTTAGAGTTTCAGAGACGAACACAAACGCCATTTTAAAACCGAGTTCTGGCAAAAAGGCCCGACCGGTGAATTAATATTAAATAAATAAACCGGCAGTATCTTTAACATTGCACCAAAAAGTGGTGCGTTTAAAATGAATGGGAAAATCCCATAGGAAATATTCCGATGGAATATTTCGAGTGATAACCACTGCCACCAGCCAGAAACTCGACAAGGGGGGACTGCACAGTGCCCCCTTGGAAACAGACCCAGGGGTAATCTAATTACCCCCTTCCAGTACTTCCACAATATGATGGTTTGTACTGGTTCTGTTCACAATTTGAGACTAGTAAAGCCAATGGTGACTTTACATGCCCTGGGAGACAGTAGTCAGTCCCAGGGTACGGAGTCTATGTTTGGGGGTCACTATGACACCCCTGTGTTACTGCACTGAGGGTGCTGTGTAACACACATACAAAAAGAGATGATACCCTATGGAGTAAAAGAGCCCATAGCCCATAGACACATACAAAGTCAAAGAACCTCTCAAATCATGCCTAAGAGTGGGAGAAAGAGAGTCTCACTCTTAGCAGGAGAAAGAAATAAACCCCAAAAATCCAGCAAAGCTGGGGGACTCACTAGGTTTGGGAAATTAGCCTTAACAGAGAATTCTCCCTAACACTCGCCCATCCCAGACTAAGGGACAGGAGGATTTAATCCACTACTGGATGAATCTCATACCTCTAGTCGATTACAAACACCCTGGAGAGACCATCAGCATTTTGGTGGTGACACCCTGACCTGTGTTCAATGGTAAAATCAAAGGCTTTTCTTTGTAAGCTATATGACCTACAAACCCATTGAGGAACATCAGTCTTTTTAAAATTGTAGGGGATCTGGTTGACCAGCTTTTTCAAGGGGTCCTTATAAAGGATTCCCTTAGATCTAGAGGGGCCTCCAGAGTTCCTCACCACTTCTCTGTGGGGAGAAGGTTGGGTCTTAGGCCTCTTGGTTGGAGGGGATGGAGATACAGAGTCTATGTTTGGGGGTCACTATGACACCCCTGTGTTACTGCACTCAGGGTGCTGTGTAACACACATACAAAAAGAGATGATACCCTATGGAGTAAAAGAGCCCATAGCCCATAGACACATACAAAGTCAAAGAACCTCTCAAATCATGCCTAAGAGTGGGAGAAAGAGAGTCTCACTCTTAGCAGGAGAAAAAAATAAACCCCAAAAATCCAGCAAAGCTGCTGGGGGACGCACTAGGTTTGGGAAATTAGCCTTAACAGAGAATTCTCCCTAACACCCATCCTTTCCGCATCTGTCTCTATCAACAAATTCCTCCTCGGAATATTCAGGCTCGTACTGGTAGGGCTGTATTGTTGCCATTACACAACAAAATGTTTAAATAACACTTAAGTAACAATTAAAATCTATAGTAATGCTAGTGTAAGTATCTGTTGGCAGGGGCTCCGTGCAACGACGATAGCTGAACAGAGCAGACAAGTCACAGGCTATCCAAAAATAAGACAGTGCAACGATTGAAAAAGCAACTCTGATGTTGTCTGATGAGAAGTTGTCTGTTTATACTTATTGAGGAAAGTGGCGTCCTGTCATCTCCATGGAGACACGTCATATGCTGGCGCACAGAGAACATTGGCATGAGACGTGCATTTGTGTTGTAAAATTGGCCGCAACCGTCTAGTGATGTCAGCTTCAGGGGCGGGTGATATGATTTAGTGCCGCGAGGGCACTTGAACTTAGGGCAATGTGGCAACGGATAAGATTAGTACAAGATGGCCGCGCCATGCTCGTTAATTTGGCATGTATAAAAGTGAGGAAAACTAAAGTAAAATGCATAGGAAATGTTTTTACGATCGATCACAGTATGCTTAAAAATACATGCCTGAACTATCGGGACAATAACATTTTTGAGCGCACTATTCTTTAAAGTAGCTTGGTTACGCAGGGGGTTTATGCTGGAGTCAGAAAGTGCGACTTGGCCCTCAAACTTTTAGGTCATGCGAAACATCTCATTTTGTTGTGTAGCTTGCTTGCACATTCCAGTGTTCTGAACCCTAGAGGCCCTTTCAGTCAAGGTAACACATCGTACTATGGATGGGACGGAGAATAACTTCTTACATGAAGCAGTAAGACCAACTCAGGAAGTAGGCAAATAACTGTTTTATTTTCAATTGCCTAAAACAGGGAGTACAACGGACATCAACGGAAGTCGCACAGCATGATCTCAAAGTATCTCATTAAAAAATCACATTTATATACTAAAAGTTCATCATACGTGACGTCATACTACGTGGAAAATTAAGAAAACCTACGGGAGATTGTGGTTAGCTCAAGGGTAACGTCTAAGTATACTTTCTATATGGGATAGGATTGTGATTTGGTCTCTATAGTCAGGTGGGCACTCATGCCCTCCCTCAGTGCAAGTAATCTTCGGCAGTAATTAGAAACACAATACTTAATTGGCTCTCAAACTATAAGGCTCTTTGTTATACGGCCTTCTACAATTTGTTGGCATGCTTGTCCCCTCCTGGAACATGCAATGCTCTAGCAGCACGTAAGCTGGTACCCCAGTTGCTGGTGGGTGAACTTGACAGTGTCTCCCCACCAAATTAGCCCAATATCTCTCATCACTCATGCCGTCTGCCATTCACATTGTCTTTGAACTGTAGTAGCTTCTTGCCTCTGTAAGGGAGTGCAGGCACTCGCTATCTTCAATCTGGTGCACCATGCTCTTCATCTATTTTCATCCTCAGCTCATGTGATCAGAGACCATGAATTAGCTCATATTATAGCATTTAATAGTCTTTAATGAAGAAACTTGGCACTCATGGTGTTTTCTCTTTGCAACTTAACAAGGGATGCTTCGGCTTCTAAAATATACTGTTCTTCACAAGCTGATAACCAGTTCTTGGCTGCTTCCAGTCTTTGACATAGGCCAGACAGCCTCCTTGGTCTTGCTTCAAATTCGAGCTTATTTTTTGTTGCGACACACATAGCTTTTAATCCGTCTTCCTTCAAGGAGACTAGCTTACTGATGTCCAGAACTCTATATACATATATGTTGGCGGCACCACCTGCAGTCTATATGCTACGTATATCCAGCCTTAAGAATACGTACTCTACTTGCGTTACAGCATCTGTACAATTATAAAACGACTTGTATTTTCTGCAGTGTTTTTCACACATGCAATCTTCATTCCGCACATGAAAATCTTCTCGATCCTTTACTTCGCCATCAGATTCTATATTACTGATGCATCCTCTTCTCTGGTCATCCTTCCCAATGCATCACTCTCATCTTTCGTGAAATCACTGCTTCTCCTTTTCACATCTTCACACGTCTTCAGGTGCTTCTCTTTGGAGACCATCAGTTTTTCAAGGATACTTCACATAGGGTCTTCTCAACGGATACCTTGTCTCAAAGATTCCTCGGGGTATAGGTACCATGACTGGCGTTGCACATGTCGCAATTTCCGTTTTCCAACATATAAGCAAAATAGGGGCGGGACTTCCTGTAGAGGCACTCGACTGCTCCTCTACACTCCCCCCTCTGGTCGATTCATCAACCACTCCTTCACCAGTTTCCACATCTCGGCATCTTTTCTTGAAAGTCCAAATTTTCATTACTCTTTTCAGGGAGCCTGCTGATTTCACATGTTCATCAATACTCCAATCATATGACTACTTCACCCATTCGGGATACAGTAAATCCATCGTCCCACATACTTCCTGTGGTTTCTTGGATGCAGGAACTTTGTTCCTTCTGGTGCTAAGATGCTGGCCTTTATGTAGTCTCTGATTTCTTCATCTGTCAATTCCTTGGGTCCAAATCCTGATTCGACATCCATGATGATCTTCATTCCTACTGTTTTCTTTGCTGATTCTTACACTGTGTAATTATTATCCTGATTACAGAAAACCCGAATATCACCATCACTACAATTGCTCACAAGACCTTGAAGATATTCGCCATCCATTGTGTAACCCTTGAGAAGATGGGCGCGAACCAGCAGTCATCTGAAATATCTTCTGTCTCGTCTTCCATCCTGTTGTGCAGGTTAGTCAGCAGCTTATGGCCTCCGTCAAGGTCCCATTCTCGTCATCATGAGAAGGTGTGAACGTGCAACATGATTCTCCAATGTTGGCGCAAACACCACCATCCATTGCTGTGATCATGTCACGGACATATCTGTTCTGTAGAGTCATCAGTCTTATGTTTATGTTTATTGAATTTATATAGCACTTTAAGCCAGAGCGTTTTACAATATGACAACAGATACAAAGTGAGAGAGCATATTTACAAACATGAACAGGTCATAGAACAATAAGTAGAACTATTTACAATGGGGGGATAGGGTAGAGGAGGGGGTAGGTGAAGGAGTGACGGTGTAGGATTTGAGGTAGAGGGAGTAGGGAGGAGGGGAGGGGAAGGAGGAGTGATATGTGTCCTTGTTGCCTTTAAGTAGTATTTGTTACTAATTTAAGGTTTGAGGGGAAGGAGAGAGGATGGGGGAGGTTGGCAAGGGTAGGAGAGGAGGGGTAGGGAAGAGGTCAGGGTGGGAGTGTAGAAGATGAGCTTTCAGGGAGTGGCAGAAGGATGAGTAGGTAGGGGTGGAACGGATGGAGAGCGGGAGGCAGTTCCAGTGTAGGGGGCCAAGAGTTGGAAGGAGCGGAAGCGTGAGGAGGCACATGGGGCTGGGGGTACAGTGAGGAGGTAGAGGTTTGCTGAGCAGAGAGAGCGGGAGGGGGAGTAAAATGAGAGGAGAGAGGAAAGGTAGGGGGGCGCCAGGTCATAGAGAGATTTAAAGACAAGACAGAGGAATTGAAATTTCAGTTGTGAGAGGAAGGGAAGCCAGCCAAGTTGAGAGAGAGGAAGAAATAGAGTCTCGAGGGCCGAGGAGGCATAGAGTACGGATAGAGGAGTGGTAGATGGATTTTATGGGAGTTAGGTGAGAGACTGCATGGGTTGGAGGGCAGAGACGGGTCCTCATCCAAGTGCCTGAACTGTGAAGTGTGAGCGCCGAGAAGACCAGGGCAAAGGCCTCTAGTAGCGGGAGTTAGGTGGCCCCGATGGTGTTATTGTGAGGGATGCATCCGCTATGTAGTATTCCGCCCAGGTCAGTGAAGGCTGCTGGGGGGATGGTAATCCGCAGGCCCCTGCACGTGACCCCGGCTGTAGCAGGGTGCTCGACGTGGGCTGAGCCAAGCAGCCCGAGACGCGTGGACCACGGGGGTAGCAACAAGATTTTGCTGAGGTCTGTCAGGTGGGGGCCAACGTATCCGCAGTTGGATCAGGCTATATGAGCCCATAGCCCAGCCCTCTGCGACTTCAGTGGATGGGGAGGGGGAGCTTCTCGCTGTGTTAGTGCAGTGTCCCAGTTCACTCTATACTCGGGGTGTGTAGATCTGGTTGGTGTCTTTCATCAGCGCATGGCCCGCTCTGTGGGGGCGAGAGCGTCCGGTGTGGTCACTACAGGGTGTTTCCCCCCAGCCTATAATGGGTTTCTGTTATGTTTCTCCAGGTATTGCTTCTTCAGTTATGGTGGTAGTGGGGAGGCAGAGGATGTTCTGCACGCTTTTTCTGTGATGGGCGCAGGTCGAATAATTTCTTTTGTGTTGCACTGCATGCATGGTTGGGAATGCGCTACAGCGGGGAGAGCAGTGCACTGAATGAGCTGGGTTATCTAGGGTCTAATCAGCTGCTTCTTTCCTGGCAATATCCGTGGTGAGGCGTAGCGCTTTCTGGCAGGTTCCCATCAGTGAAGAGGCTTGTGGTTGTAAGGGCGCTCAGTGCATCCGATGCAGGTGTAGAGTGGCAGCTGGTGAGGACACAGCCACACACACAATGTTTCTCAATTCTTTCTTATTCGCATTAAATCCCTTCATAGTAGTGTTGATCGTCTGCAGAAGTTCCCATCTGGTTATCTGTAGCCATTTAGCACTGGCCATTGTCTGGATCCATGGCATAAAGATAGTCATGAAGACCGCTGCAGTCTGGCTGACCACCCTGTGCTCACACGGAATGGCATCAAAGGCTTCTAGTGATGTAGTTGAAAAGTAATTCTCTCTCCTGTTTTGATTGAGGAACTCAAGTGATCTTTTTCTCAAATGGGCATCTGCCTTTGGAAATTCATCAATATTCAGGTCGCTTTTCGGAATCACTAATGCTGGAACATGACTAAGCACTAGAGAACACATCCCTCACCAATCCTTGGGCAGCTTCATGTAGGCTCTGGACCCACAGGTCCAGTTGTGATCCATCAGTACTACAGTTCCATCCTTCATGCCTGGCACATCAAATATTCGGCCACACTGATGATTTACTCCAACCTTCCTTGTACCATGATTTCTGAAGCTCAGGGCTGCACTGGCCAGAGGCACTATCTGCAAAGGTCCTTCCTTATCGTTGACCCATGTCAACGGCTTCACAATCTTCGGCCAGTGGTGCTTGCATTCACTCTCTATTTATAACTGGCTCATACAATCCCGGTATTGCTGTTGCTCTGCACACTATCAGGCCTTCCGCCCACCCTTCCAGAGTCAACACTGTTCCTTTAATATGTAATTGGCCACTTTCCTTGCATCTCTGTATCTCTTCTGGATTTCTGCCTTGACAATCTAGCATCTTGTTCTCCTCTCTTCTCTTCTCTTCTGATACCTGCTCCATTCATTCTAGACTGTTCATATCTTATCACTAGATTTTGTGTCTCTGGCTTTTCTTTTGTCTTCAAATCCTGTACGTAGTTATCTTCTCTTGAAGACGTATTCTCAGTCACCCATATCAAGGATGCTGTTCAACCCTGGAACTGACCTTGTGTCTGGCAGAGTGCAAGATGTGTTAGACAATGTGCTTTCTGTACTGGTACTCCTGTAGCTATGAAGATCTTAGAGGTCCCACAGCATAAGGTATGAGAGCACAAACATAGCAGCTCTCATTAGAGGTATTCTCACCCATCATTTTCACGTGCTGATACCACATGTTGTTACCCAAATGTGCTGTGCTGTCTAAATATGTGTCAATATTATCTTCCTCTGTACTCCTTTTACATCATCCCAACAGAATGGTTGCTGCCCATGGAAATAATTCTAAAGCAGCTCTGCTCTGGGCAGAAAACACGCGAGACCTAGGTTCATTAGTAATTGATAAATATACACAAGTTACTATAATGGGGAGAATCAAAGGAATTTCTACCTTCTTTGGATCAATAAACATATATGAAAACCAGCATATGAAACCCCACCACTTGTGCCATTCTGGAATTGCTTGGCCTTGCTCATTTTCTAAAATCTTACCATTCCAAGATTCCTCATTGTGCGTATATATCACTTTTAAGGAAAGAAAAAACCTTTTTAAATCCGGCAATTCAGGTAAATCCGATAGCTGCAGGATCTGTTCAATTGTCGCCATAAGCAGCCTCCTTATAGGAGGGCCATTTTTAAGATCATGCACAAAAGTAAGTATGTTGACATTACGCCCAACAAGAGCAGGATAAGCTTGAAGAATGAATATGAAAACAGCACCAACAAGAGCAGGATAAGTTTGAAGAATAATATGAAAACAGCAAGTAAGAGCCTATCGGCATCGTCGTTTGTCAGAACCATAGATTCAACGAAATGAATCTTAGAAAATTGTTGACATGTTGAGAATATGTTTAAGCGGCAACATTTAAAGTACGAAAGGACTTTGCGTATTGTTCACGCTTCCAATTTCTTTTTAAATGTTGCCGCTTAAACATATTCTCAACATATCAACAATTTTCTAAGATTCATTTTCAAAGAATTCTGTGGCTCAAGAAATAGATTTGCACGTCTGCTACAATATCTATAGGGAGTGTTTGTGAGTGGCAGAGTCCAAGTGCAAATCTGCCCTTTTTAATCAATCTGTTGGTTTATTGTCCTTCTTCCTTGTCATCGATCGAGTCTGCACAGGCTGAAATTCTTCTTCTTGTCTTGCTTCGGAATCAATCGTCAGGGGTGCATCGGCCTCTCCAATGCAGGTGTTAACATTGGTGAGGTGGATCCATGCTCTTCTGCCTTGAACTTTTACTGCAGAGGGAATAACGTCTTCCACTATGAATGGTCCAACAAATATAGGTTCATACCACTTCCTGGTAAAGTTCAGAATCAGTATTGTGTCACCAATAAACAATTTGGGTGCTGATCGTAATTTAGAAACTCTGGTTGCTGAATGCTTTTCATCTGTGTCCCGAGACCGACCCCCCTGGCGCTTGAGTTGTTCTGAAATGACAGATATTAGCGTTCATACATGTTAAGTACTAATTTTATTCATTTCGTAACAGTTTTGCAGTAATATGGGCATCACTTCTGCTTCTCGATGGAGGAGTTAAAGGCATTGTCATTCATCTTCCTTACACTAATTTGTGGGGTGTGAGGTGATGGTCCGAACCAGCCTGATTCCTTAGGGCATATAACGCTAAGTGCAGGCAATATAGCCATCCCTTCTTCAGTGTCAACTTTAACTTGGTTACTCTCTCTTTTAGAAGGCCGTTGAGCTTCTCACATATCCTGTTTGCTTGTGGGTGATAAGCAGAAGAAAACTTACATTTAATATTTAAAAACAACCCTAGTGTAGCTGTTCAAGAGTTACCTTTAACAATGCTACTGGCATCACCAGCTTTCCAGTGCTGTTTTGTCGCCATAATGCTTCCGAGGGGGATAAAGAACATCCCCTTCGTTTCCATAATTCTTTCTCTTCTTGTGGTGCATTGCCCTGAATTTCCATCAACTGTGTTCTCTGTAAATGATTAAACCCTTCATTTACTACCATAATTGTGACTACTTTCTCCTTTACATCTGTAGTATCAAAACTTGAATATCTGGTGAACATGCAACCCTTTTGTCCTCTACTGCTGCGGCTTCATTCCCGCGTGAAATAAAATTAGTTTGCTTAGTATGTACTGTGCATTTAACTATCGCTATGGCTACTGGAAGTTGTAGTGCCTTTATAAACCTGTCCAATAACGCTCTATGTTGCACTAGAGTGCCATACGCTCAGAGGTAGACCCTCCTTTTCCAACGTGCTAGTCGTGCGTGCACGGTTGACGTCACATAGGCAGAGTCACAGTACACCGTCACTTCCTGCCCTGCATGATTTTCGAGTGAGACAATAAGTGCTACCATTTCTGCCACCGAAAATTGAGACAGAAGTCTTGCACTTGCTACAACCTCAAATTCACTGTTTACTCTACGTCTCACCACAGCTGCACCAGAATGCCTTTCCCCATTTGTCTGATCAATTTTGGAAGAACCGTCAATAAATAGAATCCCCCCGCCTTCTAACGCGTTCTCTTTAACACGTGAAATGTCATCATAGAAATCCTCGTAGTTCGCACAATCATGCACATGCACGCCCTCTGCCACAGGCTCAGATACAAATGTGGCAGGGTTCATTATTTTAAATCTGACTGTTTTAATCGCTGGATTCGATATAATCACCTCATACGCAGAAGCTCTCTGAGATGTCAATGTACCTTTAGGTTTCTCCAAAATGGCAAATAAAGCATGCTCCACAAAAAGTGTCATAGAACACCCCATTACAATACTGGTAAACTGCTAAATTGCAAACGTGGCTGACAGCGACTGTTTGCAAGGAAAGTGTCCTTTCATAACTGGATCTAGAATCCCACTGTAATATGCCAGAGGTTTCTACCCTAATGTAGTTCTCTGTGTAAGCACTGCTATCATGACTGTCCCATTCGTGTGTGAAAATAGAAAGAACTCCTCAGCATAATTGGGAATTCCTAAAACAGGGGCTGTACACATTTCTTTCTTCAATTCTTAAAAACCCCTGTCCATTTCCTCAGTCCATTCTATTTTCTCATTCTTTACCTATGCTTCCTTCAGAGCTTGCAAAAGGATGCTTGTTGGTCCAAAGGGAGGTCGGGAAGAAATTCGTAGAGCTTCCGTCACAGCTTCTGGTTAGCCGCAGCCAAGATGGTGTCCGCGCTGGCCTGCCGCAGACGCAGTCCTGAGATGGAGTAACAGCGCTTTCCCAAGGACTCAAGGACCTTGTCCTCCTTGGAGAGGCAACTGAAGGTGGATCCTGTGGAGGAAGACGACAAAGACAATGGTTTAGAATAAAGCGAGGCCGTGGCCACCATGGTGGAATGGGGCTGCGGATTGGGAAAAAAGGAGGATTGGCTCCCTGTCCGTCAGCCTGAACCTGCTGTCCAACTTCTTGCTCACCTGGGCGTTGGCCCTGGGCTTCTCCCAAACCTTCTGCACCACCTGCAGCATATCCCTCTGAAGTGGAATGCCAGACCGGAGCTTGGTGCGATTCCCCAAGACCTCTGAGAGCAACCTCGACTCGTGAGGGGCTTCCACAGGAAGAGGGACCCGCAAGAACTCTGCCAGGCCCTGAAGGTGGTCATGAAAAGCCTTAACGGATGCTGAGGGCTCGTCATTTTGGGCGTCATTGTCATCCCCGTCATCATCACCTCCTTGCCTCCCTTTTTCACAGGCTGAGGGGAATCTGGGTCCTGGGACAAAGGTCCAGAAAGGGTCCCCCCCAGGACCGGAGCCGCGGACAAGTCCAACAGCTGTTGCAGGGGAAGCATTGGTGGAACAGGAGGAGGTGGAGCGGTCGGTACGGCCTGCACCGGTGGAGGGACCGGCACCTGAATCACCAGCGGAATGTGAGGAGTACCCAGAAAAGGGGGCCGAGGTGGCACCATCTGGGGGATGACCTCCTTCACAATGTCTTTCAGGAGCCCCTTCATTTGAGGGGAACGCATGAGAAAGAGTACATGTTCGAAGAAGCGGTCTTCACTAGCCTGCCGGGTCCCTAGGGGCCCTGCCCTCTGAGGCGCTGGGCCTCATCTCCAGGTCAAAGCGCTGAGGCGCCTGGTGCGCGTAGCTGTAAGTCTGTGATGGGTAGATGTACCCCTGAGGGGACCAAAAACCTGCACCGTAGGATCCGCTGCTGTTTCCAGAAGGAAGGGGGCTGGAATCATCCTGCAAAGTCCATTTAATGGGTGAAAGCACTGGCAGGCCCCGAGCCGAATCCAAGATGGTCACCTGTCTGACACGCTCCACCATGCGCCGCTCCGCCATTTTGAAACGTTTTACCATGTCCTGGGAGGAAGGGCGCGAAGGCTATGAGCCAGGAGAGGACACAGACACAGGAGGATACAGCTTTGGTCTTGCACCCGAAGTAGAGGCGTTGACTTCAGAGATCCCTATGGTAGGTGCTGAGCCCTCAGCCAGATGCCGGTAGTCGAAACACCCTGGGTGATGGCCTGGGAGTGAACTCAGGTAAGCTGGGAGCCTCAGAACCTCTGCTGGTAGCCATACTGGATCTAGCCAAGGAATGACGCTTGGAGATGGCACTTGACGATCCCTTACCCCCCTGGGGTAGAAGAAGAGGACGAACCTGACAATTTTTTACGTGGACAGCCTGGTAGGGCCCCTGAGCCCCTCGGCTTGGGGGATGGTAGCCTTAGCAGCCTCCGGCCTGCAAGAACCTGAATGCGAGGAACCCCGATACATGGGAACCCTGTGGAAGGAGTCTCAGCGCTGTAGAGCCGTGCTGAACAGAGGGCCTATCTTGTCTTGACAAGAGGTCCCAGAGACGAAGTTCTTATGGTGGGGTGGAGGAGAAGTGTGGAAGATCTCCCTCCACAGCGACAAATGATTCTTCAATGCCCTGTGACTGAGAGCGTTGCAGGCCGCATACGAGTCCCAGTGGTGGTCGGGCCCCAAACACTCAAGACAGAGCGCATCCGGGTCCGAGCCCAGGAACGAGCGGTAAGAGGCACACCTCGTGAATCCTCCTGCAGCCGATATGCGCAGGGGAGGTGAGGCACCAAAGGGAAGTGCAATAAGAATTGAAAAACAAACGGGGAGCACGCAGGAAGCTAAAAAAAGTCTCTGGGCTGGCTGCCAGGTCCGACACTGTCCGTGTGGAAAAAGGGACTGCGGTGAGGTGCCGCAGGGCAGAGTCTCGGCAGGGCATTCCCATGCCCGAGGCCACGCCCCCACGTGCTATGCTAAATTTCAAGGGGAAGCTCAATCTTTAGCTGCCAAAAGGTTCCGGTACCATCCGAATGTTGAGGGACGCCCCCACAAGGATGGAGGAAAAGGGACGGAACGTATGAGTAGCTGTAATTGCAAATTGGAGACAGGGTTGCCAGAGCAACTACCCTTCCGTAAATTATCTCATAAGGACGCCATACAAGGTCCTGAGACACATTGCTCGAGACCAACAAAAAGTCTGACAGGTATCCCTGAACCTGAGAACACTGACAAGAAAGCAGCCAATGAAGCAACCTCATGCGCAACAGTGCCTCAGTCACCACCAGAATGCAAGAGGCCATAAGGCCAAGTACAAACAGAAAGGCAGAGGCCGGAGCCTGTTCTTGACATTGGAAGACGTGAACCATCTGAAAGATGTACAATGATCGATCCTTGGGTGCGAAGGCCCCTGCCCAGGCGAGTGTCTGATAAATGGGAGGGACTGGTACGGCAAAACCTAAGTATTCTTGAAATTCAGTGAAAAGCCCAAACTGTGAAACAGGCTGCAGGTGCAGCAAGTACTGCTGTGCCGACGCCTGGTCAGGAGTATAATGAATACTCAAGGTGCCGAACAGAAGAACCTTGAACTGGAATGGGAAGGCCCCACTGAGACTTTCAGGTACCTCCTGTGCTTGGAATGTATAGGCACATGGAAGTAGGCTTCCTAACGATCCAGAGACACCAACCAGCCTTGCATATTGAGTGGCTGAAGGATCTGGGCTAGAGTGATCATCTTAAACGGTACAAGTTCAAGAATCTTTAACTTAGGATAAGAGGCAAACCTTGTCCCCGCCCTCCCCCCCGGTCATCCTTCAGAACCAGAAAATACAGAGAATACCAGCCCCTACTTCACTCGGAGTGGGGAACCAGTTCTATGGCACTCTTCCCAAGAAGGTGACAAACCTCCTCCAATAAGAAAAAGTCTGGAGGCAAACCGCTGGAGATTCTCTGGAGGGTGTTGAAGAAAATTGAGGCTTTACCCATGGCTCACCTGTATGGCCCAAGTATCAGAAGTGGTGCTATGCCACTCCACGCTGAACATTGATACCCCCCCCTCATTTCGGTACAGTGTATGAAGTTCGGTTAACAGGGTCTTTGTGCCTGTCTGGGCAGTGGGCACCACAGCAGAGGTGTTGTGCACTCTCTGGGCTCTACAACCTCTACCCTGTGGGTACCTGTCCTCTATTGAGGTGGGCATAGGAAGAGATCGCTGAAACCATCTACCTCAAGCAAAAGGAGTTGAGTGCTGTTTAACAGTTAGGCCCAAAGCCTTTGATGTGGCTTTGAATGACATGAATGTTTGCTTTAGCCATGAAGATGCACTGCCCATTAAAAGGCATATACAGGAGTTTTGACTAGACATCTGGAGTGAACCCTGAGGTCCTCACCCATGAGGATCATTTGTACCATGAAACACATTCTCCATGGAGGGTTGGGGTGGCCAGACTACAATACTTCAAAATTATCGGATGTGGGAGGCCTTCAAGTCCTATTGGGTTAACTTTCCGCCTGAGCATCCTCAAAAACCACTGCTCAAAAATATGATGAATGCCACTGGTTGTAGGCAAATGCTCTCCACTCTATTGCATGGTCCCAGATACTACTGTGTCTAGCACCTTAAGAGATGGGACAACATTGGAGAAAGATCTGGGGACCACATTTATGGATGAGCAGTTGGCACAAGTTTGTGTGTATTCCAGAAAGGTATCAATTATTGTCAGAGATGGGTGGAGGTAAATCTTCTGAATAGGGCCTATTTTACACCTGTGAGGTTGGGGTAATTCAGAGTGGGTGAGAGTTACATCTGTCTTAGATATAAAAGCATGCAAGCAACCCATATTCCTATGTTTTGGGAGTGGCTTTCTGGCCATACACTGTAAATAAGCTGAAAGACATCACTTGCCTTTCTTTACATTTGGAACCACTTGAATGCTTTCTGAACTATTTTCAAATGACTCCTAAAGACACATCAAAATTAATTTCTATCACACTCCTTCTAGCAAAAGGCTGTATACTATTAACGTTGAAGGGTATTCTACGTTTCTAAAGGTCTTCAACACACCACTTGGTGCAATGAACGGGAAGAGGATTGTCAGGAAATCCTGCATTTGTATCTCTTTGCCATATCCTGATGGATATTGCAATATTTCTGGTTTATCTTTTCCAGGGTTTGCACTTCTGTACTTCCTTGATGTGGAATAGCACACTAATACTAAGAAGTATGTCCTGCACTTATTTATGGGTCTTTGCAATGAATTATAAAAATATCAAATACATGAAGGATTGAATTGGAAACATGGGGTGAGTCAAACAGCTGCTGTCAAGCTGGACAAGACAGGGAGGTCTCTGCAGGTCTGGTGTATGATACTTTCTTCCACAATTTAAAAACACACTTTACCCAGAGGTCCTAGGCTGTGATTGAAGAAGAGCTTTGCGTGCATGTGAGAGAGGATGCCAGGCTCAATATGTTGCACAACTGCTTTTACCTGTGCTGCTGACAGATGAACACAAAGCCCAACCATCTACAATGTTCAGCTAGCTCTGCAAAAACACAGAATTGGCCAATAAGAACGTTCAGCTGAGCTGCTGCTCCTAGCTCAACTGTGCAGGTCAGTACAGGCACATGCACAAGTAGTGATACCTGTTGCGACTGCAGCACGCCCCTGTGGGTGCCACCATCCTGGCCCCCTGAGCACTCATTCCAAGGCTGGTTGTCCATTTACTGAGCTATGAACTAGGCTCCGTGCTCAGCACAAACATGTGCACATGCTCTGCGTGGCAAGGGAGAGCCTGAACCTCCTGGTGGGCAATGGGACAAATGGTGAACTTCAGGAAAATAGACAACGAGGAGGCCCTCCAAAACCCACCGGGGGTCAGGAAGTTGAGGTTGCTTGACCACGTATAACAGCTCTGCAAAACAAGCACTGGCCAAACAAGTTGTTTGGCGTTTGCAGTTTGTTGCATTTTTAAAAAATTTTTTATTTACAAGATTATAATCACTGAGGTGATTTTTACATTTCTAGGCATGAATGTAGTAAATGCATGGGCAATACATAGCGTGTATTAACTTAAAACAAAAATCACTAAGGAAAATTATTCAGGCTGAAGATCCAAAGGCGCAAAGGTGTTTTACATCACCATTTTATGGACCTGCTTGTGTAACCATGCCTCCTGCTTGCTGAGGGAATATGCAAGTTCACTTTCCACACCAAACGTACTTGACAAAAACTGGCATATTTCTTATGGACTGTCCAGAACCAAACCAATTCGTCCTCCCGGCACAGAAGGAGGGAGCCTTTAAGTGATGCATCACAGTTATCTTTCTGCCAGGATCTGAACAATGCTCGCTGGGACTAGTGGGAAGCTACAAGAGAGATCTTGGCCACCTACAACAGCAAGAGACTGATCATAAACTTCTTGTCTTGTTTATTTCTCTGACCCCTGCCTAAAAGGCCAGACAGATGTGGTCCCAATGAAATATTGAGATGTCTGTCATCAATGTCAACTGTAGGTTGGCAAACGTTCTCCCCATACAACAGTTTGAACTGCAATGCTCACAATAACAGTGCCTCTGGGGTGCAAAGAGAATCTCAGAATTGGATTGAGATTTCCCTACAAATGGGACAACCGAGCCCTCGGTGCCTATATTAGGGAACATGTCCTTAAACTAGACACTGGGATCAGGCGGAAGCACTCGATCTTAGGATCCAAAAGACTAGTTTGTGATGAAGCCTGGAGGAAAAAGTCTGCTTGATTCAATGATGTTGTTTGACAGATGCTTCACACTCACTGGGAGAGGGAAACTCTTTCCAGAAAAGGCATTTTGATTTTTAAAAAAATCATGTTAGTATAGATGTGCAGTAGTAGGGATTGAAAGCCCAAAACATGGCATGAGGAGACAACGAGTAGTATTCTAAAACCAAGCAATTCTACTTTATTCTTGCAACACATGCACTGTGATGAAAAATAAAAATCACATTAAACCTTTGGACCAATTGATGGAAGCCTGGACTTTGAAAACGTAGTTACTTGTGTATTGGAAGGAATAGCAGGTCCTCATTAGTTTTTTTGTGTTTGTTTTGTCACTGCCTCATGCTCAGAGGGTAAAGCAACGTTTCCCACAAAAGGATAAAATGTTATCAAAGTCAGGGCTCCCCAAAATGGAATGATGACTTTCATATTGTTATTCTGCTCCAGAAGCTCTGTTGAAATCTATCTCTTCTCCGAGGTATACCCAGCAGGCCCCTCAGTATAGGCAGCTGTAGCCATCATGGGAGCAAAAGTGCACATTTCGTGAGAGGGCTTCACAACATCAAATGTGAAATCCAATGCTGGGACGCCATCTAATTTACTTGAACTTTGCAAACCAGCAGCCAAAACCTTAACAGAACATGGGCATGCAGAACTTGGTCCTGACATGAAACTCATCTTCATTCATGGCACCAGCCCAAAAATCCTCAAAACCTTGACATTGAGACTCTGAGTTAGTGACAAAGGGCTTTTCAAAACTTTGAAGAGCCACGTTCCGTAAGAGTTAAAGACACATAAGAGGCAATAAGCATCCCTCAAGAATAGTATGACAAACCACATGTCTCTACATTCAGTTGACTTTAATGGCTTCAGAGAAGCAGGAGAAGAGTGATTAAAAATGAACACATTGAAGTACAGTGTCAGGACTTAAACTTCTTGGCAATGTCAGGTTAAGAAGCACAGGAGCAGGCCATCCAAGTGCCTGGAAAATCACCAAAGAACCAATGACCTGCCTTTGGTAATGTTCTTTCTGGTGGATGTTCCTCCCACACATTCCTCATCTAAGATACATTCCTGAAGCATCATCTGGATCACGGAAAACGTTTAACCAGCAAGGAGGAACAGGCGGCAGCAGTGTTGAGATCTTTTAACGCAGCCACTCCGACACTGTATGCAACATAGCCGCCCATTTATAGCTCGCACCACATGACCACAGTTTCTTTTTATTCTCCCAGGCTCAGCCACATTACGTAATAAACAAGGAACTGAAGGAGCACTCCATCCGAGGGTTATGTTGGGAGGGCGATGAGGAATCTGTGGGAAAACATGAATCGGAAAGTACATTAGCAAAGGCAAGTCATTTGTTCCCCTAATGGATAGTATCCTCCAACAGATTCCTCATCTTAAACAGTCTCCCACAGCGGTATAATCGTTTTTGGAGGTGGGGAGAAAGAAACCAGACAGAAGGAATACAAATAAGACATTTTGGAGGACTGCTCACCAAAATGCTGGTCCAACCAAACAAAGCATCAAGGCAATAGTGCTTGGAAAGCATTTGCAACCATGACCAGGTTGAAGCCTTGACAGTTATCCAGCACAGGTAGCCCGTTCCCTAAAGAAGGCTTGTCACCATTCCCCTGCGAGAATGTGCATTAAGGAACCTCTTTCTGTGCAATTGAATAACATTCCAAGATGCAAAGCATTTTCCATCCGAAAAGCATCTGTTTTTGCACCAACCTGCCCATCTTAACGCCAGTGCATAGTACACAAAATTAGATTTTCTCAGTCAAATATAATTTCAAAACTATTTTGGGGAGAAAGGAAGACCTCATCTCTCGAAGAGAATGTGTATGGAGATTTGCAGGATGGGGCCTGTAGCTCGCTTCTCCTTCTTGATGATATTTCTACCAAAAGAATGGTCTTCCAAATCAGAAGCCTAAGCAGACATAAATTCATGGGTGAAAAGGAACTCCCATCAGAAACGTTAAGAGTAAATTCAGAGCCCAGGCGGGTACACTAAACTGGACTGCTGGGAACATGTTTGTTAGTACTTTTAGAAATTCTAAACAAAAAAATGGTGCTGCATGGGATAGATTCATAAGCAAGTGTGGTACATGTTATTATTTGTCCCTGTGACATGGCGTTTGTAGGGAAAACAACTCGCCAAGTAAACAGCAGAATTATTGAACACATATCGGGAATCTGCACAGGTAACACAAATGCATCTTTAGTGCAATATTTTTGTGATAAATTCCACAATGACAATGAAATTAGATGGTGTGTTTTGGAGAAAGTTCAGAAACATTTCTGAAGTAGTTCTTTCGATTCTCTATTGTCAAAAAGGGAATATATATGGATGTAAAGGATTCAATCATTTACCACAGGCCTCAACGATCAAGCAGAGTGGCAGAGTTGGGGGATGTGTGGGATTCCAGTGGAATTCCAGTTTTGCACAAAATAAAAGCCAATGTGTGGCCTGTGAGTTTTAACAATACAAGTAATATTCACTTTAGACAAGAAACCTTGAGTCGCACCAATAGGTAAGGCAGTATGCTAGTGACTTCATAGTATTGGCAGTTGGGTGGCTGCCTCTCAGAAGAATGAATTATGTCTCCAAGTTACAGGTTATATCATTTATGTGCAAAGTGGTGTAATGGTTAAACGTGAGCTAGGGGACTTAACATATTACAAGATGGCCCCCAGCTGAGGTATTAACAAACAACGTGTACTAACAGTCTGATGTTTATGTCAGGTCAGGTGACCAACGAGGCTGAAGAGTCAAAGTGTTGTAGGTAAAGCATGGTTTGCTCCATGAAAAGGTTGTTTTGGAAAATTATCTCTGACTGAGAAAGATCATTAGGCAAATTCTGGTTTTATTTACCATTGTGGCTTGAGGAACTATCAGTTTTCAGATACACATGAACTGGCTGGGAGCATCAGCATGAAGGTACCATTATGAATGCAATAACACATGGTTGTGGGCATGGAATCATTTTCATCACAAGCATGTGCTGGCCCCGTGGGGAAAGGCCGGTTGTGGTTTTCTGGCTTTTGAATTAAGCAAGCATGCTAAGATTCATTACAAGGTAATGCATGATCACGTCTATGATGTATAGATGGTGATCCTATGGTATAAGTTATACTTACTGTAATTAAAAGTTGTTACACACCATGTATGACAAAGTCTTCATCTTCGGTAACACTATGTTAATTATATTTTGAATTTCAACAGTATACAAAACACTAGAAGAAGACCCGAAATACAACTACTAATCAATGTCGTCGAAACTAGTCACAAAATATTCTAGATGTGCCCATAGAAGGAGTAGGACTAGGCAATATTAGTCAACGTGAGTTCTCTTAAAGACCCAAATAGTGGCCAATTATCCCCGGAAAATGCTAATCTGTGGGCCAGTTCGGACCAGAACAGGCAGATAATCCAAAACAGAAGAGGTAGGCCAGGTCCAAATCCCTCTCCCGACACTAAAGTGAGAGATTACACCACCTGCAGGCCTAACATGATTTTGTGCCCATGCTCCTTACTGAAAGGAGGACATCCAGGAGTCTTCCGACAAATCTCACTCCTTGTTTAACAGCCTCCCAGCATCTAAGGATGATGGTTCAGACTGCTGAGATTCAGATGTGCAGGCCAACCTACAACAGGAGGCGCAGGCAGGGAAAATGGGCATGTCCAGAAGTTCTGTGTACCACACACTCTAGGTCCAGTGCGGAGCAATCAGAATCAACATAGACCCAAACAGGCTTAGTTTCCTGGTTCTGGTTTTATAGAAGGAGTAGGCCTAGTCAATACTAGTCAACGTGTGTGTTCGACAAATGTATAACTATATCAACTAAAAAGTATGATAGTGATAGAGACACTGTCCTGGACTCATGATTCAGGAGATTGCGTTAAATAATAGGAACAACATATGTATGTCAAATTGGTTTGTTGTGATCAGCAATTGTTGCATCGACCATACTGAATAACTCATACGGTGATGCTACCATTGAAGGGGTATCGATTTATTACCACTGATTTGTTAACGCATGGTTAGTATGGCTGTATGATTGAGCGTGTATGGATGAAGTATAGTATGAATTCATCTGCTGATTCTGCTGATAGGATCTTGAAGTGACACGTAGTGCACCATGTTCGAGTAGAATATAGATGTATTTTTTTTTTTAAATGTGATGTTTTACATGCAATAAATTATATGTTGCTGCAGACCGAGACTCTTTGTAGTTTGAGAAAAATATATTAATTCTAAAACTATTATGAATCTGTCCCATGCAACACCATTTTGTTGTTAAGAATTTCAGTATACCCTAGTGTTGCGTGAGTTATAGAGTAACCCAGTATTCTGTGACATGGTTTTGTACTTTTAGTAATTGCATCACTGTAGGTATAGAAAAATACAAACCCTGTTCCGGCATAAGTCTAATAAGAGAGCAGCAAAGTATCCCTCATCTGTGGACACCTGACAGCCTTTCCGGGCAAGGTGCAGCAAAAAGGATAAGCCAGATGCTGAGTTGCACGAAACGGATCGGCTTGTTTTTCCTTGTACCAGCTGCAGAATTTCTTCCAACAGCCGGTGTACGATGCTTTAGTTGCTGGTCTTCTTGCAGAAATTAAAACCTTCATGACATCTTGAAGAAGGTCCCAAGCCCAGTACACCTAGGCCTTTCATAAGCCATACATGAAGGTTGAGGCTTGGGTCTGCAACACCAAGTGCATCATCTGGGAAGTCGAGAGATGGCAATTTGGGCAAGGTCGGGTACCATGTGCTTAACATTATGAGAAAGTGAGCGATGACAGGAAACAGTGGGAATGAGTATAGAAGTGGAAGGTTCCAGTCCACCAACAATGAATTCCCCAGCATTCTTCTTGGGGGAAATTCCCTGCACCAGAATAGTTTGCAATTTCTGTTGGAACTGGAGGCAAACATCTACTTGAGGTGTTCCCCAAAGGTTGGAGATCTCTGTAAGGACCTCCTGGCACAACTCCCACTCATGGGACTGAACCCTCCCTGCTCAGGGCATTTACCATTATGTGCCCTGTCCCGGCCAAATGGGGTGCCGAAAGAGAGACATAGGGCCTCATTACACGGTAGGCAGAGAACCATGGCGCAATTAGCGCCATGGTTCATGCCGGTAAAATACCGGCACCGCCTTGGTGGAAAGGGGAATTACCACCCCATTCCAAGGTTGGAGGGGCAGTAATTCCCCCTTCCACCAGTGCCCTTCCCCATTTCATTTTTGCCCCCTTGGGGCATAATGGGGAAGGCGCTAATTACGGCACCGCAAATTGCGGTACCGTAATTAGCTCCCTGCAAAAAGCAGGCGTTAAAATCCCTAACCCGCAAAGGGACCTCGTAGTAAGGCGGTAAGGATTTACCGGTACCGGTAAAATACTGGTACCGGTAAACCCTTACCGCCTACCATGTAATGAGGCCCATAGTCCTCTAATACACCAATCCAGAGCTGCATTGCTGCCCTACACAGGGGCAGTGACCCTACACCCCCTCTTTTGTTGAGGTAGTGCCTTGCCACTGCGTTATCTATCACAATCTGGTCCACCACAGGAAGTCTTGTGATTCCACTCTTCTCCCTCTTCTGCGGAGCAATCAGCTGTTGCGCCCTTCCATCAGAGCTTGGTTACACACGGGGTTTGGACCTGCTCGACCTTCTATGCTGCCTAAGGTATGAGGGCGCAATGGGGATGGATGGCTTCCATCATCAGATGGGTAATCTGAATTTATCAAAACAGCATTTCTTTGGGAGGTTTCTTGTCTGGCAATGTGTGTAGGCTAATCTAAATCCTTTGTGCCCTGTATGCCGACCTCGTGGCCACTTCAAACATGGCCGCAGCCATATCTACAATGTAGAGGCTGCCTCCCAGGGCCTCTCTTCCTGCCTCTGTTTGCAGATTGGCCAGCAGGCCCAACTAATTGGCCAACCAGGGACCCGCAGTCTTTAGCCGGCCCCTTTCTTCCAAGGCCCACTTTCCAAGGCCCCTGTCTGCTCCCTGTCCGCTGCCGGTTCTGTGCATGAAGTCTCCTTGGATCCCCTCTCACTTGAAGCATTCAGGATGCTGCCCCAAACACTCCTCAGTTGAACCTTGACCACCAAAACACCTTTTGCCTCCTTAACAATGGGTTAGTTCCCTACATTTGGACATATTCCTACCCCCTTGACTTCTCCCTCCTTCTCTCCATTTCTCCTTATCCACTCCCTTACAGCCCGCTCTCTCACTGTGTACCCACCCACCCACTGTTCCAATTGTCCCACTTTGAATTTAGTTGTGTATCCACCCACTGTTCCAATTTAAATTTAGTTGTGTATCCACCTACTGTTCCAATTTAAATTTAATAATAATTAATAATAATTATTTGGCATTTATATAGCGCTACGAACCCTCAGGTATCTGAGCGCTGCTTATTATTACCCACGGTGTGTGGTGCTCATTTATCGACCTCGGAAGGATGAAAGGCTGAGTTTGGCCCAGCCGGGATTCGAACCCTGCGTTAGCAGGCTCTGCACAATGTCAAAGCAAGCGCTCTACACGCTGTGCCACTTGACCGGCTAAGAATGGCTATACATTTAGTTGTGTATCCACCCACTGTTCCAATTTGAATTTAGTTGTGTACCCACCCAGTGTTAAAATTTCATTTTAATTGTGTATCCACCCACTGCTCCAATTTTAATTTATTTGTGCGCCCACCCACTGTTCCAATTTGAATTTAGTTGCCTTTGGCCCAGTGATTGCATTGTGCTACTCTGCCACGTTGGTCCTCTCCACATCACCCATGGCTCTCTCTGTTTCTCCCATATTTTCCACCTGCTTCTCCATTCAATCCTTCCTTCCTCACCAAGTCTGGTAGGAAGAAGTTCAAAAGGGATATCTTGGTCTCTAACCCCGGATTCCCTATCGTTGACACTTATACCAGCGCTTCCTCCACACAGCCTCTCACCGACATCCTCTTTGTCGTTCCCTCGCCAGATCTATGGACTCTTCATATGGTCTCTGTGCTCTCTCCTTTCTCCTCTGCTCCCATTAATGGTGGCAGCAGCTTGGAGGCCCTCCTGGCCCCCTTCAACTCCTCTAAGGTCATCATCAATGTCTACCTGAATGGTACCGTCTTGGTTCAAGGCCCTCAGGCCAACCTCCTTCTCTTTAATAGGTGCTTTCCACATCTCATCAATTTCCTTTCATCTCCTGCTGTCCCCACTCTCCTTTCCTCTTCTTCCCTGCCTCCCCCTTGGCTACCTTGCCCTCTCCTTCTTCCTCTCCTGCCCCCCCTCAGGCTCTGTCTACACCTCCCTCTGCACTTCAGAAGGGCGACCCTCGGATCTGTACTCCGCCCCGGAAGTCCTTCAAGGACGGCAACCTTCTCCACATTGCCACTCTCAACTCTCGCTCAGCTGTCAAACACTCCCCTGACATCTGTCGCCTTCTGGAAGAACTTGACCTCGATGTCCTCGGTCTCACCGAGACATGGTTCACAGCCAGCTTTGTCATGAGTTTTGACACTCTCCTCCCTGATGGCTACAAAATCCTCTCTGCACCCAGATCCCCCCGGTCCGGAGGGTGTGTAGCCCTGATCCTACCCGAGTGCATTCTTGCCACAGTCATTCCTATGCAGACCTGCGCCTCTTTCGAAAGCCTTGTCTGCAGGATTTCTCTCTCCTGGCCACTCTCTCACCGTTGCTACCTTCTATCGGCCACCTGGTCAGATCACCTCCTTCCTACCTGAGTGGGTGGGTATCTCCTCCTCCCTCCTGGCCTCAACCACTCAACTCCTACTTCTTGGCGACTTCAATATCCATCTTGATGCGCCCTGCTCCTCCTCTGTACTCTTTCGTGACATATGTGATTCTCGCTCTCTTTCCATTCTCCCCTCTGGCCCGACTCATTCCGCACTGATACTCTGATCTCCTCTGACCTCCCCCTCTCCATCCCTCTAATCACTCCCCTCTCTTGGAGTGATCACTCCCTTCTTTCCTCCCATCTCTCCCTCTCTACCCCGCAGGCCAAGCCAACTCCAACTCTGCCACCTATCTTCTCGGTCGTCTGACCCATAAAACGTGTGTCAGTTGAGGTTTTTGCCGCCACTTTCTCTCCTTCTCTTCCATCTCTGATACTCTGGATGTTCTTGCCCCTGTCATGAGGATCCGCCCGAAGTTCAAATCCAAGTGCAACTCCTGGTATGACTCTGAGCTAGCTACCCTTAAACGCAAGTGTATGGTGGCTGAGAGGAAATGGCAGACTTCTTGTACATCCTCTGACAAACTGGCCTGTCGCCTGCTCCAACGGCATTACCAGCTCCTGGTCCAAACTAAGAAGAGAGCCCACATCCAAGCCTGCGTCTTTGCGGCCTCCAACAACTCGGCCAAACTCTTTAAAATTTGCAAGAAGCTGGCCAACCCTGCTGCAGTCTCTACCTCTCCTGTTGCCTCCCAGGGCTTCTGCACAGCCCTTGCCTCTCATTTCATCTAAAAAACCCAGGACATCCTGTCCCCCTCCCGTCCTTCCACTTTCTCTTCCTTTCCTCTTTTCTCCCCTGACAAGGTTTCTAGACAAGTCCGATCTATGAAAGTCTTGTCAAAACAGGTTCTTCCCTGTTCGTCCAAAACCATCAAGGACCACATTGACGCCCTTGCTTCTGCTCTGGCTGACTTCTGCAACCACTCCTTCGCCTCTGGAGCCATCACCTGCCCTCTGAAGCACTCTCTTGTGCACCCTTTTCACAAGAAACCCTCTGCCGACCCCACATGCCTGGCTAACTATCGCCCGATTTCCATCACTCCCTTCCTGGGAAAACTCCTGGAAAAGATGGCCATCTGCCAGCTTAATCTTCACACTGATTCTTTTGGTTATCTCCATGATGACCAGTCTGGCTTCAGAGCTGCCAGAAGCACAGAAGCTGCTCTCCTGAACATCCATGAAGACCTGTTCTCCAACCTTGACTCTAACATCCCTTCTGTCCTCATTCTACTCAATCTCTCTTCTGCCTTTGACATGGTCAACCATGCCATCCTGCTCAACCGTCTCTGTGATAACCTGGGTATCACCGATCAGGCCCTGGCCTGGCTGACCTCTTTCCTCTCTGGTCGACATTCCCAGGTCCAACTTGGGTCCTTCCTTTCCTCTATCTCACACTCTACCTGTGGTGTTCCCCAGGGGTCTAACCTCTATCCCTGGCTTTTCAACCAATACCTGGCACCCCCTGTCCACCGCATTGCAGCTCTCTGCCCCAACTTTCAGTGCTATGCGGATGACACTCAGCTCATTTGCAGGCTTTCCTCTGCCACCTCTTCTCCTTCTCTCATCTCAGACTGTCTGCTATCCAGAAGTGGTGTGCCACCAACAATCTCTGCCTTAATGCCAGAAAGACAGAGTTTCTTCTCATCGGCACACCTGCACCCACCTTTCCCCGTCTCTTTCTGGCCAGCCTCCCTTGGCCCTCTTCCTGCAAGGCTAAGAACCTGTAACGCTCACCTGATTCCCGCAGAGGCGCCGGTCTTGACTGGGTGAATGCCGTATCTTCAAAGGTGATGTGTAACACACGGTTGGCTCTTTGGGCTGGACCTCTGTGCACTGTATGTCTGACTCGAAGAGTAAGATGTCTGCAGATAGAAAATATGGGATTAATGAACTGGGGTTATTGGGTGCCTCTCTCCTCTTCCCTTTCTCTTCTCCTGTAGGACCCCAAAGGTTAACACCCTCACCTTAGGTAAGTGAACGCCGAGCTCTCCATCTGCCTCGGGGCAGGGTGCCGTAACCAGTTTCTTCACTGGATAAGGGTGCAGGCCCCTTGACCTCAGAGGACTGCTGTCCGTCGTTAACTGCACGAACGGTAAGTTCTGGGCACTTCAAATGTCTTAAAAGTCTTTTGTAATGATATCTCTTGTTTTGCAGGGTTCCGGCGATGGCGGATGGCGGGCTGATGAGAGTTGAGGATCGAACCCGCGTGAGGAATAGAAGCGCCTGGAAGCACGTAAGTAAGCGCTTGTAGCCTGCTTCACGATGCGCACTAACTGTCCCTTTTATCTTGCAGGTACAAGTTCGGAGCTTTAGAGAAGCTGAAGGGTGCTGGAATACCCACTGGATTCGGCGTGGGAAGGAGTAATGGCACGTGAGTAATAAAGAGTAATAAAGTTGCCCAATGTCTTTAAACGCACCTCCTTTTGTCTTTCAGATGCGGGATGCAGCGCCGAAGGCCTCCGAGCGTGCGAAGAGCTGGTAAGCTTTTGTCTTTCAGATGCCGGAATGCAGTGCGAAGACCTCCGGAGCATGAGAAGAGTAGGTAAGCCTTTGACTTTCAGATGCCGGTATGCAGCGCGAGGCGTTGGTGACAGCCGATGGACCAGGTAAGAGATGCGCTGCCACTGAAGACCGTAGTGCTAACCTGTTCTTTCGTTGTCTTTACAGGTGCTGCTGAAGACTGGATTCCAGGATGGTAAGCCTTTGTTCCCTTAGGCCCAGGATCAGAAGCAGAAGACACGATGAGCGTTCTGCTGCAGAGAATGCAGAATAACGCAAAGCAAGATTCATCCATCGGGTGTGGTTTAAATAGCCTCCTGTAGTGCTTAGGTGTCTCCTTCCACAGCCTCGCCTAGGTAAGAAAAGAGTTCCTGCTTTCCAGAAGAGTTCCAGTGTTCTGAACCTAGGGAGTGGCTCCTGCCCCACCCAACAGGAAAAGTAGTCCCAAACAGAAGAGGATCAGGGGTTCAACTGGCAGGTAAGTAAGCAGCATGGTCTGCTGCAGGTAAGTCCACCCAAGCATTATGAGCCCGGCGCTTCCAGTGCTGGGACTGGGCATCTTTATGAGCCTGGTGCCACTGGCGCCAGGACAGGGTCCAAAAGGTCCCAATTGGGACTGGCTGGCACTCGGAACCGGGGTTATGGGTCTGCTTCCAAGGGAGTCGGGCAAGTCCTGATCTTTTGGAAGCAGAGATCATGACAGCACCCCCCCTCAAGGCCCCTCCCAAACCGGGCTTCTCCGGGGGTTTGGGCTTGTTAGGAAATGTTCGATGAAATCTTTTGATTAGACGAGGCGCGTGGACATATTCTGCAGGTTCCCAGGATCTTTCTTGGGGACCGTAGCCTTTCCAGTCAATCAGGTAAAATAGTTTAGATTTGGAGATCTTGGAATCCAGGATGCTTTTGACTTCAAACTCGAGTTCTCCATCAACTAGAATAGGTTTTGGAGATGTAGTTAGTCGGGTTTGAGGTTGCACGGGTTTTAATAGAGAGACGTGGAAGACCGGATGTATCTTCATGTGAGGGGGCAAGTCCAACTTGACCGCTACTGGATTTACTATGGTAGTGATGGAATAGGGACCAAGGTATCGTGGGTTGAATGTGCGTGGTCCTTTTAGAGGTAGATATTTGGTGGATAACCAGACTTGATCTCCTACTTGATATTGGGGGGGCTTCCTTCCGATGTTGGTCTGCTCCTTTCTTGTATTGTTCTTTAGCCCTTTGAAGGTGAGAAGCGGCTTCCTTAAAGGCTTGGGTGATTGTAGAATGCAGGTGGTCTACTGCTGGTGTTCCAAGATCTTGGAGTGGATCCAACTCCGAGGTTCGAGGGTGACTACCGTATAAAAGAAAAAATGGGGTCTTCCCAGTTCCCGAGTGGACAGAGTTATTGTAGGCATATTCGGCTATCCAAAGGATATCTTTCCAAGTTGTTTCAGTTTGTTGTAGCATGCAGCGCAAATACTGTTCCAGAGTTTGATTGGTCCTCTCGGTTTGTCCGTCGGTTTGAGGTTGGTGGCTGGTCGAAAGTCTCACATCAATTTGAGCCGACCGACAGCAACTTCGCCAAAAATGAGAAATAAATTGACTACCTCGATCCGAAATTAGAACTGAAGGAAAACCGTGCAGTCGGACGATGTTTTTGAGAAATTCTCGGGCCAGAGTTGCTGCTGTTGGTAAGCCTTTGAGTGGAATGAAATGCGCCATCTTGGAGAATAGGTCCACGATTACTAGGATCGTATTGTATCCGGAGCATGGAGGTAGATCGGTGATGAAGTCCATAGAAAGCGTATGCCAAGGGCGAGGCGGGATGTCAATAGGGCGTAAGAGGCCGGCTGGTTTTTCCTTTTGACTCTTGTTTTGGGCGCATACTCCACAGGACATTATAAAGTCTCTGATATCTTTTTTCCAAGACGGCCACCAGAAGTAGCGCTTGATCTTTTCCGAGGTCTTGGTCATACCGGGATGTCCTTCCATTAAAGAATCGTGATAACAGGAGATTACCTTTTTCTGTAAATCTGTGCTGGGCAGGTATAACCGTTCTTGGAAATATAATAGGTTGTCCTTCACCGTAAAGTCCTTTCCCTGCAGATGCCAATTCTGTATGTCTGCTGGAGTTACCAGTAGCCTGGCTTTATCCTTAACTTCCTCTATGGATTGTGTGGCGATTACACCTAGAATTCTTTGTTTGGGAATGATAGGTACAGGTTTAGGATTGATCAAATGTTCTTCCACTCCCATTCGAGAAAGGGCATCAGCTTTACCGTTTTTTGTACCAAGTCGATAGGTAATTATGAAGTCAAACTCGGCAAAGAATAGTGCCCAACGGAGTTGCCTAAAGGATTGAGCTTTTGCGGTTTTCAAATATTGCAGGTTTCGGTGATCTGTAATCACAGTAACGGTGTGTCGGGCCCCCAGAAGATAATGCCGCCAAGCCTTAAAGGCGGACTTGATAGCTAGAAGTTCCTTATCAGTAATAGTGTAATTGATTTCAGGAGGCGAGAATTTGCGGGACCAAAATGCCACGGGATGCAACTGATTGGTTACTGGATCCTTTTGTGATAGAACTGCCCCCATGGCAAGACTCGAAGCATCAGTTTCAACGATGTAGGGGAGTTCTGGGCGAGGATGTTTTAAGATCGGTGCAGAGATAAATCTAGTCTTCAAATTCTGGAAAGCTTGTTCCGCCTCGGTAGACCATTCAAAACGTTTGTTTTTCTTTAACAAGGCGGTGATGGGCTGGACTATTCGAGAGAATTCGGGGATAAACCTGCGGTAAAAGTTAGCGAAGCCTAACATGCTTTGAACACCTTTTATGGAGGATGGCGATGGCCATTTGAGAATTGCATCGACCTTCTTTGAATCCATACGTACTCCGCTAGGTGATAATATGAATCCCAAGAATTCAACTTCAGTCACGTTGAAAACACATTTTTCCAACTTAGCGAAAAGTTTGTGTTGACGCAATCTCTCGAGGAACATTTTCACGTGTTTCCGATGTTCAGTTTCCGCTGAAGAATAAACGAGGATGTCGTCAATGTAAACAACAACACACACATCTATGAGCTCTCTGAGGACATCGTTCATAAAATATTGAAAGGCGGCCGGGGCATTGCAAAGTCCGAAGGGCATGACCTGATATTCAAATAGCCCATACTTGGTGCGGAAGGCCGTCTTCCATTCATCGCCCTCTTTTACTCGTACCAAGTGGTAGGCTCCTCTAAGATCCAGCTTTGTATATATGCATGCTTTTCTGATTTGGTCCAGGAGTTCAGGGATCAAAGGTAACGGATATCTATTCTTAACGGTGATCTGGTTCAGGGCACGATAATCTATACAAGTTCTAAGGTCCCCTTCTTTTTTTGGAACGAAGAACAAAGCTGAGGAAGCAGGGGACTTGGAAGGACGAATAAACCCATTCGCTAGGTATTGATCCAGGTATTGTCGGAGGTGAAGATTCTCAGGCTCGGTGAGGGCATACATTCTACTACAAGGAGGAATAGATCCAGGTATCAGGTCTATCTGGCAGTCATAAGACCTATGAGGAGGTAGAGAGTTAGCCTGATCCTTCCAGAAAACATCTTGGAATTCTAGGTATTCAGGAGGTAACTGGGGAGCCTCCGAGGAAATTGCTGCCAGTGCAACACCAGGTCGAGGGTGACAAGTAGAGACACATTCTGGAAACTGAACCGTTCTTGCTCGCCAATCGATCTGAGGATTGTGCTTCTCTAACCAAGGAATTCCTAGAATAATCTGGAACTGAGGGGCCTTGATCACATCGAACACGATCTTCTCATGGTGTCCATCTTGACTTACTAGCGTCACTTCTTGGGTGGTATGCGTTACTGGTCCGGAGGCTATCTCCGTACCATCCACCGTAGTAATGACGTCCTTTACAGCCTTTGGACAAAGAGTCAGATTCATCCTCAAAACCATTTCATGATCCACATAATTGCCGATGGCACCGCTGTCGACGTAAGCTTCAATCGCATGTAATCGATCCGGATGTTCAGGGCTAATGAGGACCATAGGTATCACGAAATGCGAGGTCACGGAACTGGTTTTAACGCTCGGCAAGAGGACCTCTATTCTTGTCGGGCGAGGTTGTTTCCCTGCTCAGAGTTTGTGACCCTGGTAACTGCAGCTCCTACTACCTTCTTGGCTGGTTTCACCGGACAGTCTCGAAGAAAGTGCCCCGAGTTTCCGCAATAGAGGCATAATTGCAGCTGTTTTCTCCTTTCCCGCTCCTTTTGTGTTAGTGGTCCTTTCAGGCCCCCTATTTGCATGGGTTCCCCGGAGTCTACTCCTTTGGTAGGAGTTGGTGGTTTGGAAAATACTCGAGCATCAAACTTGGAATGATCGGCCTTCCTGTTCTGCAGTCTGTGGTCAATTTGAACGACTAAGTCAATATAGTCCGAACAGTCTTGCGGGGGATTCACTACTTGGGCTAACACATCTTTGAGCTCTCCACGTAGACCTCTATAAAACAGCGTAATCCTTTTGTCCTCAGGCCATCGAGTTTCCACTATCAGTCTGTTGAAAGACGCAATATAAGCCAAAAGGTCTTGATTACCCTGTCGCAATGAAAGGAGCTCATTGTCCAAGGCCTGCCCCTGTGAATGTCTTGCAAACAGTTTTTCCATAATGAGCTGAAAAGCTTGAAAATCATGGAGAACCGGATCATCTTGATTAACTAGAGGGATCGACCAGTCTGCCGCATTGCCACTAAGGTACGAAAGCACGAAAGCTACCTTAGCTTGATCAGTTGGAAAGGCTGCTGGCCGGCATAAGAAGTGCAACCGGCACTGATTAATAAATACTGCAAACCTCTTTGGGTCACCAGAAAATCGTTCGGGCGGAGCCAGAGGTACATTCCCAGGTAGGTTGATCTGCACTGGGTTCGTAGAGGATGTTGAAGGAAGGTTTGCCCCTGATGCGGGTAACGGAGTTTGTCCGGCTTGTGACTGTAGCAATTGTCTAGCGAGATCGTCTGTTCGCTCCTTGGAAATAATCAGTTCCCTTCTTAGAGCATTCGTTTCCTGACGGGCTGCATGCACTTCTGCTCTTAGTTCCCCAAGTAACTGGGCTAGCTGGTCGGTATCCGAGGTTTCCATAGCGCCTGGGTGGGAGTTTTGCGATTGGCTTTGCGTTCTGTAACGCTCACCTGATTCCCGCAGAGGCGCCGGTCTTGACTGGGTGAATGCCGTATCTTCAAAGGTGATGTGTAACACACGGTTGGCTCTTTGGGCTGGACCTCTGTGCACTGTATGTCTGACTCGAAGAGTAAGATGTCTGCAGATAGAAAATATGGGATTAATGAACTGGGGTTATTGGGTGCCTCTCTCCTCTTCCCTTTCTCTTCTCCTGTAGGACCCCAAAGGTTAACACCCTCACCTTAGGTAAGTGAACGCCGAGCTCTCCATCTGCCTCGGGGCAGGGTGCCGTAACCAGTTTCTTCACTGGATAAGGGTGCAGGCCTCTTGACCTCAGAGGACTGCTGTCCGTCGTTAACTGCACAAACGGTAAGTTCTGGGCACTTCAAATGTCTTAAAAGTCTTTTGTAATGATATCTCTTGTTTTGCAGGGTTCCGGCGATGGCGGATGGCGGGCTGATGAGAGTTGAGGATCGAACCCGCGTGAGGAATAGAAGCGCCTGGAAGCACGTAAGTAAGCGCTTGTAGCCTGCTTCACGATGCGCACTAACTGTCCCTTTTATCTTGCAGGTACAAGTTTGGAGCTTTAGAGAAGCTGAAGGGTGCTGGAATACCCACTGGATTCGGCGTGGGAAGGAGTAATGGCACGTGAGTAATAAAGAGTAATAAAGTTGCCCAATGTCTTTAAACGCACCTTCTTTTGTCTTTCAGATGCGGGATGCAGCGCTGAAGGCCTCCGGAGCGTGCGAAGAGCTGGTAAGCTTTTGTCTTTCAGATGCCGGAATGCAGTGCGAAGACCTCCGGAGCATGCGAAGAGTAGGTAAGCCTTTGTCTTTCAGATGCCGGTATGCAGCGCGAGGCGTTGGTGACAGCCGATGGACCAGGTAAGAGATGCGCTGCCACTGAAGACCGTAGTGCTAACCTGTTCTTTCTTTGTCTTTACAGGTGCTGCTGAAGACTGGAATCCAGGATGGTAAGCCTTTGTTCCCTTAGGCCCAGGATCAGAAGCAGAAGACATGATGAGTGTTCTGCTGCAGAGAATGCAGAATAACGCAAAGCAAGATTCATCCATCGGGTGTGGTTTAAATAGCCTCCTGTAGTGCTTAGGTGTCTCCTTCCACAGCCACGCCTAGGTAAGAAAAGAGTTCCTGCTTTCCAGAAGAGTTCCAGTGTTCTGAACCTAGGGAGTGGCTCCTGCCCCACCCAACAGGAAAAGTAGTCCCAAACAGAAGAGGATCAGGGGTTCAAATGGCAGGTAAGTAAGCAGCATGGTCTGCTGCAGGTAAGTCCACCCAAGCATTATGAGCCAGGCGCTTCCAGCGCTGGGACTGGGCATCTTTATGAGCCTGGTGCCACTGGCGCCAGGACAGGGTCCAAAAGGTCCCAATTGGGACTGGCTGGCACTCGGAACCGGGGTTATGGGTCTGCTTCCAAGGGAGTCGGGCAAGTCCTGATCTTTTGGAAGCAGAGATCATGACAGAAACTCTGGGTCATCTTCAACTCTGCACTCTCCTTTTCTCCTCACATCTCTGACATCTCTAAGAAGTCAAACTACCAACTGCACCTCCTTAGAGGTATTCTTCCTTTCCTCTCCTTCCCCCAGAAGCTTACTGTCTCTCGAGATCTGGTTCTCTTTAGGCTGGACTACTGCAACAGCCTCTTTCTAAATCTGCCTGCTTCTACTCTCCGCCCTCTGCAACTCAATCAGAACAGAACTGCGAGACTTGTCCTTGGCTTCAAGCCCTGGGTTCGTATCCCTCCAGCCCTAGAATCTCTTAATTGGCTCCCAGTGACTGCAAGGATTAAATGCAAGACCCTGTGCATTGCCCACAAGGCTTTCTGGGGCCTGGGTCCACAATACCTTCAGCTTTCCCTCGTAAATACCTTCCTAGTCGAGCTCTTTGTTCCTCCACCTCCAACTCCGCCAGGGTCAGTCGCTTCTCCAAGCAACGAGTTGGGGATCTCTTTCCTCGGCTGGGGCCTCACTCTGGAATAGCCTCCCAGCCTTTCTGAAACTTGAGGAGAACCATCTTGGGTTCCGGAAGCACCTCAAGACCTTCCTCTTTCTCTTTACTTCTGCCTTCGCTCTTCCCCTCCCCTGCTGATCTGCTCTGCTTCGGCGCCAGGCACCTGCTTACCCTCTGTTATCCGGGCCCAAGTCCCTGCCCACCCAGCCACACAATCGCACTGCCTTCTGGCAACCCTGCACTTGGATCGGTACCTGTAACCTTACAGTCCCCCTACATGCACTTATCAGACAACCCCTACCTGCGCCTTAACCTTGCACTGGCCACCTCGCTGGCTGCACTACCAGTTGTGTGTTGTTTTTATCCCTTGCTTAGCACTTTCCACTCTCCCCTCTCCCTTGCACTTTCCCCCTTCCCTCTCCCCTGCAATTGCACGTTCTCAATGTCACCTCGCATAGTAAGATCGTTGTTTTTGTCCCCCCTTTGTTCCCTTCCCTTGCCTCGTTGTGCCCTGAAACACTTGTGTATGAGCACAATACAAATAAAATATCATATCATATATCCACACCCAAAATAGACCATGCTGCCTGAGACCTGTGACCACAGACATGAGAAGCCACTGAAGGCCCCTAATTCTCAATCAGGCCGAAGCCATCAGAAAAATATAGGGTGCCATGAGGCCTAGCAACCAGAGAAAGTCTGAAGCTGGAAAATGTTAAGAGCCCTGCCCTCGGAACAGGGGTGGCAGGGGGATGAGGATGTTCTTCCCCAAAGGAGACTCCAGGACTGCCCGCTGAACTGAAACATCTGCAGGGGCATCACTTTGGACTTCTTGAACTTCACAGAAAAGTTGGTTTGTTTAAGAAAGGACAGGTCCAGCTGAGATGGTCCCGAGCTTGCTCTCGGAAATGATCCCTGATAAGACAATCTTCCAGTTGAGGGAAGACATGAATCCACCCTCTCCTTAGACTGGCTGGCACCACTGACAAATTTGGTGAAGCACCTTGAGTCGGAGGTTAGCCCAAAAGGTAGAACCCGAAATGGACAATAGTTACTGCCAATCATGAACCTCAGGTACTTTGTGCTTGGGATGTATTGGCACATGCAAATAAGCATCCTGAAATTCCAGGGACACCAAGTGACCATGTAACTCTAGGGCATGGAGGATTTGCGTTAGGGTCACCATCTTGAAGGATTTAGAGGGGAATCGTCCTTGCCGAGGAGAATATGCTGCGAAAATCTAGTTGAATTTCTCCTTGAAGGATTTAATTAACTGATTTTAAAGTTTATGGCTTTTTGTGGTGAAAACGCATTGGCAGTGAGGAGGCACGCCCACCATCACCTGGGAGTCTTCACAAAACGCCACTGGTGGACACCTGCGCGTGCTCACTTAAAGAGTGATTTGAGAGTGATGTTATGCTGTTCAGCTGGGGGGTGGTGTTAGGCAGAAACCGGTGCAGTTCCCTTAGGGACCACTGCAAAACGTTTAAGACTACAGGAGTAAGCAGTAAACCCAATTGGTAGCAGTCTGCACCACATAGATTTACCTGGTAGCTGTGGCTGAGCAGTCAGACCTCTCTCAAGAAGAGTTAGGCAGTATATAGAGTATACACAATAGGGCTAAAAACACAGTAGCACAAGCAAACACTGACCAGAGCTTTGGTATAAAAGTATATAATTATTTATTTAAAAACACACTTGTAAAAATACACTGGTACTAATATGTCAAGCAAGTTCAAACAGTCACTATAAGTATATACACCTCCCTAGTTAATTATTCGACAAGTCTAGGTTAAGACAACACTTATTTAGCAAAATAGAGGTGAGCGTGTAACCGTAGATGGCACTCCAATAATTTGTTTAAAAAGGGAGAGAAAAGGCAGAATAGAAAAATAACACAGTACCAACACTTTTAAGAAACCACAGCAAGTCAAGAAAGGCAGGGTCTACTGTATAGCAAAAAGTTCATAGGACTGGCGCACTTATGGAGAGAGCAAGGCGGAATGTGCCCAAGATCATACAGTGGAAATGCACTCAAAGTCTTTGCAGAAAAGTCAAAAGAGCTTGGATCAGTTCAGAAAGGTAAAGTTAGCATGTCCGAGGTCACCCCAGGATAGAGAGTCAAGGATATACGGGACACCTTGGACAATCTGTTGCAAGGGAGACCAGGTGGGACACAGTACCTGAAATGGTGAGAAAGCTCCAGCGGGGGCAGTTGTCCCTGGCAGTGGGTGCAAGTCGGAGCTTCGTCCAGGGGAAGAGAAGATCTCGACGTGGAGGAAAGCTGGAGGTCGTTGCACTGCCAGGGAAGAAACCAGCCGCGGAGTTTCCCGGTTAAAAGGTACAACCCTTTTATTCGCTGTAGTGGTGAAGCGTGGCTACCCGGCTGCCAGGGTGCTTGGCACGGGCGATTCGACCACGAGACGATCCAGGAAGGCGAAAAAGGCGAACTGGTTGGTCCCACCAGCTCAAAGGGAAGAAGACTCTCCTCGAAGAAGATCTCCTCTCTCGTCGGGGAAGTGGTGAGTTCGTACCGTAGATGGCTCAGCTTCTCCCCCCTTCGGATTCTTTAGGTCCTGTGGCGACTTCTGAAGTTCCAGTCCCTAAAGCCCTGCTTTTATGCAGCAAAACCCCCATTCAGCAGCCTAGCTGTCACTCTAACTTGCTAAGTGGTGAGCCGGGCGGCTCAAGTCGCACAATAGTGCGACTTGAGTTGTCAAGGCAACTCAGTCCAGGGTGCCTAATCCCCCTCCCACACATCCTGTTGACCCCAGACAGAGTGGCACCATTTGGAGGGCTTCTGTGGAGAAGCCCGCCAAAAAGTGGAACAAAGGGCTTGACTTGGGTTAGAGTTTCAGAGGCGAAAACAAACGCCATTTTAAAACCGAGTCCTGGCAAAAAGACCCAACTGGGGAATAAATATTAAATAAATAACCCGACGGTATCTTTAACATTGCACCAAAAAGTGGTGCGTTTAAAATGAATGGGAAAATCCCTTAGGAAATATTCTGGTGGAATATTTCGTGTGGTATCCACTGCCACCAGCCAGAAACTCGACAAGGGGGGACTGGACAGTGCCCCCTTGGAAAACAGACCCAGGGGCAATCGAATCACCCCTACCAGTACTTCCACAATATGATGGTTTGTACAGGTTCTGTTCACAATTTGACACTAGTAAAGCCAATGGTGACTTTACATGCCCTGGGAGACAATAGTCAGTCCCAGGGTATGGAGTCTATGTTTGGGGGTCACTATGACACCCCTGTGTTACTGCACTGAGGGTGCTGTGTAACACACATACCAAGACTACATGAAGCCCTATGGAGTGAAAGACCCCATAGCCCATAAAACCCATTACATAGTCAAAGGACGTTCTCAAATCATGCCTAAGAGTGGGAGAAAAAGAGTCTCACTCTTAGCAGGAGAAAAAAATAAACCCCAAAAATCCAGCAAAGCTGCTGGGGGACTCACTAGGTTTGGGAAATTAGCCTTAACAGAGAATTCTCCCTAACAGGTGGCCAAGGCAGTCTTTGTTTTTCCGGGACTCAGTGAGAAGGCCTGGTAGTTCTTGATGGAAGACAACGGGTTAAGTGCATTCACAACTTATTATCATTTGTGTACAGCTTTACCTCCATGTCATACAGATTTATATATATATTGAAATCTAAGATGCCAAAGCCCCCAACACAAGGGATGGAGGTAATTAGCCATTTAAACCCCCGATCCCTTGTACAACGGACGTGAGACCGCTGACAAAGCCTCCCACAGTGATTAATTAGTAACTAAACCAGCGCTCAACCTCGGACATTCGGTCCTTCTTGGGGTCGCTGCGAAAAAAATGAACATAACAAGGGAGAACTCTTTACCCATGAACTTCCAAGACACTCGGCGATAACTGATAACTGAGCCCTTAATTGTCTTTGATGACATCCCAGACTCTGATCTTTTAGCTGATTCAGCGATGCTGGAAACGGGGGTGGGAGGGCCCTTAAACCAACTAGGTATTGTAGTAACTCGGCTATCACTTTATCTCAAAAGTTCCCGCCTCTGTAAATGGAACAGCTGGGGGCAACAGGCACTACGCCCCCACCCAGCACGATCTATGACATTGGCACAGGTTCACTTTGCTAAAGACAAGGCGAACCTTTCTATCCAGCCAAGTTTAGACTCTTCACTTCACACGCAAGCTCCTCAGTGTCCATCATCTAACAAAGACTCTTTGAGTCGGGTCAATTCCTCTTTAACGAGGCAGATCTTTAACAGTGTGTGTAAGCAATCTTGGCATCAGCCACATAAGGAAGCAACTGTTGCCGAATTGGTTCAAGATTTGCGGGTTATGGTCCCAGAATATAGGAAAGAAATCAATCTATCTGGCTCACCAATACTGTATGCAGAGCCTTTAGATTCCTCTTCCAATTCATCGGTTTCTTTTGTTCAACCAATGACAAGAAGGTCATTTGGGCTAATGGTGGTAGCTCCCCCTGCGCTGGTGTTGACATTAACGGCTATGAACACAACTATGCTAACTTTGGCAAATTTGTATGAATCACTAAACACCAAGATCCCAGACCAAGTCACTTTACACTCATCCCTCAACTCGAAGGTCTCATTTTATTGAGGTTCTCTTTTCGACATCCAATTTCCAATTGCTACATCATTGGGAATCTAAGCCGGTTTCGGCAAACTCATGGATGACAGACCCACTGCTATTTTCAGAAAATATTCAGGCTGAGGCCATTAGGACTTCATTTCCGGACCAGCGGTTAGTGATTCTGAATACGTCTGAGCAGATCATGGAGGTGTCTTCGGTGGAACCATCAAGTAAGGTATCGGAGGATCAGCCTCCTGCTCCCGACTCGCCAGTACATGATGCCTCGCAACAAATATTTGCAATATTTTCCAAAAAAAAGGTAAGGGAAACCTACACAAACTAAGGAAAAAGACAAAAACCTAAAGCAAACAATCAGACCATTAACCTCGGGCTCAAGGAAATGTTTACAAGATTCATCTACCCCTCTGGAGAGCATTATGAAGACAAGGTCAAAGGGAAAAGGAAGAAGGAGAAACAATGTAAAGTCAACTCTAAAGTTGTGATGATTTCGAGCCCCGAGCCACTGCAGCAAAGAAGAAGTTATCCCTACCTCCCCTACAGTGAGTGAACTCTTGAACTTAACTACCCATTCAGTTATGGAAATTGTGAATATAGTGAACCCCCCAGACAATTATCGAGGGATACGACCCTCGATTCATTTGGGTCCTAAGCAGCCTAACTTCAAAAGATAAGTTTGAGGGTTTGGCAAGTGAGCCAATCCAGGGGTCAATTTTGAGGACCAGCTTTCACCAGAGTTCCGTACCCTAGAACAAAAGAGACAAATAAGTGAGAGATCTAACCATTTTTACACCACCCATGGGGATGCAGTTTTGTCTCCTATTCAGCAAATGTCAGATCATTATACCAAGTCAAGGGCAGAAATGCTACAAAATGAGTTAAGAAGGGTGATACTATGTGTAATCCCCATGCTATCTAGGGGTACAAAAACTCCCACATCCAGGCGAACCTTGATGGCTGCAACATCGAGACCTAATAATGAGGAAACAAGCTTTAATCGATGTCTCCTCCGGGAAAGGGTGCGAGACACAATAGAGCCATTGACTTTAAATAGGTATAATGTATTGAGGCTCCTGAATGTTACTCCATGTTTAAGGGCAATTCAATCAAGAGACCTATCTCAAATTGAATTTGTTAATGGTAATGACTTAGATAGAGTGATCTTGCATGGGCCCTCAAAATTTGTAGCGTAAGTATTGCTTAAGGCAACAAGCTTCACCTTTTGAGAAGGGGTGACTACACAACTGCTCTCATCTTATTTGTAGTTAAGAACATAGCCCATCACAAACATGTGTTTGATGAGGAGATACAGGTTAGGAAAAAACTAGTAAGAGTACACATTAGAGCAACAGTGGTTGCAGACAAGGTAACTAGAGGTTTAAAGGTCAAACTCCTAAAACAGAGATATAGAAATTGTTTGATAGGCCATAGGAGTGTTTTGGCCCAACGTGATGCTGAACAAATGCTGGCTGCATTGGCTTGTAAGAATAGTGCCGAAATATGGACTATGTTGAAAATTCATAATAGTGTACAAAAACTGGAATTGCAGGTTAACCCCATCTCCACAGAAGCCTGGGTGATCTACTTCACTGAGTTGTTTGCATTACCATCTGGAACTTAGGAGAGATGGGGAGCTATTGAGAGGTGCGACTAGAATGTGATTTTCGATTGAGATGCCATTTTGATGTTTATCAAAAGTCATAGTTACTTGCGACCCACCGGCCCTGATGGATTGTCAACTTGGATGTTCAAGTCTCATCCGGTTGCCTGGGCTACTATCTTGGAGAACTTATTTAGGAGAGTTCTTGATACAAAACGCATTCCAAAATCTTGTAAGAAATCGGTAGTCATCCCGATATTTAAGAAAGGAGCCACCATAGCGCTTCTAGATGGCCCTGGAAAGGTGTTTGCAGGTTTAATCTTGCAGTATTTAATGGGGTGGCTTAAGGAGGCCAGATGCTTCGACCCTTATCAATCAAGGCTTGCTTCAGGACTGAGTACCTCGGTTAATCTACTAGCTCTTAGTTTGATTAATAAAACATGTTTTACAGTCATGTCCACCGGTTTATTTGGCGTTTATTGACTTTAAATTAGCCTTTGACTGTGTGGACCGAGGAATTATGCTCGATAAACTTCAGAAATGGGGCTGCCCCACTTACCTCTTGGCTATAATCCGAAAACTGTACGTCCAAACTTCTATGCAGGTTAGGTTAAGTCAATCCGGTTTGTTATAGATCACAGACTTATCAACGTGAATAAATCAAATAAGATTCTTACATAAAAACTATCATGGCAAAAGCCACCCCATGAATGGTACTTGTACACATATACACTGAAATCTAAGATGCTGAAGCCCCTGGCACAAGGGATGGGGGTAATTAGCCATTCAAACCCCCCCCGCTCAACCCCCGTACAACAGACGTGAGACCGCTGATGAAGCATTTCACAGGGATTAATCGGGAACAAAAGCAGTACTCGACCCGAGACATTCGGTCCTACTTGCGGTCAATGAGGGCGCTTAAAAAATGAATGTAACAAGGTCGGACACTTTAGCCATGAACTTCCAAGACACCGGGAGGGAACTGATAACTGAGCCCCTTAGTTGTCTTTCATGACATCCCAGACTCTGACCTTTTAGCTGGTTCAACGATGCTGGAAGAGGGTGTGGGAGGGCCCTCAAAACAACTTGGGCATTATAGTAACTCAGCTGTCCGTTTACCTCAAAAGGTCCCACCTCTGTTAATTGAACAGCCAGGGGCGACAGGAACCATCCCACCCCCACCCCCAGCACTATGTATGACGTCGGCACAGGTACACTTTGCTAAACATAAGGCAAACATTTCTATCCAGCCAAATTTAGACTCTTCACACGCAATCTCCTCAGTGGCCTTTAATCACTGTGAAAGAATTTAAATACCTGGGAGTTTGCGCTAATGGTAATATTTTAGCGATCCCGTACAGAGAGGAAATAAGGCAAATGTTAAAACAGCTGCTTGTCCATAGGAGGTTTGGAAGATATTTATGTGACCCTGTGGTAATTTATCACAAACAAAAAGTGGTCCCAACCTTGATCTATGGGGCAGAAAGCAAAATACATTTGGGAGATCACAATTGGAATGGAATAGAAGGTCTTTTTTGGAAGAGGGTTTTTAGCCTCTCATTAAGTATCCCAATTCAGAAAATTTGGTATGAACTGGGGTTGCTCTCACTAGCAACTATGGCAAGATGGAGTGCCCTGGCTCTGATGAGGAATTGCTTGCTGGGGCTATCAAAGTCACCTCTCCCTGCTATTGGAAACTTGTTGGGGGCTGAAACTGATTGCTCTATCCAGAAGTGGAAGGCAGATTGTTTTGAATTGTTAGCATCAGCAGAAATCACTTTAGACTCCTTGTTGCGGGCGCCAGATAGAGCAAAACAGAAATTATGGCTGTATGATTGGATTATGACATTAGACCAGTGTAAAAATGAAATAAAATCAATTACCTATACGCAGAATTATTTTTACAAATTCCCTGGTTGTAAATTCCACTTCTGGTTTTTAACAGTACGTTTAAATCTGTGGTCAACAAGGGAAGTCGTAGGCATAAGGTTGACATGGCCAATAAATGAAAATGTTGCTACTTTTGTGCTAACCCTGATGAGTTGGAAACATTGAGACAATTGTTGGTACCCTGTCCTAAACTATCAGACAAAAGGAATTTATACCTGACCAAGCACTTGAGAGTTATAGCTTTTTAACTGAAGAAAAGGTATGGAAGATGATTTTTAGTGGCCAACGTATATCATGCATTTTAGCAACTATTATAATTGTATTAGTGATTGATCTATTATTGAATGGTGATTTCAAGGGGAGTAACTAGGAAACTTGGGGAATTAATTGTAATGAATGGTTGTTTGAGGAACTTTTATTCCTGTATTAATGTGATTTAATGTATGAATTTTAGAAATGTATTGCAAGGTTGAATTTTTTCAGCAATATCAATAAAAATAAGAAGATTATGCCGCCACAGGCTCAGGTTCTGTGCAACAAGTGAGCAGTGGCTAAAACAACCGCTGGAATTATTTATTTGATTGATTTTAACAACTACATTGTTTCCACTGTGAATTAATAAAATCTTTTGGAAGATTGGCATAAGCCATCTCCTCTTTAGTCTGCTGTACCACAGGCATAAAGGACAACAAACAAACAGGCGATAACACAGCATCCTGACAATAGGGACACATGCATCTGATACATGACCTGCCCAATCCAGACACAACTAGACCCTTTAACAGCAACGGACCAAAGTGAAATACGAAAATGCAAAAGGTCAGTCAACAAGTAAGGTTCAACATTGGAGTTATCAAGTAGAGCATAGTGGGCCTAATTGTAATAGCATTTGCTAATAAGATTGGCTATGATCATTTTTGTGGTCGAGTATTACTACCAAGGTGCTTTAATTGTTTTGAGGGTTGACCACACCTCTTAGAGAGCAATCTGATAAAATCTTTTGCCCCTGAGCCATGATGTTCTAAGGGTCAATTTGAACCTCAAAGGGTTAACCGATGCTTCCCCATATAGCTTGATATGGGGGTTGCACCAAATAAACAAATAAAAATCTAGAGGAGAATTGAGCCAGACATAATTTGTCCTACTTTAGGAGTGATTACTGTCTCGGCTCTCAGAAACCCAGTCAGAATGCCAACAGGCTCCTAGGCGCTTCCACAAGAATTGTCTCAGCTACACTTAGACAACTAGCCATGCAAGCTCTCCACAATCTAAGAAGCATGAAGGGTTGCAGAAGCTGCTTTAGCACAATATACCTCCAAAGAATTGTTAACCAGAATTCCTTAATATTGCCCATTAGTACCCTTTCACTGACATTTCACATCAGAGTTGCTTTCTGATGAGCCCGGGTGCGGACTATCTCCCACCAAAGCCTGTTCCCCTGTAACTTGCTAGTGTATGGGGGCAAATCCTTCCCTCCTCCCCTGAACACAGAGCTAATGTGATTGCGCTTACCTTCCATGCTACCATTTTCCAAGCAGCCTTCTGCTGTCATGTTTCCAATGAACATGCTTGTGACATTACTCCACCGCCATTTACATTGAGGCCAGCAAATTCAACATCATCCAAATCTTGTATATCTCAACCTCATAATGTATTTCAAATAAATGTTCTCCTTTAATGAAATGCCTTCTTACTTTCTCATTCTTTCCTTCATTATGGCCGGCAAGTTCTTGCGCTAGGGCACCTGCCATTTCAGTCTCTGGCTGCGTCGAATCCTGTCGATGGACAATGAGAAACTTCTCTGAGAGATATTAGTAACCAGAGAAATCCCTCCTGATGGCGTCCTGCGGTACTAAAAGCTATAATCTCTGCAGTGGGGGGGGAAGCCATTACCAGTCGGCTAATGGCACCAGGGCCGTCCCTCTGAGCGGTAATGTCCCCCTCCTTGGTGGTTATTGCCTAATTGGTTATTGCCCAACTGAAACAAAGAATTACAATGAAACTCTGTTTCTGAACCATTCTGCGTTTAGCTACCTTGCAGGACAAAGAGCTGGACGCAGCAGACTCACCCCCTCAAGCAGTTGTTCTCTGTGTTACTGAAGTCAGTCTTGATCTTCCAGCTCTGCCACTGTGCAGGAGTGTATAGTGACAGAGGAAGTTCGATTCACATGGCCAACAGGAGTACGGGTAAGTGGGTTAAACTAGTTTTCCCCTACTCTATCTATTCCGTTTGTCCAAACCTTTGCAACGCTTTCCTGCAAACCTTGGGGTGCCTAGTGTGATACAACCCACAAGCATTTTTGTTCTGACCCAATCATTGCCAGGGTGAATTAGGCAACAGCATTTGCTGATAGCAGTACCTGCAAGTCTTGACACCCAACATTTACAGTGTTAACACTTTTGGCAAAAAAACTCCAAAGCCCCCACAGTTGGCTAATTTCCATTCCAGAGTCCATGGAATATCACTTTTGGTGCAAGTGGTGCCACTGTCCTTTTGGAAGTCAAGAAGGATTCACGGTTTCCACCGGTATATATTTCAAGATTTTGTTGTACAGTCTGTGCATTAATCAATTACAAAACATAAGGGCTCTGCAAGTTTAAGGCACAGTCTAATATCACATCTCCCAGAGTGTCATAACCCTATAGATCAAAGTAAGCCACTTGTCTTGTTTTCCCCTCTTGGCAATTAAGTCTATCCAAAGTGTGTCCCAAAAGGACAAACATGTTTTCTTGTAGTGAGCAGTTTTAGTGTTGTCTGCAACAAGTTTGACATTCCTTCCTATTACAGATAGAAGAAATGCTACAAGAGCAAGTCTGATTGCTCTAGACTCTATTGGGTTTATGTACAACTTTCACTGTTGCCATGACCAGAGAGCATGAATTGCACAGCAAATCAAACTCCCTAAACGAAAAACAAGGTATTTGTTATTCAAGTCACCTGTACCCACAGAGGAATACATTTCTGATCTCTCTGTATTTTTCTTTCTGATGGAATCCTACAACAGAATGCTCATCTCCAGCGCCAGCTGACATTGGAAAAAGGATCAGTCACCATGGGCGTTCAGTGCATTATCTGTGCTGGCATCAACCAGCGCCATATGGCTCCCAGACACAATATCTGAGCCCCTGCACCCTACAACCTCAGTTCTGCCCACCCTTCCAGCGCACAGCACCTGAGGGACCACAGAACAGAGGTGTACAAGCTAGCCAATAAGGGGGGAGGGTGATACGCAATCTCTGGTTGAAAGGGCTTAACCATCAGCAAGATCCTTGCTGAGAGGTGGGCAATTTGTTTTTCTATTGGACACCTCCTCTCCCTCCAAAATCCCTTATCTTAGACTCCCATAGCAGTATAACAATCAGGAAGTAAGAGAAGGAACACGTTACTTACCTGTAACTATTGTATTCTAGCATGGGTCTGGCATGGATTCACATGCTCATGAATATTCCATGTTTTCAGACAAGGAATCCTCAGTAAAAAAAAAACAGTTTCACTTCACTTATAAACTGTATTTCTCCTTTAAACCAATCACTGCCCTGTGGGTCATACTGCCCCCATCCAATAACAGCCCTCTACCTAAGCCCCTCCTCTGGCAGCCATTTTCAGATTTGGTAAGCAAGTCAAGTGGCAGTATGACCAAGAAGAGCCGCAGAGGGGTCGGAGGGAGGGCTTGCATGTCAAAACATGCCAGACCCATGCTGGAGAACAATAGTTACAGGTACGTAACTTGTTCCTTGTCCAGCATGGTGTCTGGAATGGATTCACATGCTCATGAATAATAAATACATAGCAGTACAACATCACACAACCATGGGAGGTGGCAAGGCTCAACAGAAGCAATGAACTCTTACCTCTGGAACAGACTCACCTCAAGCAAACAGGTTGCGCAGCACTGCTTGGCCGATTCTGGATTCCTCCCTGTAATCCCTGTCAACGCAGTAGAACTTCGTGAAGGTGTGTGTGCACCTTCACGTAGCAGCCCTGCAGATGTCCAGCAGGGGCACACCAGACAGCAACGCTGTCGCTGCAGCGATTGCTCTGGTGGAGTGGGCTGTTGGACTGCCGGGCAGCGGTCGGTTTGCCAACCGATGGCAGTGCATGATGCAGCCAGAGAGCCACCTTGAGATGGAAGCCTTGGACAAGGCCTTCCCATGATTCACGGGACCAAAGTTCATGAACAGTTGTGATGCCTTCCGAAAACTCTTTGTGCATGCCACGTAGAACTTTAGGGCACGAGCAACGTCCAGCGAGTGAGTGCAAGGCCCTTTCAGCCGGTGACAAAGGCTTTGGGAAAAAAACAGGTAACACCAAAGGCTTGTTGAGGTGGAACTCGGACGGAACCTTCAGCATAAAAGAGGGGTGCAGCGGCAGCAACACCCTCGAATCGTGGAAAGTCAGATATGGTTGCCTGCAGGATAAATAGAGGTAATGGCCACAAGGAAAGCAGTTTTCCACTAGAGGAATTTGAGAGGGGCCTGATGCTAAGAACTGTTCGCCAAATTAGATTGGAAATCTGATCGTTCTGTGAATTATTTGAAGTTGAAAGATGCCTTTTCCCGACGCTTACAAAAAAGGGACTGGGTTAACAACTACGAGCATTTACAAACTCTATATAACCATTATCAAGTGATGTCAAATTTCTGAAGCCTCAAAAATATCTGTTGCTCTACCCGGATCCGGAGGTACAACGCTTCAGGGCCATCAGGTAATATTATCCCCACCAAAAATATCGCCGTACATATGGTCGTTGGGAACGGCCATAGGCGATATTTTTGGTGGGGATACTTTATGGGGTAAACGGATGGGGGGATGCGGGGGTGTCTCCCGCTCCCTTTTAAAATATATGGGGGTTGCGGGGGTGTCCCCCGCAGGTTCCATGGGGTAATATCGCCGTAAAAATATGGCAAAACTTTTTTATGGCGTTATTTTTGCAGCAATATTATCACATGGAACCGCTTCAGGCTACCAATGCGTACTAATCAGCTACCTGTGAGATGCATTCCAGGTGGGCAATGGAAAATCCCAAAAGAAGGCAGATCATGTAGGATCTGTAACATCCCAGAATGTATTGAGACAGTAAGACATGTGCTGACGGAGTGCTCAAAACTAGGACACATACATACATGACAATTCTAGGCCATGTAACACATGATTATGAATCCATCAAATCGTTAAGACTTTTGGACCTACTGTTTGAATACAGAATGTGGGGCTACTCACATTGTGCTATACAGAGTATGGTGCCATGCTAAAACACACTTTGAATAAATACTGATCAAATTGAGGTAGTATTGTAGACACTGTGGTAGTGAGGGTGTAACAAGAGTATTCCTTTACTATGTTTTTAAATATATTTTAAACAAGTAAACATTTTATTAATTTTAGATATCTTAAAAAAACGAAACCAGAATCAAATTGAATAGCTTTGAATTTAGGATTATATTGACATATTTGTATGTACTGTATTATGTATTGTATATCATGTGCTGTATATTACATTTGAATTTGTATTGATGTAAATATATATATTTAATTGATTTTGTAAAAGTTCAATTATGAACTGATTACAAATAAATAAATTAACAGGGGCTTGATGCATAAGCTCGAAGGGGGCCCCCCATGAGCCTTGTCAGAACCATGTTGAGTTCCCACGCCAGCGCAGGAGCCTTCACCGGCAGGAAGGATCTAAACAGTCCCTTAAGAAATTCCTTGACGCGTCGGTGGGACCAGAGTAAAGATCATCCTGGAGACTTGGTGTAGGGGGTTATCGCCGCCAGATGTACTTTGATAGAGGCATGCGCCAATCCAGCCTTGGCCAAGGATAGCATGTTCCTTAAGGATCTGCAGATGCTCAGAGGGCTAATCTTCTGAGACCCGCACCATGAAGCGAACCGCTTTGACTTGTGACTGTAGAACTTCAAAGTCAATGACACCCTGGCCTTGGCGAGGACCTCTCTACAGTCAGCAGTCTAATCATATCCTCCAACCGCTAGGGCTGCAGGAGCCAAGCCCCCAGGTTCAGCTATCCTGGGTCGTGATGAAGGATTGCGCCTCTTTCTCTGGTGAGAAGATCCGGGACCACTGGCAGCGTGACCGGAGGATATGCTGACAGGCTGAGAAGGTCCGGATACCAAATCTGCCGCGGCCTTGCCAAGGCAATTAGTATCATTCTGCACTGGCACTGTTTGAGTGCGTTGACTTGTAGCAGGAGATGCAATGGTGGAAAAACATAGAGACATCCCTTCCCATAGGAAGGAGTAACGTCCCCCAGGCTCCTCGGTTGGTAGAATCTGCTGGCAAACATCTGGCATTTGGAATTTGCCGCCGTCGCAAACAGATCGATCTGGGGCCTGCCCCACTTGGCGAAGATGCAGCCCATCTGGTCCTGCCGAAGTTCCCACTTGTGGCAGGAGCGCAATTCCCTGCTGAGGGAGACTGCAATGGTGTTCTTGACTCCTGCTAGGAGAAGAGGGAAGAGGACCATCTCTTGTCCGATGGCCCATCGCCACAAGTCCTGCGCCTCCTTGGAGAGCGCTGGGGATCGAGCGCCCCCCTGTTTCCTGATGTAGAACATGGTGGTGGTGTTGTCCGTGAAGATCCTCACCACCTTGCCCTTCAGAGATTGAAGGAATGACTTGAGGGCCCAAAACACTGCCCGTAGCTCTAGGATGTTGATATGGGGATGCTTCTCCGGCAGCCAAAGGCCTCTGGCGTTCAGATGTCCGGTGTGGGCTCCCCAGCCTTCCAGACAAGTGTCCGTGGTGACTGTCTCCTAGTATAGAGGGTGTGGAAACCCTGTGTCCCAGGCGCTGTTGGAGCGGACAGCCCACCCCTCTATCGCCCGACGGAACTTCTTGTTGAGCGAGATCTTGACAGCGAAGCTTCCGGACACCTGTATCCAGCGAGCGTCCAGGAACTCCTAAAGACGTTGCATCTGCAACCTGCTGAGCCACAGGAGGTAGATGCAGGACAACATCATGCCGAGCAACGACTCGATGGTCCGCACTGTGGCTGTCATCAACAACAGCCGCTGCACCGTCCCTTGAATTGCTGCTACCCTCTCCTCCGAAGGCAGGACACCGTATTGAGTCTGGCTCCTAGGAACATTTCATTCTGCAATGGTGTTAAGCAGGACTTTGGATAGTTGATGGAGAAACCCAGATCCGTCAGTAGCTGGACAGTAGCCTCCGTGTGTCCCATACCCAACTCCCGGAAGTTGGTCCGAATGAGCCAGACGTGAGGTATGGGTATAAGTCTATGCCCCGTAGACATAGGTGGGCCGCCACCGGTGCCAGGCATTTTGTGAACACTCTGGGGGCCGACCTAAATCAAAAGGCAGATCAGTTGAACCGGTAGTGCTGACCATGCACTACAAAATGCAGAAACATTCTTTGTTTCTTGAGAATTAGGACGCAGAAATAGGCGTCCATCAGGTCCAGCGACATCAAGAAGTCTACTTCCTCCAGTGGCTGAGCACATGCTGCAATGTGACAATCCTGAACTTTTGGGACTTTAAGTACTTGTTGAGACATCATAGATCTAGGATGGGCCTCCAGCCCCATGTCTTCTTTCTGACCAGAAAGTATCTGGAATAGACTTCAGAGCCCCGGAGTCGTTGGGAACCAGCTCTATCGCCCTTTTCACAGCATGGCCCGCACCTTTTCCAGGAGCTGAGGAATGTGCTGCTCCTGACTGGACACCGGAGGAATCTGCGGACAAAAGTGTTTAAACTCCAGAGTGTGTCCTTGGGTGAGAGGGTCCAGCACCCATCTGTCGGTGGTGATCATCTTCCACTCGCTGACGAAACTCGTCAGCCAGCCGCCCACTGGGGTGCATGAGTGGGGGCCCAATGTCCCGGCCGGTTCAGGCCTGTTTTGGAGCCGGTGTACTGCCCTGCGGGCAACGGCGATGCTGTCCCCCGCTACCGGAGGCCTGGCAACAGCCTCTGTAAGCTTCCTTGGCCGTGGATCTGGAAGGTTGGCAGTATGAAGAGGAGAACCTTTTGGACGACCTGCTCCACTTTCCCCTGGATGAGCGAAAAGAAGAGTGCTGCTGTTGGAGAGTGCCCAAGGAACGGGCCGTCTCCGTATCCGCCTTGATGGCCTGGAGGGACTCACCGACGACCTTCTCAAACAAGTTCTCTCCATCAAAGGTATGTCCAACAACTCCCCCTGGACTTCCTGCCAGAAATAAGTGGCCTTCATTCAAGCTTGTCGACGGAAGCAGACACTGTTCCCCATCTGTCGGAACCACGTGTCGGCGACGTCCAATGACACATTAATGGCGTGGTCAGGCGCAACTTCCCCCTCCTGGAAAAAAGCGATTGCCTCCATCCTCTTATGGTCGGGGAGGAACTCCAGAATAAGGCCCAGCTTGTACCACAGCTCTGTCGTACCTGGCCAGAATCGCCAGTGCATTGGCCGCCTTGATAGTGGATGCCGCAGTGTAAATTGCCTTCCTTCCCATGGCGTCCAACTTCTTCCCCTTGCTGTCCCGAGGGACCAAAGATGACGGGTTAGTAGACCGCTTCCTCACGGCCACCGATACCACCAAATCGGCAATGGTTGCGACCTCAGGCTCTTGGGTGCGGAGTCCGGCACCCAATACTTTTTCTCCAGTCTATCTCGTTTATCTGGAGCCGTGCAAGGGTACTTCATGAGGGCCAGGCTCGCTTCCCACAAATCGTCTAGAAGGGGAACCACCATGATTGTCTTCCTCCTGGTCTCGCGCCTCTGGTACAAGAAACCCTCTTCCTGGTTTCTTCGGGCACAAGCTGAAAAAGTTCAGAGGCTCTCGCGATCATGGAGTGGAACGACCCCACCTTATCCGGTGGGGACACTGTAGGCAAATGCGGAGAACGCTACCCGCTGAGACAATATCATCGTCATCATCCGAGGCTTCCTCGCCCCCCCTCAGCACTTTTTTCCTCCCTGTGCGGCCGGAACAAGGGTCTGAGCCTATTTCCCTCCTTTCTGGCGTGCCCGCAGACTTTGCCAAAGTCACTGCGACAGTCTCGCGCCTAGGGGCTAGGATACTTTCTGTGCTACCGGGGCTAGCTACACAGGGTCAGCTCCCTTAGCCGTCACAAGAGCAGCTGTCACCAACGCTATCGTCAACAAAGTCTTAGTTTGTGCCAATTGGGCCTGCTTGCGCAGTTCGGCCTTCTTCTCCTACATCCGTGGCTTCTCTGGCTTGTCCCGCAGTTTAGCCAGGGTAGATGTTTTCCTCTTTGAGGAAGCGCTCGATTGCCAGCTGGCAATGGAGGCAGAGGGTGATGTTGATCGCACCCTATCCAATTTGCGACCCGCTTCTGCAACGATCCCGGTGGACTCAGACTCATGACCCTGCTCGGAGCCCGGGGTATAAGCCTTGGCGTTAAGCCACGCGCCAGTCTACTCTGCCTGTCCTTCATGGTCTTCTTGGAGAAGCTGAGGCATATCTCGCAGTCCGCCTCCTTATGGTTTGGATGCAGGCAGTAGAGGCATTGTAGGTGCTCGTCTTCCACAAACACATTCCGTAGCCCGCACTTGGCCCAGGGCTTGAATAGGCACCTTTTCTCCTCCTCCTCCTCCGTCATGGTCGGAGGGCGCGAAGTAGGCCCGATGGCCTCTGGAATCTTCGACGATCTTTGCCTTGAGGAGCGCTGAAATTCACCAACAACGGATCCCCAGGGGTGCCAGCGTACCCTATAAAAAACATTCAGTAATTTTCTTTCTGATGAATGTTCCGGTCACAGATTCCTCATCTATAATATTCTACCTTCAGTACCAGTTGCCTTCCAAAAAAAATTTGCCATCCAGGGGTGCAGCCTGGCTCCGCTCGGCACTGGTGCGTTCCCCATGCCGGATGTGATGTCAGGACCAGTATATATGGAGCTGCTTCCCTCATGTCCTCAGCTACGTCCTTTTTCCCGATCGCCCAGACATTGAGGGCCTGCAGAATAAAATAGGTGTACAAGCTATCCGCCGAGGGAGACAGGTTGGGTGGGCGATGAGAATTCTGTGGGAGGAACATACATCAGAAGGTCACCTTCTCCTTGGAAAACACCAAGTAGGGAGCTTCAAGAGATAATGACTGGAGTTCACTCAACAGTGTCGCAGAATTGATGGCTAATGGAAATCAGGGGACTAATGCTTCTACTACAGGGACTGTGTTTGACCTCATTGTCACAATTTCGAATCCCAGCAGGCCCAGTCAGTCATTCATCCTTTCTATGGTCGAAACATGTGTACCATTGAATTGGGTAACAAACATCTGTTATCTGTCAATAGCGCCAAGCTACCCCTCCAGGCATGAATGTGCACTCTACAAATACACCTGTTATGTGAGCAGATTAATCATCCTAAGGTTGAGTAACATTAATGAACAGGAATTCAGGGGTGAAAAAAAAGAGCTCCCATGAGGAAAGTCTAAACCAAATTCAAACCCATCCCGGAACAACAAATGGCCATGGGTGGAATCTTGTTGAACAACTCCGGTAGAAAATGAAAAACAGTGGGGATTATGAAGAAAGAGCATTGCATGGAGGTCCATTTGAAGGGCAAGAAGGCAGCTAGCTACCCCTTAACAGTGACAATCACAAGGCCTGTCTGGGCGAAGGAACCAGAAGATCCAGAACCAGGGAGTTAGGACAGATGAAAGTGTCATCTCCCAATACCAAAAAGAGAATTCCTGCATTTTGAAGGCCTGAAGGAGCTGGTCTAGAGTGACCATCTTGAACTTGTCTTTACGCAGGTACGGGTTCAGTGGCCACAGATCCAGGATGGGATGCAGGCCACCCCACCCCAGTCTTTCTTCAGAACCAGAAGTTACAGAGTATCAACCCATGCCTTGTTCTGAATAGGGCAGAAGAGCAAAGTGGGGTTGAAGGAGGATGGGCTGCAGGACACTGAACAAGGGGAAGGCATCTTTTCACAACATGAAAGGCCCCGGTGACAGATGAGGTAGGGTGCCACTCCTCACTGAACACAGCAACAACCCCCCGTTAGTGTGTGATACATGAAGTCCTCTTCAGAGGGGCTTAGTGCTTGGAGCTATAGAGGGCACTGCCAAGGTGGCATTGCCCCGTCTGAGCTCTGCGACCTCTTCCCTGGAAGGGGTGTGGGGGTAGGATGGGGTTGTGTAGCGGTTTACCTGAGGGGACCTGTCACAGCAGGCATAGGAGGGAAAGGGTTGAAAATCCCTGTGCCTCTCATGGCAGAAGCCAGCTCTCCAAATAAGATTTTCAGGTCGGAGCATTTTAGGCGAATCAGGGCAACAGAAATGCAAGCTTTCATTTTGTAGAACAGGTGGAGTGGATCAGTGCAAGGTAAAGCAAGGGTAGAAGATACCCACTCAGAGAAGGAAGGAATGGGACTCGCAGTAAAAGTACCCTCACGCAAGGACCTCAGAACATTCTTTCCCCACATGCACCAGGAACGTTGTAGGTCTTAACAGTACAAGATTATCACAGATAAGTCACAACAGTAGATGTTCCTCATATATATGGTAACCGCAAAACGCGTCAATTGGGGCCATACATTTTTGGAGCACCACACTTTAGGTGGTTTTTACTAATAGTCAAGTGTTGTGCATGGTCTATAAATAAAGAGGACAATTTTTTGAGAAACTACTCAGTTCCTGGTGTTTCTTCACAGAACGGGGGAGTGCCCCTCACTTTGGCTGCAAGAAAAAACAGTCTCAAGATATATATATATGATAAATTACTCACCATAATCATAATTCTGATGTGTGTGTGTGTATATATCACAAAAAAAAACGTTCCACCTCCCCTTCAAATTAAAACCGAAAACCCCCTGAAATTCGACAGTTATGGTAAACTAAGCCCCCTACCCTGCCACCACCCCTGTGCACTGCTAACACTAACACCCAGACCATGAAAAATGCCATCTCAAATGTCAATGATGACATCAATGACGACATCACTTGTTTAGCCCCTTTCTTTTCCTTCCCTGCCATACATATATATATGTACATTCAGTACAAAATATCACTAAAGGAATGTTATACTTCACAGTGTAACGAAACACCACTGCACATTCCCCCATTATAGTAAGCTAAGCAACCATAACTCGCACCATATATGTGCATTGCTAACACTAACACCCAGGACATCAAAGATGACATCACAAATATCATTGAAACATGGCCATGAGCTTCGCGAGTCCTTCCTTCATGGGAAATTGTAAAGAAATTCCAGATACATGGCCTCAACTGTTTCCTCCACAATGAATGATGAGTATATCTGGAGGACGCTCTGTCTGTAAAGTAACACAAAGAGGTACCAAGTCCAGCCATCTCATGCCAGGCACGCCATGCCAGAGCACTTCCGCGTGTGGAAATCCGAGATTTGTAGATAAACTGCAGCTTTCTGCATGCACCTTCAACCAATGTAGCCACGAGTCTCCCACAATCCAGATAATCTGTTTTCGAGCATGGAAAGCCATGGCTGTGTGGTGTCCTGTGAGGGAGAAGACGGTCTTACTAAAGTAGGTCGGGCAGAACACACCTACTGAACTTTATGGACCAATCCCTAGCTCCGCTCATTCTCATTTACATGCGGCTCCACCCTTCAATCCCCGGTGGTGATATGTGCTGGCTGCTAACTAACGCCATGTTCGCGGACATGTACAGGATCAGCGCGTGACGACGGTACATTAAAGTACTATTCCCCCTTTTCCCCTTTAAGGTAGGCTCTGAAAATTGCTGTTTTTTTTAAATTTTTGGCCACATATCGTACAGACATGTGGTATTTTATGTATTTTTTTGTATTTTTTGTCCTTGCTTTACTCTTGCAAACATTACAGAACTTTCTCTAAAGCAAGCCGTATGTTCCAAAAGAACATCGCATTTCCCAACGAGGATAGCGCAACACCATCTCCTTCAAAGTAATGCGCATTGCTTGGAGCAATGTTATCGTGGCTACAAAAAACATAACAACTCGTAGCATGAATGCACACATGCCGCGATTGATGATGCACCTTCCGATGCTTTGATCTGGACAGAAAACAGAAGTGATGTTCCATTGTACTCTCGGGAGTAAAGCAGAAAAAATAACTTTCGATGTTGGGAAGATGGTCATGAGTGCTTCAACCAATTGTGCCAAATCTGACAAAGTACGTGAAGTCAGGTATCCCAAGTGGCAAGCACCGTAGTGCAAAATTACCACATGAGGAGTGGTCATTCTACACATATCTCTGCAAACTTGCAGAATTGCCGCAGCATTGGCATCAGTGTCAGCGCTCCAGACCACCTCCACTCCTCGCACATCAAAATGGTGTGCCACATGCCTACTCTCGGCAGAGTGTTGAAAGCCTTGCACAAAAATGTCTCCAAGCAGCAAAACCCTGACCCTCTGCACCTCTGCCATTTTCAGTGAGCGCACCACCTTTCGACACAAAAGAGTAATTTGAACATCTGATTGGCTGATGCCTACAGTCGTCTTTCCATGCAGGATTTGCTGTAGAAACCCGTATGTGACACGCCCTACCAGCGGACAAGCGTTGTCTACGTGCAGCACGTAACTCTTACCCAGTCCTTCCACCCTTTCTACAGCGGTACCAAAGCGAGTCCCTCATTGGACACAACTAAGCGGGTGCACAATCATCCACCAATCACATAGAACATCGCTAATTTTAACTCTGTCATCAACATTGCGCACTTCAAAATGACTGTCGATGATTCTTAATGGAAATCGCATACCACTGCAAAGCACCTCCTTCACAAGCTACTGTGCAAAGATTGCGAATTTCTACGTACAGCTCCATGCATGTCCACATGCATCAGTATAGAGTACAGGTATGTACATTTTAATCACAGTACATGTGGAAGCCTTATGATTTAAAATAGACAAAATAATGCCGGTAAATTTCCATAGGGAACACATAACAACGCGCCCCCTTTTAAAGTGCAAGATTGCCGAATTGTCATTAACAAAATGCACGACTGCTTACTGTCTTCTGCATAACCTGTACATACGTTGCAAGCATGCCTATTTAGGCATAGCTTTCAACCATTTTTGTCTGAAAGGCGGGTGAAATCAGTCGATTTTGTTTTTGGCGGGTGAGACGCCCATTGGAAAGAATGGCCGTGCAGGAGGCTTGGCGGGTGAGTCTGCCCTTTACAAGGCGGGTGACACCTGCCAAAAGTGTGTGAGTTGAGAAGCATAATTTAGGGCAGACCTCAATTTTGTATGTGAAAATGTTGGAGTTCTGTACTCTGTACTGCCAACAGTAATGCTACTTGCAATGTGATCGTATGAGAATAGTAATCGCTCCCGATTGTGGTGCTGATATGTCCTTCGGAGGGTCTCCCGATTTTTGGACATCGTGCTTTTCATTAAGAAGTACAAAATGTTTGCTGATCTACTACTTTGTCTTATCGCTTACAAACCTCTCTACTATGCATAATACACTTTGTAAAGAACAAGGCATTTGCAAACCCTTAAAAAATGTACTTATTTTGAAGGACTTTCAAGTACCATATTGAAAGTAGTATGCAAAGACTGCAGAGAGAGAAGTGAAATGTGCACGTGGACTGGGTTGAAATATGAAAGTTGAATCCTCTAACGAAAGAAGTACAAGTAAAGTCTGCAGTATCATGACGGCTGCAAACACACAAAGTAATTGATATTGTTTTTTTAATTCACAGTGAAGACTACTCTCCTGAGAATCAACAGCATTTACACTGCAGACGACATATCCGAAGAAACCTGGTCATCGTGCACAAAAAAGTAAGTACAGTACAACCTTCATATTGTAACTACTCCTTAAAGAGGCTCTGTGGGTTATTTGTTTATTTTGGGCACCAAAGGAAGCATTCATTTGTAAACCATTCTACCTACAAATATCCATTTATTGAACAAAGATTTACATGTGGAATGGCTGACTAATCCCTGTGTGTTTGGTACTGAAATAGCATAGGAAATCATTAGAAGGTTAGATTGTGAAAATAAGTTGCGGTAGCAAGTTTTTGGCATTTCGGTTATTAATAATGGTTCTCGTAACAAGTAGGGCACTTTGTACTCTCATCTAAAGCACATTGTACTAGTATACAAACAGTAAAGTAGCCTTACCAAATGATAGTTAGAGGTCACTGTGCGTTCACTCACCATGCCAAAGAGCTTCCCCATCACACTTATGCACACATGCACAAAGCACACATACATTGGACAACAGACCAAAGTATACTTTTTTTTCTCAACAGACACCAAACAATGCCTACCAAAAAGCAGCTCCGTAGAAAGGAACGCAGAATTAGAGCAAATAAAAATAAAGGTGCCCAATGTAAGCATCCACCTGTTGTAGAGTTAGTGGAGAATCTTGGTACAAACCACCTAATGCAGTTGGGTAACATAATAAAAGAAGTCTCAACTACCGAAACTGTACCTCCTCCATCAAAAACACAGAAATGTTTAAAAAAAAAAAACGCTCTCAGTACAGCTAACAATGTTCCTAATAATCCTGATAGTGTACGACAAACCCATAGTAAAAAAAAGTATTTTAGCAAAAAAGTTTCGTCACAGAGTCCTTCAGAATCTACTAAGAAGAGGACCAAAATCATCCTCACTCCTTAAAACGTACCATAGAAAGTTAATTCTACAAGCACTCGTGGACAGTGCAATCCTTCTCAAAAGGAAGTTGTTCATATTAGTGTTAAAAAGGATGAAATCACTAACAAAACTAAGTACCAAACTACAAATGAAACTCAGCAATAAACGGAATGTGAACAAAAATAATTTTTTGCATGTTTATGGTGGTGAATGGAGTCACACAACAACCACAGAGCCATATTTTAATGAAGAAGCATACAAACAAAATCAAACTAACACAATTGCCATTCATAGCAGTGGGCGAGGGTATGAGAAAATCAATACTACCATCATGGAACAAGAAACACTGCTTACAAAACTATCTTCTGAAAACTCAGAATTACCTCTCGATTCAGCAGAACCACACCGTCCAGTATACAAACGGCCGTGCACATGAATGTGTGCCATTCCAAACAAAGCTTTCAAATCTTTACGTCAGTTCCTCAATCAATATGTAAAAGGTAAAGACAAAAGTAAAATGAAAGTGCTGCAAAATGTGGATATTTGTGCAGTGCGGAAACACACAGGACTAAAAGGGCATTCGTTAGCCTGCATTTCTGGGCCTATTTGCAAAAGTACCTTCCATGATATCAAAAGAATATCAGTACATCATTCCAAAGTAAGGAATTTAGTGTATAAAATATACTGTGCAAAAAGTCCAGCTTCAGAATTAGGAAATTTAAATACCACTCTTCTGCATGGTACACCCAAATACTTACAAGAAGAAATGGACCGTATTCAGAAAAAGTATTTTGGAAGTGAGAGCCACGTAGAAAATGCAACAGTATTAGAGCATAATAGCGACAATTCTGCACATAGCAACCTTCTTTTACACACATATAGAAAAGAAATGCTAAAATTTAAAAGGTCATAGGCTGAAGTACCAAACCATGTGTGTGTATGTTGCCGCAGAACGTTTTACAAAAGGAACACAAACAATTTGGACATAGCATACAAAACAGAAAACAATGAAGACTCTAAATGGTTTGAATTAGCTTTGTACCTTTTAGCTGAAACCAAATATGAAATAACTGAACGCCTAATATGTTGCAGTTACTGTACTGCAAAATTAGACAACAACCACACTCCTTCACGTGCAATTACAAATAATTTGGAATTGTTTCTATTACCAAAAATCCTGCAACAGCTCAATTTGCATGAGAGCATAATAATTCAAACAGTTCACCCATTTCAAGCAATTATACGCCTTCATCCAAAAACAGCAAATTTACCTTCCTCTGAATTGGTGAAAGGCATTCGTGGCAAAGTAGTTTACTTGCCATTAGATCTAACGGAAAATGTGCACACTCTAGGAGTGGAACGTTCAATAGAGCATTCTTTAATAGTCTTGGTAAATGGAGTACCAACAAAGGACTAAAGAATTTGGCAACAATTAGACTTACACAAAGTTACACAAGCATTGCAATATCTAAAAGACAACAATGAGTACTAAAAGGAAATAAATACTGATGAAAGTTTAAGGCAAACAACTGAAATAAATCAAGAGCCATCAGAAACTGGACAAATCGAACTTCTGGATCCAACTACAGTATCCACTCTTTTGGACCATTACACAATTCATCCATTGCATTCCAGTGAAAGTATAGATGATGCACTCGAAACTTACCAAATGCGACAAACCAAAGGGTCACCAATGAGTATTTGGGAAAAAAGTATAGAAGCATGTGCTTTTCCACTGCTATTTCCTACTGGTAAAGTTGGGAGATACGATGATAGACCCACTCAGATTGGGGAATCAGAATACCGCTCATTACGAATGTATTCACAAGATCCCAGATTTAGACAAAATGTGGAATACATATTCCACCTACTCTATGAAAGTGAATTAGCAACAATATGTTATGGAGTTGCACACATTCTTAAATCTGGAACGCACTTTCAAAATATGTCAGCTATGCAGTTAATACAAAAAGTACAAGAAAAAGATGAGGTTTTACAATCAAGTATAACAAATTTGTTTGAAATCATGCGTGGTACAAAGGAATACTGGTTTAGACGGCACGGAGATGTGCCTTGCATGATCAGAAACCTTGGACCACCAACTTGGTTTGTTACGCTAAGTTGTGCAGAATATGCATGGGAAGATTTACATGAATTACTACGCATAGCAAACAGCAACAAAAACAACAGATATATTAACACCTGGAGAACTTTGCTCTCTAGATCCAGTTAACGTCTCAAGATATTTCCATCATCGTTTCATTGCAAAGCTACACTTTATTTGCAATAAAACTGTTCCTCCCCTTGGAGAAGTGCAACACTTCTTTTGGAGAAGGGAATATCAAGCAAGAGGAGCACCACATATTGACATGCTGTTATGGATCAAAGGTGCACCGAAATTTGGGCACAACAGTGATAGCACTGTTTTGCAGTTTATCCAAAAATATGTCGCATGTGAAATCCCTTCAAAACAGACACATAGTGAGCTGCATGGGCAGATTTTACAAATTCAAAGACACAAATGTGGCAAATATTGTCGCTGTAAATACAAAAACAAAGATAAACACTACACCAAATGCCGCTTTGGTTTCCCTAGACCAGTTACAGAAACAGGTGAAGTAAACAACTTCATGTCTTCAGTTCAACATAGTGTTAAAGATAAATCACCTAAAAACACATATTACATCAAAAGAAGGGAAGAATCAAAATTTATCAATGATTACAATGAAATCATTGCCCTATTATGGAATGCAAACATAGATGTGCAGTACATTGCAGACAATTCAACTGCTGTTGCACAATATGTTACAGCCTACTTAACAAAAGCAGAAAAAACAGCTTCAAGACCTCTGGGATGAACTAGCATCAGACAAAACATTATCACAGAAATTGTACAGCCTAGGCATAAAAATGCTCTCTCAGAGAATGTGGGGCCTATGAAGCAGCAGATCGTTTAACCGGCACTGCTTTGTATGGAAAATCAGACAACATAGCTCAGTCTTGGTCCTGCAAAATCTAGAAAAAGAGTGCTAAAATCATATGAGGACATAGAAACAATTGCCAGAAATTATCCCAACAGCCAAGACATTCTAAAAAACAATTTACTGGACACATACTATCCGTACAGGAGTACCACTCTGGAAAGCATGTGTCTATACCACATAGCTCAAAACTTTGCATACAAAAATAATGTAAAACCCGATGAAAGCAAACATAGATATAGAGTGACCGATTGTGAAGGGAGCTTAATGAAACTTAACAAACGAAGCTTAATTAATCATGTGAAATTATCATTAAAAACTCCTCAACAGAAACAACTATATTACATGTCTCTGTTGCAACTTTTCAAACCATGGAGAAAAGAGGAAGACATACTAGATAATTATGAGTGCTATGAAGATGCTTTCAAAGCAAATGAAAGCACTATCACCGATGATAACTTTACGCAGTACAAAACAATGTTACACAATGAGCAGCAACAGGAAGAAGAAATTCAGGCCCAACTAGATAGACTCTTCCGACAGTAGTCAACCTTCTGTAACAGGACATCAAGAACCATTAGGACAACCACTAATATCAAATGAGGCTGAAGTTGCAATGGCAGAAGTAGAAAACACCATGTATCTGTATCAAGAAGATAAAGATGACTTAACAGTACAACAAGCAAAACTTTTCTGAAGAGGTAACAAAACAAATTGTGCATGGCGTACAACACGAAAATAAAGAATGTATCTTCCAAAATTACAAACCTATACTGCTGTACGTCAGTGGTGAAGCTGGATCAGGGAAAACATTCTTAATCAAAATTATCAGCAAGTTGCTTCAACAAATGACAAACAACAAACTGTCAGCTGTTTTAACAGCCCCCACAGGTTTAGCTGCCTATAACATAGGCGGTGTGACTTTACACCGATTACTACTGCTTCCAGTAGATAATTAGAATAAATTAGACTACTACAAACTTTCTGCAGAAGCTGCAATGGAATTAGGTAGAGTATTGAAACAAATGAAAATGCTACTAATAGATGAAGTGAGCATGGTCTCCAATCTAATGTTGGCTTTGATTCATCTCAGATTGCAAGAAGTACTTAAAAGTAATAACGAAGAACTCTTTGCAGGGAAACACATTTTCGTTTTCGGAGATCTTCTACAATTGACACCAGTAAAAGGTGAACCGATTTTTAAAACCTTAGGCCACAAACTCTGCCAGAAAACTGTTGGTAGCATAGGTAATGTTAACCTTTGGCAACATTTCCAATACAGAGAATTAACTGAAAACATGCGGCAATCTGCAGATCTCACTTATGCCAACATCTTAAAAAGTATTGGAGTTGGTGTATTATCGCAAGAAGCACAAGCTGCATTGAAAAAGCGGCATATACATGCACTTTATGGCGATAATGCATGTGCAACTGATGTTACGGAACAAAACACGCACAATAAGGTTAATTGTATGGCCTTAATGCCAACTCTTGCAAGCTGTTTCAAATTCAATGAAACAATGTTAAAGAAAGAAATGCAAGCAATAATAGAAATTAGCACCACAGACAAACTAGATGTACATGGTTTGACAGTACCCATGTGTGAGCAAGCCACAACAAGACTAAATAGTTTAGAAAATTCAATCTCCAACACAGCTGGGTTGGAAAAAATATTGAAATTATCATTAAATTGTAGAGTAAATGCTTAAACGTAACCTTGACATAGAGCAAGGGCTAGTTAATGGAGCACTGGGCACAGTTGTTGGCTTTCAATCATACCAACGTGATAGCAGCATTCAGTTTGTAAATATTTGCTTTGATAAAGTTTCAGAAGTGAAAAGGATAGGGCGCTCAATGGCTCGATTTCTTCTCTTCAAAGACATGTATGTATGTAGAGAGCAATTTTCTCTAACTCTTGCACATGCAGTTACCATTCATAAATCCCAAGGTCTTACCCTAGAGAAAGCATTGATAGATATAGGAAAGACAGTGTTTAAGGAAGGCATGAGCTACATAGCATTATCACGCTTACGTATACTTGACGGTCTATTGCTAATAAACTTTGATTCAAGTAAAGTCAAAGCTGATATTCCTTGCATTCTAGAATACAATAGATTGCGTTCACTGTACACCCCTCATCTGAAACAATACCCTGTTCCAGATAAAGTGAAACGTTGTAAAAGAAAAGTAAATGAAACAGAAATGCAACAGAATGTAACAGGAAATTCCGCAAAAAAAAGAAAAGAAGCTAAAGTTTCATCAACTGCTGCAAACATAGAAGAACCTATTAGGGAATGTAAACCAGGCACGTCGGCAAAGAAGCAACAGAAAAACCAAAAAATGCACTCAGATACAGAACTTGCTGGCTCATTCAAATTTACAAATGTAAGTGGGGTAAGTTGCTCTGCAAATGTAGCAATGAATATTCTATTTCAATTGCCACCAATTGTTAACAATATTTACCTGCACAGCACAGACCAATTGTGTTTGCAAATGTTAGTGCTGCATAGAAATGCAACAAGCAATCCTGACAACACATACAGTGTTCATAGAGTAAGGCAACAATTGGACGACTGTGATGGAATGGTGAGATTCACTATGAACTCACAAGAAGATCCACAAGAATTTCTAATTTACATACTATTAGTATTGGAAAACAAAAGCATACCTGTAAATGAAATCTTCCAAATTTCGTACATGTGGAAACATACATGCACTCTCTGTAACAAAGTGATACAGGAAGAAATCCCAAATGAGCGATTTGTGTATATTTCCATACCAAATTGTGAGAGCATTCCATTTCAGAAACTTGTACAAAATGCAAACCATGGCAGATTGTGTAGTATTTGCAATTCAGACAATGGCTCTACCTTACTGATACAATCACATAGTGCCTACATAATACTTATGCTTCTACTTTATAATGCAGATGGCACCAAAAACAACTGCAAACTAACTGGATTTACACACGGTCAAGTGTCACTTGGAAAGAAAACCTTTACAACAGTAGGAATAATCTACCATGCAGGAGCTACAACCAATGCAGGTCACTACACTGCATACATTAAAAAGAATTCTGGATGGTTTGAATATAATTATAGCACCATTAATCTAAAGCAGAGGTTGCCAGCTAATCTAACAAATGCGTATTTAATGTTCTTGAAGCCAAAAATGTACGAAATAATGTGTACTTCAAAATTGCCAACAAAGTATGTGAAAGACTACAGTTAGAATACGCCCACAGGTATCTAACTACCCAACAGGATGTAAGAATGACACAAATAAATGATTATCACAGATCGTTGGAAACAAATGCACAGGCAGAATACGCCTATACGTATCTAACTGTTAAAAATCGGCAGTAAGGCAACAAAGAAAACATTAATGGGAAAGATAAAGGAAACAGGATATGTCAACGACACAAATGAATGAGTATCACAAATCTGTAGGAACAAATGCACAGTTAGAATACGCCAACAGGTATCTAACTGTTGTTAAAAATGGGCAGGAAGGCAACAAACATAACATTGATCAGAAAAATGAAGAAAACACTGAAAGGAAAAAATGAAGTACTTAGTTGCATAAGAAATGAAGGTTTTTTTTTATCCGACAAGGATTTTTTTCCCCAGACCCAAGGATTACAAAAACAAACACCGAAACTGAGCGCAATGCACAGTACACTGGTTTGTAAACTAAATATGAGGGTCTAAAAAAAAAGGTTACCTGTCTATTATGCAATGTGGTAAATGTGGAAAAACAGCAAACATTAATTAACACACCTTTTTCTTTCATCGCAGAAATGGAAAAAGTGATACTTCCGCCAAGTACGAAAACCAATTTTAAAAAAAGTTTATGGATTGTGAACAAAGTAAGGAGTAAGTATATTGGCAGGCATTTTCTATACATGGGAATCTACTCATCTAATCTATGGAGTAATATGCTGCAGTGCCTGTAGACCGGCCTTTCGACTGAGGTGAGTAACCTACCACCTACGCCTTACAACCAAGTTTCAAGGAGTACAGTTCCACAACCATGGCTGCATATGTAAAACATGGTCCTTGTAAATTTGCTGCTCATAAATTTACTTTCCGGACCATCGTCTGCAGCCATGAAGTGAAGAAACTAGGGCATCAACACAACAACCACAATCCACCACACCCATATTAACTTGTAACTCCACTGCTTATGACTTCAGTCTTGCATGCATGGGCTTCAGCCATGCACCCAAGACTGCAGGGTCTCCCCACAACCACCTCCGTGATGTGTGGTAGTGGGGGTTATTCTAAAGGTGTGTTATCCTTCAGTAGCTCTGCCTAGAGGCTTCCCTCCTAGGTGTATTTCTGTAGATCTTACATGGGATGGGTGTGCAGTGTCTTCCAAGTCTAGTTCTTACCACTTTGTTATTGGTTGCATGGCCGACGGCCATGCATCCAAGACTCTAGGCCCTGGCCAAAACCACTGTAGCATGTGCCACCCATGGTGGCGTACTAATAAATATAATGATAACCATTAGAAAAAATAATGCATTCATGGCATGTTGTCAATTTCAATGTTCCCTAACACCAAACGTGTCCTTACAAATCTAACAACTCCCCTGTGCACTGCACGGGCTGAAATACTGGCCTTATTGGACCCCTCATTTTATGTGCGTGCAAGGAGCCACAGGACATACGTCATAAAGTAGGTAAAAGTGTACTATTGGGAGCAGGGCCTTCGGCCCTGCACCCAAAAGTGCAGAATCTCCCCACAACCACCTCTTTGTTCTTGGGTGCATGGCCTTAGGCCATGCACCCAACGCTATACACACTCTCCACAACTTGCCAATGAAAATGCAACACAAGGGATGTATGCATGGGTGCCACATGCATTGGTGGTTGTGGCCAGGGCCTACAGTCTTGGAAGTAAGGCCTTCGGCCTTCGACAGACAACCATGCATCCAAGACTCTAAGCCCTGGCCGCAACCACCGTAGCACGTGCCAACCATGGCAGCGTACTAATGAATATAATAGTAGGCATTGGAAACAGTAATGTAGTCACAGCATGTAAGCAATTTCAATGTTCCCTAACACCACACGTGTCCTTACAAATGTAACAACTCCCCCATGAAGTGCACAGGCTCAAATACTGGCCTTATTGGACCCTCCTTTTCTGTGCGTACAAGGATACCATAGAACATACGTCATTAAGTAGGTATAAGTGTACTCTGCGTACAAGATGTCCATACACATTACATCATGACGACCGACCCCAGAACAAGTGCATTAATCACCCATATGTTAAGACTGTAGCCTCTGGCCACTACCACCGTAGCATGTGCCACCCATGGCGGCGTACTAATGAATATAATAATAGCCATTGGGAAAAATAATGCGTTCACGGCATTTTGTCAATTTCAATGTTGCCTACCTATACCCGTGTGCTTTCAAGAGTTACAAATTTCCTGTCCACTACATGGACTGAAGTGTTACAAATTTCCTGCCCACTACATGGACCGAAGTGCTATCGTTATTAACCCCCACATTTACTGTACGTACAAGGTGTCCATAGAAATGACATCATGACGGCCGAAGAACAAATGCATAGATCACCTATTTCTTACTGTGTGAACCTTTCCCAATGCTCTGTGACACAGCAAAATAGGGTAATGAAAAAAGCATGTGTACGCTGGTTGCTCTGCTTTCTGCGGATCCAAGATGTTGGGCGCATCCAAACCATCTGACGCAGAACACGTCTTGCAGCAGCCAATGGGCAGAGGTGTTGCGTGTACGCAGTCATGACGGCAGCCCCTTAGCCAATCGGTTTCTTGTTCGTCGACCGAACAGGGAAGTGTGACCCCGGAGCGAACATAGATATCACTAATTATTTCAGACCTACTTTTTCATAAATATAAATAAACGTACTGCATGTATGGTGACAAAATTTACAAAAGCACGCTTTCTGGACCAAGCCCCTGTACCTGCCGCAGATTTCGTCAAAATCCGTCCAGCGGTTTCACCTGTAGCCGTGCGCAAAGTTTTTCCCCCATTCAGTCTATGGGAAAAAAAGGTGTTTTGGGGCCCCCCCCTATAACTCTGCTCCCCCTGGACGAATTCTCACCAAACTTTACAAACAAATTCAGAGTGGCCCATATACTTTTATTTTGCAAAGTTTGGTGAGGATTCGTCCAAGGGGAGCAGAGTGATATAATGTAATATATATATATTTGATACATTACTCACCGTAATCGTAATTCTGATTCGTGTATCTGCTTAGATTCACATGCTATGCATAGGCCAACGTCTAGTGGTAGCCGCGGGGTATTACATTACTTGTTTTCGAAACTCGAAAAGGGACGTCGACATGACGGTCTGGTAACATAGCTCAGCGGGTTGAGCGCTCGCTGCTGCAATCTGAGCGTGATCTGCAGGTCGCAGGTTCGAATCCCGGCAAGGCCAACTCAGCCTTTCATCCTTCCGAGGTCGATAAATGAGTACCAATTTCGGTTGGGTGATATTGTATGTAAATATGTGCTCTGTAAAGCGCTTTGGATTAAGGCGCTATATAAATAACACATCATTATCATTATTATCATTATCATTAATACTATCCCTAGTGTGACGTACCCTGTACTCATGGTCCTTCACGCGTCGAGTTTCCTCAGATTGTTTTGTTTCTGACATGAGATAGCATGAAGTGTAACGCAAGTACAGATGTGATAAAGCAGATAAGAGTTGATGAAGCCCGAAAGCATCCTTGCACCTTCTACTCCAAGGGGAGAAAGGGTGGGCACATGTGAATCTAAGCAGATACAAGCATCAGAAATATGATTGCAGTGAGTAATGTTTCCCTTCTGAGGCTTGTGGATTTGCTTAGATCACATGCTATGCAGAGACTAGCGAGCAGTATCAGGAGAAGGAGGTGGGTTGTGAAAAGGTACAGTAGCAAATACATGCTTTAGCACTGCTTGTCCCACCTGTGAATCTGCTTTAGAATGAGTGTCAATGCAGTAGTGCTGAGTAAAGGTATGTATGGAACTCCATGTAGCTGCTTTGCAAATGGCATCAAGATGGACGTTTGCACTAAAAAGCCAGAGCTCTGGCAGAGTGAGTTCTTGGTGTGAAAGGCAGAGTTTTCTTTGATAGGGAGTAGCAGAGCTGTATGCATTTCACTATCCATCTGGAGATGGCGTTCTTTGAAATGTGATCACCTTCCCTGCCAGGTGCTATGGAGACAAACAGTTGATCTGTTTTTATTAGCGGTTTTGTTTTGTTCACATAGTACAAAAACCGCCCTCCTTACATCCAGTGTATGGAGGTTTTTCTCAGCTGAGTTTTAAGGATTTTTAAAGAAAGTGGGTAGTTCAATGGATTGGTTAACATGGAACTTGGATATGAATTTAGGTGAAAACCTAAGGTGTGTTCTTAGAACCAACTTGTCCTTGTGGATAACCAAGTAAGGGTTTTGCACTGACAAAGCTTGTAGCTCATTAACCCTTCTTATGGAGGTGATGGCTACTTGAAAAGTTGTTGTGTATGTTAGGGAGTTCTTAAGGGAGGAGGGGAAAGATCCAGTGACAAAAGAGTGATTGCAGAAATCAGCGAGTGGGGGCAAGATCTGTGGATCTGCATAGCATGTTATCTAATCAGATCCACAAGCCTCTGAAATATATAATATATACGCATAGCACCAAGAAAGTTATTGTGTTTTTTTAAAAATAGGTGATTGAATGGCCTAAACAATGTAACCTACGCTCTGATAGAACATGAACAGTATACGCCTCAGCAATCCAAATTTCCATCACAAAGAACAAGCCCAGCAGGAGCTAAGCGATCCATCCAAGTTACCCTCACATAGAAAAGGAATAGCATAACAGTTGTGTGAGCACCACCAACTGCATCTGCAGTACAAGCTTCTCACTAATATAGCATTGATAGCGACGAGTTCAGGTATGTAGGCTATGTCTGTCTCCTGAATCAGAAAAGCTCCACATGGTAGGAATTTAGTAAACCACAGTTGGAAGGAATTCAACTTTACAACAACAAATGTTTTGTATACCAATTTCCAACCATATATCATGTTGCAGAAGTGGATGTTAAAATTACAGAGTATATGTCACAACACACCTTTCATTATTACTCTACAAAGCTCTGCACAGTTTATTTCTTCTTCACTGTATATATTTGAATCTTTAAGGCACAAGCAAACATGGCCAATTACATCAGTACGGCAAACATGGCTTGTATTATGTGTTTTGAGGTTTGATAGCAAGATTGTCTATTGATGAAAGCCCTCATTTCCTGTGTATAGTACTAGTTAATGGTATAGCATTGTTGTGATACAATAGTGAAGAGATGTAAGCGCTCAAAGCCAAAATCAATATCCAGTCTTATAGTCACATGTGGGCTGGCCTGAGATAGCCTTTCACCCTTCAGAGGTCAGTGTAAGGAAGGCATGGTATAACACAGTAAGACAGACAAGTGATCACAGTTCAAGGGTGTTTATTGAACTTCAACTGGGTTTAAAAAACGATCTAGTCCTAAATCTAAAGATGGGAGCAATCTACAACCATCAAATAATAATAAAGCAGTACTAGTGGTGTCTTGTCAAAATAAAAGGCCCTATACTAATAAACCTATTGCTAATCCTTACTTCTAAATACAAATAGTGTGGGGAAACAATGTTATACAAAAAAACAGTGTTCAAGAAATTATATGTCAGGATGTTCAAGCCGTTGGCTGCAATGCCCCACGTTTTCAGCAAGGAACAAGGCGGCACTCTCGAGCTTAGTACAGTCTCTGGCTTCTCTAGCACTAGAATGCAGTTCAAGAATTCAACATCAGGGCCTTCTGTGCCAAAGTCTCTTTGCCATTCAAAGTCTCTTATTTCGGAAGGCCTGATGCAACACCACAAACATCGAAGATCCTTTAGAATTTCATATGTACCAATTTTCTGATGATTTTCTGTTCACCCCGGGTCCCCCTCTGCCGGTCCCAGACCCACATTAACACATAACCTTCACTTGGTCTCCCTCTGCCGGGCTCGGACTAAATTTGCATATTTTTCCAAACTTTCTGTATTTCATCAAAATCGATGACTTTCGACAGTGCACAGGATTTTGCTTGACCCATCGCAGGACCACTTCGATTCACATTTATTTGTCCTCTTTCAATTGGTCTCCCTCGCCGGCCTTGGATCAAATTCAATTCATCTACTGTTATTACTTCTCAGCTGGATACCTTACAGAGACCTTCGATTAAGCACTCACACGGTGGCGGGCCACTCTGTCAAATGCATTGTAGCTTGCTTTAAAGTTCACTCATTCATCAGCAGTTTAACTTCATTTCTGTCTCTTATCACATGCGTTTCAACAATGTTCGTTCCAGTGCTCGCCATACAATGTTGCTGCTTACAACCTTGGCTTCAACACAGACCGGCTAGTATTGGTCTCTCCACTCACCGGCTGTGTTGACTTCATTGATACTGCTTTGTTCTTGGAGCCAAGGACGGTATCATAGTGGCTGGTGATTCTCCCCGCCTTGATTACTGACGCAGGATTCTTCAACCTGGTTTCCTGGTGTTACGCTTTCTATTCTGGAGTTCTCCAGAAAGTAATGGTTCCTTGTCAAAAAGTTCAAGGGAATTTCCCTCCTTGCGATCGCTTTCCGTTTTGGCGACTTTGCCCTCCTGTGCTTTGCCTCGCTTCGAGTGTGCTCTTGTGCTCCGCCTTCTATCCGTGTGGGGAAGTGTAATGGAAGTCAGGTGTGAATGATTGTCGATAACTGCCTGACCATAGTATTGGGACATGGCAGGTACACGGCTCGGTGTTAGTCTGTTTTCCCTTTTAGCGGGCTGTCCGTGAGAAAGTGTTTGGGTTTTAAAGGGGGGGGTGGAAAGGGTAAAGTTCCTATATATCCTATCGGGTAGGATGGGGTAAAGGTGTTACAGGGAAGGGGATACCGTGTTTCACTATCTGGTATCCCACTCCCTGAAGACCCGTCACCGAGGTGATCCTCCCGCACTGGTCCACCTCCAGGAACTGGACCCAAAAGCGATGGCCGTGTCCTGGCCACCTGGATGACAGATCACTGGGGACTAGTGGGTGAGACACCTTCTGGTTCATCACATCAGTAAACAGACTTTTGCCTGAGGTAATAATAATGATCACTGTGCTTAGAAGTTGGAGGAATCCTGAATGAAGTGCTACATAAAGAATTTATATACCTATCTGGATTACCACGACAGGGACATATTTTGCTAAGTTTCTATTTTATTTACAAAAGTAACTGCTTCATTGTTTTGTAACATCGCTTGCACTGGATGGAGAATCAGGGTTTCAATGTTTTAAGTGTAGTCTTGAAGATTTGAAAGAGGCTGTCACCCCTGTGATTGCTGTAATGACAATCACTCACCTTTGAGTGCGGGCCCTTCTGCCACTGACCATTTAATATTCCCATTTACTACATTGACCCCAAGTTAAGGTTTAATAGATGCTTTAAATATACATTGCATACTCATCTGTGTCTCAGATTTTGAGGTGGGAGTAGTTCATATTCTGTTATAGTTGGAGCGTAAATGAAATTGTAATAGTACAAATTATTTTTCTACGTAAGAGGGTCAAAGGTATGTGGCAGGCAACCAACACATGACTAAACTTGAAAATAAATAGAACACATTATAACCAAAACAGTTGTGAAGCAAAGATGTCTGGCTTCAAACAATTTATCACATATGTGGAAAACGTTGGTTAATGTGTATAAACACACCAAATAGATGCATATTTATGATACATGCACACAACACAGGAACTCAGAAAATAGTTTTGTAGAATGCAAGCAAGCATTCACTAAAAAAGCATAATCTGTTGTAACTAAGTTTTCCATCGTATTACTACCAAGATTCTAGGGAAATAAATATGCATGCATAATACCCCTGTCTCTGAGCATTTACAGACACAAAACACAGCACACGTTGAACAGAAAAAAACTCCATTACCTCACTGTGTGTGGTTTCAGAAAAATGTTGGTGTTCAGACTGTGCATTCATGGATTGCAATGTCATCCATGCAAATAAGAATAAAAAGATGTGTTCTGGTTTCTGTCAAGTCCCCTGCCCTTTGGACTGGCCTGTGCTTTCAACTGGTACATAAATGGAAAGATAAAAGGTGTTGTATTTACAAGACCTGGTACAATGAGGTCTGGTGGAAGCTAAGGGATGCTGGACGGCCAAGCTCAAGGTTTTTGCTGTGGTGTTAGGTGATTGGAATTTCTGGATGGAGTCATCAGTCTTGGCTCATGTTAAGATGGATTTTCAAAAACATCCCTGGTGGGAGGATTTTGGTAGGCCACCCTTCTATGCTGAACATGGAAGACGACCAAATGACTTAACTACAAGCAATGTTCTTTCTGATGGATGTTCCTGCCACGGATTCCTCATCTATGACATCTATCACCCAGTGCCTGCTGCGCTTTAGAAATGTTTCTACCACCAGGGAGTATGGCGTGGCTCCACCCGATGCACCATGTGCCAGACAAGACGTCGGGCCAGTGTATGTATATAGAGTTGCCACACCCTGTGATCTCAGTTCCACTGTTTTCCCCTAGCAATCTGATGCTGATGATAGATTCACATGGGTTGAGCGCTCGCTGCTGCTGATAATTTAAAATATATATACATTAAAAAAGAAAAAAGAAAATCCCCATAGGAAAAAGCAATCCAGATTGCCTATAATGCCTAAAAGGCACTCACTTGTGTAGTCCCTCCAGCTTACTTTGGTCCTTTATGACCCCAACTACCTCATTGGCAGGATTTACGCTACCACCCACGGCAGTCCTCTTCAGATTTTGACTGGATATATGACTGTCTGGCCTTGGAGCAGCCTCAATGGGGAGGTGTGTGGGTACATGTGAATCTGTTAAAGATACCAATGCTGGAGAAATACAGCTACAGGTAAGTAACAAAGACTTCTCCAGCATTGGATGTTTCATAGATTCACATGTGCCCACCCACCTCAATGTGGAGCCTGCTTGAATAGAATACCAAGCAGTGAAGCATGCCATGCACTTGTAAAACACATCTGAGGTTAAACCTCAGCATTAAGCAGAGCCCTAGAACCTCTTAAGCATGCTTGATAACGATGGAGGGAAGGCGGGTGGAACATAGGCTGCTCCTCCCATACGTGAACAGGTGGCAGAGGACTGTCTATCCGACCGTTGACTCCCTTTTGACATCTTTTGCTAAGCAGTAGTGCTTGGCAAACGTATGGAGCACGCTCCATGTGGCTGCCCTACAAATGTCCTTTATGGCCACTTCCGCTTAAAACGCTGCCATTGTTGCCCTCCCTCTGGTGGAGTGTGCCGTAGGTGGGCCAGGGAGTGGGTTGCCTCTGGATTGGTGACAGTGCCTGATGCAGTTCGCCACCCACCGTGAAAGGCCTTAGTTTGATATGCACTGTCCTTAAGTGTGACCTGAGAAAGCCACAAAAAGTCTGGTAGAAGTACAAAAATCTTTAGTTTGTTGAATGGAGAACTTCAGCACCCGTTCAAGATCTAATGTTCGAACGGTGCGCTCCACTGCTGATTGTTTGCTGAAAAACGCAGGGAGTACTACTTGCTCTGATAACGTCATCTCAGAAACCACTTTCGAACTGGATTTGGGTTGCAGTCTGAGAATCACACAGTCTTTTGTAAAAATTGTGAATGGCGGTTCTGTAGAGAGGGCAGGTAGCCCACTAATTCGTTTCACTGACTTTATAGATACTAAGAAAGCGACTTTCCAGGACAAGAATCGTAAATCACATCTATGAATGCATTCAAACGCTGCTGCCCTAAGTGCCAACAGAACGGTATTCAAACTCCAAGAAGGCACCGGTTTAGGTACTTGAGGAAAAGTGCAAAATAATCCAGAGACAAACCTTGACTGCTTGGTCAAAGATCAGTGAGGCCTGATGCAGGCCTTGGGTATAGGATGAAATGGCTGAGAGGTGCATTTTAATGGATGACTGAGATAATATGCTCTTGACCAGGTGTAATAGGTAAGCAAATACTTGTTCAGACGGTCTAGTTATGACGGATCTATGTGATTTTTCCATCGCGGAAAAGTCAACGACGGAATAGCTTGCATGAGAAATGTGCGAACCACAAAAGTTTTGCACATTTCCCATGCGAACATGCATTGAAACCTCCACAGACCCACACCAACAACACATTCTCTTAACACACCCCCACCCACATCGCCAACATACCCAAACCCTACTTACCTTTTCAGGCGCTGTGTCCCTGCGGCACCAGTTCCCTTTCACTTCCGTGATCGGGAACCGGTGCCAGGACCTTTTTTTTTCAGGAGCTTCATAGGTGTCCCCCGCAACTCTCACTCACTATACCAGACAGTATAGTGAGCGGGGTGTTGCGGGGGACACCCCATCAGCCTTTTTTTTATTTATACTTGCCTACAATGCTACCACCAAAGGTTCAAACCTTTGGTGGTCGAAACTTTGGTGGTAGCATTTTTATGACTTTTTGTACATGCTAACTTTTAGATTTGGTAAATAAGTACAATACCAGTTACGACGTGGCACAACATTTGGTGAAGCGGGTCCACTTCTTGGCGTAAGTAAAATGGGTGGATTGTGCCCTGGAGGCTCTGATGACGTCTCAGCATTCCGTGGGCAATGTTTGATTTGCCAGTCTTCACTGCTCAGGGACCAGGCTTTGAGCGACAGACTTGCTGGGTCGTGATGGACAATTTTGCCTTCCTGTTGAGTGAACAAGAGGTGAGGTGAAGGTGAATGGGCATCTGTTTTGCGACATGCTCCGGAGTGTCGTATTGTGGGATGTATTGACCCACTTTTGCTCTGCTATGCTGCATCACTCTGTTGTGATAGTGCTAGAAACAGCAAAATGGCCACAAAACCCTTGTGCGCGCAAAATCCCCTGAAAATCGCGCTTTTCAACGCACAAAAAGATGGTTGCCCAATCTGCTACGCATGTTGTCTGTGGTGTAACAGAGCTCTCATACCTGAAATGCGTCACTGGGCTCCACAACAATTGAAAGTGGAGTGCAGAAGGAAAAAGCAGTGATTTGCTAAATGAAACTCCAAGATTGCTTTAAATCACTTTTTCTTTGCTGCTGAAACTTCACAATGCCGGTACAGAACACCTTTCAAATATTCAAAATTCTCGCTGGGTGCTACAATTCACTTAGTTTAAGGAATCACAGTGAATGTATAATGTCCTGAAAGGCTAAGAGCATAAAGAGATTTCCACAGCAAAAGTGGCCTGTCTGTGGGTCTGTCAAAAAAAAAATCTCTGTGCAGCAGAGGGCTGCTATGATGACAGCTGTCAGGGGCCTCCCTCTTTTAAACTTTAATATGTATAAACTGAAAGTCAAATGTTTGCAATCTAAGGGGCCTGTTATTGATAGTAACCCATAGAGTAATTGTTTTTGATCCCATGGGTTTAAAATCTTGAATGAGAATTCTAGCTGTTATTTGATACAACAAGTTTGTTTTGTGCTAAGGAAAAGTCAACAGAGTTAACAATTAATTTAAACCTGGCTGAAGCTGCAGAACTTGAATAACAGATTTTTCTCACAGAAGGAAGGTCTTTCCCCCCAGAAGGAAATCACGGAGAGGCGTTAATTACAGGGTAGGAAAGAAGAAACAAGTTACTTACCTGTAACTGTTGTTCTCCAGCATGGGTCTGGCATGGATTCACATGCTCATGAATATTCCCCGTTGTCAGGCTGGGAATCCTCGGTTAAGAAAAAAACAGTATCAGTTTTGTTTCTGATCCGTCTTTCTCAGTAGTAACCAATCACTGGTCTCTGGGTCATACTGACCCCAGCCAATGACTGCCCTCTCGCTAAGCCCCGCCTCTGGCAGCCATCTTCAGATTTGGTAGCACGCAAAGTGGCAGTACGACCAAGTGAAGAGCCGTAGAGGGGCAAGAGGGAGGGTTCGCATGTGAATCCATGCCAGACCCATGCTGGAGAACAACAGTTACAGGTAAGTAACTTGTTCCTTCTCCAGCATGGGGTCTGGCATGGATTCACATGCTCATGAATATAAGAATACATAGCAGTACACATGCACAACCACGGGAGGTGGCAAGGTTCAACATTAAGCATTACATAAAACTCAACATTAAGCATCTCTTACCTCCCCACCAGGCTCACCTTAAGCGAACAGGTTGCGCAGCACTGCCTGGCCGACTCTGGACTCCTCCTTGGAATCCCGGTCGACGCAGTAGAATCTCGTGAAGGTGTGCGTCGACCTCCACGTAGCAGCCCTGCAGATGTCCAGGAGGGGCACACCAGACAAGAACGCCGTGGTAGCAGCGATCGCTCTGGTCGAATGGGCTCTCGGACGGCGGGGCAACGGTCAGTTTGCCAACCGATGACAATGCATGATGCAGCCAGAGAGCCATCTGGAAATGGAAGCCTTCGAGAGAGCCTTCCCTTGGTTCACAGGTCCAAAGTTCACAAACAGCTGTGATGTCTTCCGAAAACTCTTCGTTCGGTCCACGTAGAACTTCAGCGCTCTAGCCACATCCAGCGAGTGCTAAGTCCTCTCGGCCGGAGACGAAGGCGACGGGAAGAAAACAGGTAGCACCAAGGGTTTGTTGAGGTGAAAGTCCGACGGCACCTTGGGCATAAACGAGGGGTGCGTCCTCAGCACCACCCTCGTGTCGTAAAAAGTCAAGTATGGAGGCTTGCAGGATAGGGCCTGGATCTCTCCCACGCACCGTGCGGAGGTGATTGCCACAAGAAACGCAGTCTTCCACGACAGGAATTTCAATGGCGCCGAATGCAGGGGCTCGAATGGCGCCCCCATGAGCCTGGTCAGGACCACGTTGAGTTCCCACGCCAGGGCAGGAGCCTTCACCGGCGGGAACGATCAGAACAGTCCCTTCATAAATTCCTTCACCAGGCGATGGGACCACAAGGACACCCGTCCTGCGGTTCTGGTGTATTGGGAGATCGCAGCCAGATGTATCTTGATGGAGGCGTGAGCCAGTCCAGCCTTGGCCAGCGACAGTAGGTACAGCAGCACTTGAGGGGCCGTAATCCGTAGGGAGTTAAACTTCTGTGCACAGCACCAGACAGAGAACCTCTTCCACTTATGTCCGCAGCAATTGAGAGTTGAGGACGCCCTGGCTTTTGCAAGGACCTCTCTGCAGTCAGACGGGATATCGTACCCTCCAAACTCTAGCGCTGCAGGAGCCAGGCCTGCAAGTTCAGCGACTCCGGGTCGTGATGAAGTATGGCGCCTCCTTCTCTGGAGAGTAGATCCGCGTCCGCCGGCAGCTTGACTGGTGGGCACGCTGACAAGTCCAGAAGGTCCGGGAACCAGATCTGCCTCGGCCACGCCGGTGCGACCAGGATCATCCTGCACCATGACCTCTTGAGCTGGTTGACGAGTTGGAGCAGCAACGGCAACGGAGGGAACGTATAAAGGAACAGGCCTTCCCAGGGGAACGAAAAAGCATCGCCCATGCTCCTCGGCTGGGGAAACCTGCTGGCGAACCTCTGGCACTTGGAGTTCATCGCTGTCGCGAATGGTGGTCGGTCAAACGGCCCAAAAAAAAAATCTCGAGTAACAAAAATCTCGAAAAAAAAGGCCGAAAAAAAAATATTGATTTTTTTTTATTTTTTATATATGTATTTTTTGGGTCAGGTAAGTAAAAAAAAGGCTTAAAATAAAAAAAAATTGAAAAAAAGGGGGGTTGGGGGAGGGAACCCCCCCATTTAAAAAAAAAAAACAATATTTTTTTTTTCTGCCTTTTTTTCGAGATTTTTTTTTCGAGATTTATAAGTTCGGTATTATGACTATAAACCGTCGCGAACAGGTCGATCTGGGATTTTCCCCATCGCCGGAAGAGTCGATCCACTTGATCCTTACGTAGTTCCCACTCGTGGCACGAGCACAGCTCCCTGCTGAGTGAGTCGGCGATGGTGTTTTTTATCCCTGCCAGATGAAAGGGCACCAGAAACATCCCTTGGGCGACGACCCAATGCCACAGATCCTGAGCTTCCTTGGAGAGGGCTGGTGATCTGGTTCCTCCCTGCTTCCGGATGTAGAACATTGTGGTGGAGTTGTCGGTGAAGATTCTCACCACCTTGTCCTTGAGGGACGGGAGAAAGGACCTGAGGGCCCAGAACACTGCACGGAGCACCAGGATGTTGATGTGGAGCGTCTTCTCCTCCGGGAGCCAAAGGCCTCTCGCGTGAAGTTCTCCGGTGTGCGCTCCCCACCCTTCCAGGGAGGCATCCTTCGTCACCGTTATCTGGTGGGATGGGGTCTGAAAGTCTGTGCCCGCCGTCAGATGAGCGCGGGTGCCCCACCACCGGATCGCTCGTCGGAAGGTCTCGTTGAGCGGGATCCTGTCCTCGAAGCTGCCCGTCGCTTAAATCCAGCGGGAATCGAGGAACTCTTGCAGAGGGCGCATCCGAAGCCTGCACAGGCGCACAAGATATATTCAGGAGGACATCACCCTGAGGAGGGACTTGATGAACCTCACCCTGGTCACGTCCGTGGCCAGCAGGCGCTGCACCTTGCCCAGGATGGCCTTCGTCCTTTCTTCCGACGGTGAGGCCAGGCGCGCCACTGTGTCGAGCTTTGCTCCCAGAAACAGTGGGACTTGCGACGGGACCAGGTGGGATTTGGGAAAGTTGATGGAGAATCCCAGGTCCGAGAGCAGCTGGACGGTCTTTGCTGTGCGATCCACGGCGAGCTCCCTTGTCCCTGCTCGGATGAACCAGTCGTCCAGGTAGGGGTAGACATGGATCCCCTGCAGGCGCAGCCATGCCACCACCGGTGCGAGGCACTTGGTGAACACCCTGTGTGCCGACTTCATTCCGAACGGGAGGGTCTTGAACTGGTAGTGCCGTCCTTGGACCACGAACTTGAGGAACTTTCGGTGACCTTTCAGAATGGGGATGTGGAAGTACGCATCCTCCAAATCCAACGACGACAGGAAATCGCCCTCCACCAGCTGTCCCAGCACGTGCTGGAGGGTGACCATCCGGAATTTCTGTGCCTTGATGTATTTGTTCAGCCGTCGCAGGTCCAGGATGGGGCACCGTCCTCCTGTCTTCTTTTTATACTAGGAAGTACCTTGAGTATACTCCGGAGCCCCGGAGCATCTTCGGGACGAGCTCGATGGCACCTTTCCTGAGAAATGCCCTCACCTCCAAGAGTAGTTGAGGGACATGATTTTCCTTCCTGACCACAGGTGGAATGCGGGGGAACTTTTTTAGAAATTCGAGGGCGTGCCCATGGGCCAGGGCGTCCAGCATCCAACGGTCGGTGGAGATGGACTCCCACACGCTGACGAACTTCGCCAGCCGGCCTCCCACGGGGGTGCTTCGGGGGGACGCGACCCCGCTGTCGGTTCAATCCCTGGTGACGACGGCGGGGTCCCCCCGACTTGCCTCGTCCTCTATAGGCTTCCTGCAACGAGGAGCGGGCCGCTTGGGGGTATGTAGAGGAGTCACCGCCGAATCCCTTGGAGGCACTCTGCTTGCCTCCGGCGCTCCGAAAGGACGGCCTCCGTTGCCGGAGGACGCCTAGGGCCCTAGCAGTCTCTGTGTCCACCATGATGGCTTGGAGGGACTCATCCACCGTTTTCCCAAACAGGTTGTTCCCGTCGAACGGCATGTCCAGCACCTTGGCTTGCACATCCTGGCGGAAATCCGTTGCCTTGAGCCAACCTCGTTGTCTAAGGCAAACACTGTTGCCTAGCTGGCGGAAACCGGTGTCGGCAATGTCTGTTGCCACCGTAATGGTGTGGTCCGACACCACTTCGCCTTCTTGAAAGATCACCAGGGCCTCAGCCCTCTTGTCATCCGGTAGGAAGTCCAACAGGGGGGCGATCTTGAACCATAACTCCCTGTCGTAGCGGGCCACGATCGCAAGGGTGTTGGCCGCCTTAATCGTTGTTGCCGCCGGCGAGATAACTCGTCGTCCCATTGCGTCCAGCTTCTTCCCTTCGCCATCCGGCGGGGAAGTTGACGTTGAGACCGACGCCCCCCCACTTTCTTCTTGGCCGCCGCTGAGACGACCGAGTCCGGGGTAGGTTGTGCCCTAAGGCACAGAGGAGCCGTGTTGGGAACCTGGTACTTCTTCTCGTACCGATCCTTCTTGGCAGGTGTCGTAGAAGGGTTCTTGAGAAGGGTGAGACCCTCGTCCCAGATGTCATCCAGCAGAGGCATGGCGAGGACCGACTTCCTCCTGGCCTCGCGCCGTTGGTAAAGGAAACCTTCCTTCTTCTCCTCGGGGCAGAGCTGAAAAAGCTTGGATGCCCTGCCGATCATTGCGTGGAAAGATCCGATCTCATCGGACAGGGAGGCCCGGGCTGGTGATGGGAGCTCCGTCCCGTCGTCAGCACTGTCGTCGTCGGTACCCGTCATGGCCGTGTCTGTCCCCGTGTCATCCCCAGGGACAGGGGACGTGGGTAAAGGCCGAGCAGGCTGCGAGGGCTGAGAAGGCGGGCCTGGGTGGATCCGTCTTCTCTTGTTTGGGGGGCTTCCCGCTGGGACCGGCTCTGGTTCCTCCGCCGGACCTGGTACTGGGTCCTCTGTCGGTGGTAAGGGCAATCTCGTTCTTATCTTTGAACATAAGGATTGATTGCCAACAAAATGGGCGCCGAGTTATCCTGCGGCTCCGGAAGCGACGTCACCCTTGTCGGGATCCCTCCCGTGGGGACGGGCCTCCTCGACGCCCTCGTCGAGGCCCTCTAGGACTTCTGCCAACTCCTCCTCGGATGTTGTGTCCATGTCCACAAAGGCCACTGCCCCCCCCTCTTTTTCCACCGGGGTCTTCACGGAGGTCTTTTCGATAGGTCTGAAAGAGGCTTCCCTCCGCGGAGGCAGGGAGACTCTGGGCCCCGAGGTCGCCTCCACTGGTGTAGCCTCCACAGGCTGCGCCAGGGCCGCCGCGACTCCTTCGATAAAGGCCTTGTCCGTGTGAATCAAGGCCTTCACCCCCTTAGGCGCGTTTGAGGCCTTCACCTTGGGGGGTGGGTGACCGCCTCGCTCCCCCTCGGCCGAATCCTTCAAGATCGACCGGGGCCTATCCAGAGGCTTACCCGGGTTCTCGGATTTCCTCTTCCCCGAACCAGAGCTTTGGCTCATGGTTGATGGTGCCAGGGAAGGCACGCCCTGCCTGTCAGCCGAAGAGCCTGACCGTTCGGCGCTCCCTGTGCCCGCGGACTCGCAGTGCTTTGCCTTCTGTTGGGCCCCCGTCGCCAGGGCGCCCTCACAGGACTTAGAAGACCGCTCGGACTTCTTCTTCTTCTCACCTGACAAACTCCTTCCTTCCTGCCAGTTGGAGAGACGAAGGTGTCGGTCCCTGATGGTCCGTTCCGACATGTTCCTGCAAAACGCACAGTCCTTCTCAACGTGCGTTTTGTCCACATGAAGGCAGTAAAGACATTTCAAATGCTCGTCCTCCGTGAACACATTCTGTTGCTGGCATCCAGGGCAGACCCTGAACAGTTTTCCGGGCGTCGAGCTTCCTTTCTCTTGGGCCATGTTCGGGTAGGCCGCAGAAACTTCTGGAATCCTCCAAGAAGCGTAACTCGACAAAATCTTCATCCTTCAGGGGCGCAGAAAAATCCGACACGGATCCCCGTTAATCGGATGTAGAGACTGTGCAGCTTGAGGCTCTATTTGACCGAAAAATGAGAAATTCTCTTTGAAAAAGCGCGGAAACGCAGCAAAAGCTCGAGAGCTAAGCACGAGGAGTCCCAAACACTCGAGCGTGCAGTAAAAATCTGAAGATGGCTGCCAGAGGCGGGGCTTAGGGAGAGGGCAGTCATTGGCTGGGGGCAGTATGACCCAGAGACCAGAAATTGGTTACTACTGAGAAAGACAGATCAGAAATGAAACTGATACTGATTTTTTCTTTACCGAGGATTCCCAGCCTGACGACGGGGAATATTCATGAGCATGTGAATCCATGCCAGACCCCATGCTGGAGAACCTGGTCTACAAAGGGAAAAGGAACAATTACAAGCTGCAGCTCAGGAATTCGAAGTGTGAAGACAGTGGTAAATGGCCTTTGCAAGGAACAAACATGGGGGATGGCTCCTGGGCTTCCAGGGAGAGACCAAGGGGTGGAGCCAAGCGACCATTTCCTGCTTAACATGGATGAAGAACACATTTTAAAAAGAATGATAGCTTACTATTTAAAATTGTGAAAAATATAAAAATAACAGAGTTGTTAAATTAATTTCTGGCTGCACGGGTGAAGAGGTGCCAGAACTGTGTGACATGTTCTGGACAGCAATGGCAAGAAATGTGATTTTACGCAAAATGTATTTCCGCTAGAACTGTGAAACTTTATACACTCATTCCCCTGTTAAACATGCACACTTGTAGAAATTTGCTTAAAAATCAGACATTGTGTTCATAGTGAAAAGGGCAAAATTCTGTGGAAAGCGGGGACCAGATCCCACAGCTACAGGGTTTTGAGGAATAGATGCTATGTAAAATATGTAATTTGTATATGTGATTGTTATAGAGGTTGCACATGTGTAAATATGTATTGTGCAAAAGTAGACTTTGTGTTCCAGGGGCTATGGGTGGATTCTCAGCCTCATAAAATTGTACCATAAAGATGACACTCTGTTTCTCTCCTCCTATCAAGGCAGAGAGTAGACTCTGACCCATTCACCTTTCAAAGGGGCAAGCTTAGGCTAAACCGGCCCACACACCCCCTTTATGATGACATTTCATAGCATAAATAGAGACAGCTCACCACTCATAAGGACAGACAGATTCACTCACTATCCTGATGCTGGCGGAGCACCCTACTGCTGAAATCTACATCTTCCTTGCTCCAGACTCCAGAAACTTGGCAAAGAAAAAGGCCTATTGCATAGCTGAACCATTCTCAGCTAGGCCTCAAATTCTAGAACGGAACCCCACAAGCATAGGGGGGAAGCATCATGATACAGCAGGGCTCTGCTGTTACTGCTTGCCTGCAGAATTGAAATATCCTCAAAACCAAGAAGGGCAGATCCAGTCCAGTCCAGTGCCGTGCTGTGACCAGAGCGCCTCGCTGACCCTGTCCAGTCCTTTGCCTTGCTGTGACCAGAGCGCCTTGCAGACCCTCCCCAGACCGATGTGCCCAGCTGTCTTTCCTAAACCAGATCCAATCCCCTGACTTGACGATCCCATTTAAAAACGTATCCAGTGAGTGAGTATAAATAGGAAGAAATGTGTCACTAGCATATGTACTTTGCATAGTCTTATCCCTATCTTAGACCCATCCCATCTTGTATTCAGAACCTGTATTGTTAAGAGTATCTTTGTATTGTCTGAACCCTCTCTCCAAACAAACCATCCTATCTTTTCTCCAGAACCAGTATTGTTAGAACTATCTCTGAGCTGATCCTTTTCTCATCTGAAGAAGGCGAGTTTCCTTAGCAGGCAGTCACCCTGATCAAGTAACTGTGTTCCTGTGTGGTATTCATTTTTTTCATAGTCACCCTCTAGTGTAAGAAAGCCATTGTCATTTTTAAAAGTGCATGCCTGTTTTCCATTCTCGCGCCTTTCTCGAAAAACAACCTTTACTAGAACCTCTGTATCTCCCTCAGTTTTTGTGATAGAAACTAATTTCAACTCCTGCTTGTAGCTAACATCCACATCTATCCATAGCACCTAGTACCGCATTCCAAATCAATGCGATTCTCTCGTTATTGCGAATATCGCGCAGTGAAAAGTTAGCCGCGGATTTTCGTTTTGGGACATTTTTACACGTGTAAAACAGCTTTTAATTGCTTCCGACTTGAATTTTCAGATTTCAAATGTTTTCTTTGGATTAAATCATTGCTTGTGTTTGTGTGCAACTATCCAAAGCGGCTCCCATAATAATTTATAACAATTTCAGAAATTTTGACCATATTTGGTGTTTTTGCCCAGTCCATTCTAAAGATAACTTTAAAAGCCATTCTGACAGCGTGACAGTCAATTCCGTTTTCTCTTGTGTTTGAAAGGGGGAAAGTGGGATTGATATTCTATTTGATTTCTGCCATTCCTAAATACCTTTTCTCTCCTCCTATCTCTTTACATTACCTATTGGGGGTTGAGGGGTGTGCAGGGGGAACTGGTAACCACAGTGCTATCTGAACAACACAAACGTATTATTGCTGAATTGTTTTGCTCACTACTTACTCCTCGTGTATTAAAGAGATTATTCAGTGTTACATCACCCCATTGGTGATTGTTGTGTACCTATTAAAACATATTGTGATTAAATCTTAAATACACTAATATATATTTACCTTTGCAAACCAGCCTGATTCCTGGTTCAGTGTGAATCGGGCGGGGGGGTTCCAGGAGAAGGGTGTGATATGAGTGGTATATCGTTCAGAATAAATGAACTTTTAGACAAAAATAAATAAGGATTTCAGTTGTGCACTACATGCTGAGCTTTGACCTGGGTGTGTGCCGGATTGAATTCACTTACAGTATACCAAACTTGGTGTGCACATGCCGGTGCTACGATAATCATTTGGCATGTTTGTTCCTTCATCTTCTCAGGAACGCATGCTATCAATGGTGTAGGAGGGAACCCGGAGAGGAACCACCCAATACAAGACAAATGTGTCCCTCACAGATTGTTTATCTAGGTACCTGGAGGCAAAGTTAGAGCCTTTCACGTTGCTGTATGCTGCAAACAGATCGATCTCCGGTTGGCCCCATCTGTGGAAAATTCGATTTACTTTTTATCATCCAATTCCCATTTGTGGGACGATAAGTAATCTCTGCTCAGGACTTTGTCTTTTCCTGGCAGGTGTTCCACTCGTACTTGAACCTTGTACTTGTGGGTCCAACTCCATAGCTTCTGCGCTTCCATACAAAGATTTGCTGACTTTGTGCCTCCCTGCTTGCTGGTGTAATGTATGGAGGTTGTATTGTCCGTTTGGACTGTGACTACCTGGCCCGGCAATACTCGCTGAATGACTTCAGTACCCAATGGATAGCTCTGAGTTCTAGAACGCTGATGTGGAGCTGAGAGTCCTGTGACAACCATATGCCTTTTGTTTGAAGTCCCCCCAGATGTGCTCCCCAGCCTGAGAGGGATGCATTCGTCCTTTGGATCATTGTCAAGGTGGGTGCCTGAAACGGCATGCCTTGAGATAGATTTTTACCCTTGCCCCATCACTGCAGCTACCTGCAGATGGATGGTGTGAGGAGGAGGAAGTCTTCCCAAGAGCCGTAGGCTTGTGTCCATTGGTGGACTCCAGTGTTTCCTGGATCGGCCTCATTCGTAACCTTCATTTGAGATTCAGGTATATACAGGAGGACATCATGCTCAGGAAGGATTTGAACCGACGTACCGTGGTGGAGGCACTGCAGAGAAACCATGAGACGAACCCCAGCATCTTTGATATCCTCTCTGCTGACGGTTGTACTATGAGGATATGAGTATCCAACTCCACACTGAGTGTCTACAAAGGGAAAAGGAACAATGACAAGCTGCAGCTGAGTTGGCGAAGGACATGGCAGTGGCCAGAAAGTGCAGTCAAGTGGTTTGGGCGAGGGGGGAGTGTTGGTGTTAACTAAGAGGTGTATCGTTAGGATGATAATACTTTTGGCTAGAACAAGATTCATGGCTTCTAAGATAGGCTGGATGCTGGATATCATTTTCCTGTACAGGGCACACAGTTTGTGGGCTAAATATAGTTTGGCAGCACACTGATACAAGGCACAATGGTAGGGCACTGTGGGCTGAATGCAGTTTGGTAGCATAAGGCACAAAGATAGAGCATGAGGCCCAATGAAATGGCACTTTGGGCTAAATGCAGTTTGGCAGCATGAGGCACGAAGATAGGGCATAAGGCACAATGAAATTGCACTTCATTTATAGCTATACATCAGTGATGGCCTAGATACAATTTACCAATGTAAGGCACAGTGAGAGGGTAAATACAATTACCAATGTAAGGCACAATGATAGGCTAAATACAATTACCAATGTAAGGCAAACTGGTAGGCTAAATACGATTTACCAAAAGTAAGGCACAATGATAGGCTAAATACAATTACCAATGCAAGGCACAGTGATAGGCTAGATACAATTTACCAGTGTAGGGCACAGTGATAGGCAGTGTGGGCTAGATGCAGTTTGCCAGTATGAGGCATAATTTGAGGCAAAGAGGGCTGTTAGCAGTTTCTGAGATCAGGGTCAGTGTGCTGGGACCATTGGCTAGATTAATGCACAGGGGCCAATGCGCTGAGCTTCAGAGGACGGATGACTAGATAGTAATGTGCTATCAGCGGTCCTGTGTGGCAGATAGATTAGAAATGGGAAGGACAGAGGAGTCGCCCATGGAGGGGGCGAGTAAAATGTGACATAAGCATATTAACAAGCATATGAATTCAGTATTGCACAGTGGTTACACGATAAACCGTCACGGTGGTAGTGCTAACGAAAACACAGATATTAGGCAGCAGGTCTAACTAGCAATTATGATAGGATCCAGCAGTTCCTGCGGTGCAAAAGTAACGGGTTACCAAAAGGCTGGCATGTGTAATGCAGTAGTGCAGCATTAATGGTGCAGTGGCATAGGTTCATCTGGGTCAGATAAAGCATAGGTAGTACATTCCAACAATTCTAGAGATAATATGCATTTAAGCGATAATGCTAAATCATGTAGGGCATTTAAAATGCAAATGGGCGGTTTAGCTCATTATGAATTGGGCATGTGTAATGCAAGCGGACGGGCCGGCTGCAAAAGTTAGGCAAAATACAATACAGATACACAATGACGCTGTATCGGATGGGCAATGAATAGAAAGCCAATTTGGCTAGAACAGGATGAACGTCTAAAATACAGTCGAACTAATCGAGTAGTTTAGATAATGCAATTATAATGTGAATGGTCAATCTCGCTACAATAGATGTAACAATTGAATCGAGGGTCAGCAAAGCAGTTGTGCGGCTCATTTTAGATCACTAGGTGGGGGCATGTCACTTGCCATAGATAAAGTAGCTTAGGGCAGCGGGTACATACGAAATAGGATTGAAGCTCGCAAGGGCTTGTAGGTGATAAACTTTACTTCCCATGTAGGGCGAGCAATGCTGTGTCCACAATTGTTATTAGTCTTACCGCCTTGTGAGCGTGTTTCATGAGCAGCTTACAGGCCAGAGAGGCGACGTCTCCCAGGATTTATATTAGGGAGCGGGCACGTGATAGTGAGCAGAATAGAAAGAGTGTTATGGCCAGTTCCCAGTTCTCCAGGCAGCGACAGGCACGGACAGGCCTTGTTAAATCAGGCCTTTGTAAAGAAGGCCGGCTTGCGCCTTTGGGTTGCTGTGGTTGGCTCTTCAGGGCCAAATCAGCCAATCACAGCATGTGGCAATGTGGCTACGAACTGCTGAATAGAGTAGATAGTGAAGAAGCCATTTTCAAGAGGTCAGTTCCAAAAGGGTGAAGGGGGCGCCCCCTTCTCTGTCAAATATTTATAGCTGGGGTGTGACAAAGTTTTGTTTTGCAAAATTTCAGCCAAATCCGTCATACGAGTCAACAATTATTAGCAATTCATTGTTCCGATTTCCTATGGTACTAAGTACTCGCCTTAACTATAGGGTGGCGACGACCACCCTATAATATATATATGGAAAGTTCTGGTAGTACCATTCATTTAAGTAAAGTGTTTATTAACTCAACCATTATGCAGGAAGGGCTTTGTATATGGATACATGCTAAATCATCTTAAGAGCACATTCCCTGAGAGACTTCACTGATGGGGACAATAATCCAATATGGGGCACCGAATGCTGTGTCATCAATGTGTGCGTTGACAGAAGAGATCCTCTTTCTCCTAAACTACCCGCTATTCAGGAATGCTAAACATCCCATCTCTTCCAGAACACCTAGGACATTTACTGTTAGACACCCATGCTTGTATCTGGGAATCCTTCCCTTATAAGCACTCATTGGTCAGCAATGTACCATCAAATGCTGTCAATAATGTGTTTCCTCCCACCTGTTGCATCCACTTTCTGCTTCTCACCCCTATCTTCTTTTTTCCCAGTGCTCTAAAGCAATTGGGAACTGTTCGTAGTATCGCATATCATCCATCTCTAGATCACTAGAAACTGCCATGAGTGCAACCTGCCAAAAAACAGATCTTACGGTCTGAAGAAATCCCCCTTGTATACCACAACCCCAGCTCAGGCAAGAAATAATGCTCCTATTCACAAAGATGAGTAAACAATGACTTCTGTTGGACAGCAGCCTAAGCCTTGTGCCTCGCATCAACAAAGGAGTCCAGATCAATTACTTTGCTTTACACACATTACTCTGAATCATGCCCTACCATCTCCTTTCTTCAAAATGTACTAGCTATAAATGCGGTCTGTACTATGGTAGTATAGACTGCATTTATAGCTAGTACATTTTGAAAAAAGGAGATGGTAGGGCATGATATGGTGATGAAACACTGGTGTATAGGCACGTTATAAATGCCATATCATATCATATCATTTCATATCAGGGGATTTATCTAACTGCATCAACTTAACTTGCAGGCTTGTGGTTCCAAATGATGCAGCCAAACTGCTGTTTTACCCTAGTTGTAAAGATCATATCATCACCCCTGAAAGGCACTTCCTCATTTTTATAACTGTTAGAGCATCATATCCTCAGCCACCTAAAGGCGGTCAATATACCTTTAGAACACTGCTCCTGTATAACTGGTAGACTCTCCAGCATAAATATTTTTTTCTTGTTAAGGACAATCAGTCAACCTTGCAGAGGGACTCAAGAGGCCCACAAGCTTACAGGTCGGCATGCCCGATTTCGGATACAACATAGGCTGGAAGGCAAAATTGTTGCACAATGGTAGTGCACATGGAGGACATGTAATCAATCCGAGCTGATGGAGTGATTATTGTACAATATCAGAGGAGTATTGTACTTTACTGCCTCATGGGATAAACAATGGAATATACTAGATGATTACTGTAGACTACTGGCTGAGGACTATCATTGCATGACACCGGCTGATGAAATGATTACTGGAAAATACTGGTCTAGAAGTTATTCAATACAATATTGACTTGTGGGGTGAGAACAGCATGAAACTAGGCGAAGGGGGCGAGGGAATATAACATGAAATTGGGTGATGGGGTGAAATAAGTGACAAATAACCTTCTGAAAAGGGAGATAAATGGACAATGAATATCTGATTGGAGTAATCACTATCATAATACTCAAATAATGGGGAGAATAATTGGCATTACTTGACAATTGGGGTGTTTTCAGCTAGAATAACTGTTTTAGGGACCATTATAATCAGAGAGAATCACAACGCCAAGAGGTCTGTCTACTTCATTTAACTTGATTTGTTGTGCTGCAGGCATTAAATAATCTTGGGGTGACTTTCAAGGATGCTCTGGTTCACCAGTAGGTAAAGTACAATACCAAGGTAAATCAAAGTGAAAAAACAAGGGTGAGGTGGAGTGGGAGGGCGTCACCGGATAATATTACATCAATGACTAACTGCACCTCTGTTGGAATGGCATGAGCGCCAAGTGTGGAGCTGGCATTAACTCTACCACAATTGTAGGGATAAAAATGATACACTGGGTTTCAAAGCACCTTTAATGTCTGACAATCCCACAAATTGTGCAAATAATAACCCTTAAGCCAAACAAAAACTGTTTTGGAAGTTTGAAACCGAACCAGGTACAGATCACTACATGCTCACATTAAGTATATTTAATGGATGCATTTCAATGCAATGAAATGGATGCAGTGAGGAGCGGTTATGATGTGGCAGAAAACTGAATAAAAAGACAAATGAAAATAGTATCATTTGACCAAAAAGGTCAAAGTAAAGCACTTACCTTCACATTTGTATCTGTGACATCAGAATCCAACCTTGTAGCTATCGCAATTGCTTTCTCTTGTCTCGACTTGTCCAAAAAATACATCATTTTAGCACCTAAACATTGAACAAAAGCCACATGCAATTATAATTATTTATCTAAAAATCACTGCCTTGCTCCAAACTAAGTGAATAAGGAGCAAGTTACTTACCTGTAATTCCTGTTCTCCAGCATGGGTCTGGCATGGATTCACATGCTCATGAATATTTCCCGTGGTCAGGCTGCGAATACTCGGTAAAAAAGAAAGTTTTGCTTTAGCCTGAAAACGGCTTGTCTTCTTTATGACCAATCACTGTCCTTTGGGTCATGCTGCCCCAATCCAATGACGGTCTCCCTAAGCTCCATCCCCGGAGGCTGTCTGCAGATTTGGTAGACCATGTAAAGTGGCAGTATGAACCAAGGAGAGCCACAGAGGCGAAGGAGGGAGGGTTTGCATGTGAATCCATGCCCGACCCATGCTGGAGAACGGGAGTTACAGGTAAGTAAAGTGATACTTCTCCAGCATGAGGTCTGGCACGGATTTGCATGCTCATGAATAAGATTACATAGCAATACATACACAATAATGGGAGGTGGCAATGCTCACAGAAGCAATGCACTTAGCCCTGGACAGACTCATCTCCATCAAAGAGGTTGCGTAGCACCACCTGGCTGACCCATGACTCCTCCCTGGAATCCCTGTCGATGCAGTAAAATCTTGTGAAGGTGTGGGCAGACTACCACGTAGCAGCCCTTCTAATGTCGAGCGGTGGCACACCAGAGAGAAGCGCTATCGTCGCTGCAATGGCTCTGTTGAAATGGGCTCTCCGCAAGACAGGAAGAGGTCTGTTGGCCAGACGATGACATTGCGTATTGCAGCCTGAGAGCCACCTGGATATGGGAGCCTTAGACAGGGCCTTCCTGTGATTCAAAGGTCAAAAATGCACACAGAGTTGAGATGTCTACCCAAAGTCCTGTGTGTGTGCCACATAAAACTTCAAGGCACAAGCAACGTCCAGCGAATCAGGAAGAAGACTGGCAGAACAAAAAGTTTGTTGAGGTGGAATTTTGAAGGAACCTTCGGCATAAAGCTGGGGTTGGTCTGCAGCACAACCCTTGCAGCGTGGAAAGACAAGTACGACTGCTTGCAAGAGAGGGCCTGGATCTACCCGACATGCCTGGCCGAGGGGATGGCCACTAAGAAAGCTGTCTTCCACAAGAGAAACTTCAAAGGGGCCTGATGCATTGGTTCAAACGGGGCCCCCATAAGCTTAGTCAAAACCACTTTGAGTTCCCAAGCTGGAGCAGGGGCCTTCACTGGCTGAAATGTCCTGAAGAGGCCCTTGAGGAATGTTTGAGGAACTCCTTGACGAGCCTGTGCGACCACAGGAAGGGCTTGCCCGGTGCCCTAGTGTAACAGGATATGGCAGCCAGATGCTCCTTGATAGAGGTGTGAGCCAGGCCAGCCTTGACCAGGGAAAGCAGATACGGAAGGAGTTGCAGAGCTGTGATTTGCAGCAGTGTAATCTTTGGTGTCCTGTACCACACTTTGAAGCATTTTCATTTGTGGCTGTAGCACGAGAGTGTACAGGAAGCTCTGGCCTTGGCCAGGGTCGTCTTGCACTCCAGCAGAAAGGAATAATGCCCAAACTCTAGGGCTGAAGAAGCCAGGCCATGAGGTTCAGCGATGCTTGTCGCTGTCATGGTGCAGGATTGTCCCGTTTTCTCTGGAGAGAAGATCAGGAAGTGGAGGTAGCCGGATGGACAGAGCCACTGACAGATCCTTACGGATGCTCAGGAACATACTCCCTTCATAGCAGCCCAAGATCACTCTGTGGTTGTAGGAGCGCTGGTAAACTCACATCTTGACTATTGTAACAGTCTGATGATAGGGATTCCAGTGAAACAGATGTTGAGACTTCAGAGGGCACAGAATGCAGCAGTTAGACTTATAGCCCACTTAAAGAAAAGCGATCATGTTTCAACATCTCGGAGAGCACTCCATTGGCTTATGGTGGAGGATCGAGTAAAATTTAAAGTGGCATGCCTCATGTATAAGTGGTACTATAAAACTGCACCCAGATACCTGATCACAAGAATTCACCACCAACCTACTAGAGACCTCCGGTCAGGAGATAAACTTCTGGTGGATGTTCCACGTACCAAAAGTACCTCGAAAGGCGATAGGAGGTTTTCTGTATCTGGCCCAAAAGTATGGAACGAGCTACCCGTTGCCATACGATCATGTAAGTCTCTAGAGGGTTTCAGGAAAGAGTTGAAAACCTACCTATTCAAGTGAACCTAACTATAGGGCATATACAGCCCCCTTCAGCTCCCCACAGCCAAATGTCATTTCTTAGTTAACAACTGCGCCCGAATGCAGTTTGGTCTGCCTGGTGTGCGTTTAGAAATAATCAAAATCAAAATCAAAATCAGATGGATCAGGTCCACGTACCAGATCTGCCATGGCCACGCTGGTGCAATGAGTATCACCCTGCAAGGACACCATCTGAGTGTGTTTATCACACGCAGCAGGAACGGAATCGTACGAGAAGGCATCCTCCAGGCTCCTTGGCTGATGTAACCAGCTGGCAAACTTCTAGCATTTGGAATTGGCCATTGTCGTGAAGAGATCAAGCCGAGGTTGACCCCACTTGCGGAACAGAACGAACACTTGATGCTGACGAAACTCCCACTTGTGGCAGGACCTCAGGTCCCTTCTGAGCGAGCCTGCAATGGTGTTCTTGGTGCCTGCTTCCAAGGAGAGCGCGTCCTGCCCTGCTTCCGGATGTAGAACATGGTGATGGTGTTGTCCATGAAGATCCACACAACCTTCCCCTGCAGCTGAGGTTGGAAGGATATGAGGGCCCAGAAGACTGTCCAGAGCTCCAGGACAATGATGTGGAGGTCTTTCTTCTTCGGGAGCCAGAGGCCTTTGGCATGCAATTGTCCGGTGTGTGTGTCCCACCCTTCTAGGGAGGTATCGAGGGTGAACGTGACCTGTTACTGCAATATTTGAAAAGGAGCTCCTTGAGTGAGATGTGGACGCACCATCCACCATCATAGAGCTTGCCGGAACTCGTGGGTGAGAGTGATCCGTCCAAGAGCCCGTGACCTACATTGACTGCATCCAGTAACTCTTGAAGAGGCCTCATCTTGAGCCTGCAGAAGGGAATGGATTGGATGCAGGAGGACACCATGCCCAAAAGCGACCTGGTGGCTCATACTGTTGCAGATTGAGCCGACGAAAGGTGCTGTACCTTCCCCAGGATGGCTCTCATCCTCTCTTCCGAGGGGGTAGCCAGGTGTGCAACCGTGTTGAGACGGGTGCCCAGGCACAGAGAGTTCTGTGATGACTTGACGCAGGACTTTGATTAATTGATGAAGAATCCGAGTTCCATCAGCAAGCATACAGTCTCTGCTGTGAGCTGGTTCGCCTGCGCGCGAGAGCGGGAGCCGATGAGCCAGTCGTCCATTAAGGGTAGATGTGGATGCCCTCGAGACAGATGTGCTGCCACCGGGGCCAAGCACTTCGTGAGCACCCTTGGTGCTGATTTCAGGCTGAAGGGTAGCACCTTGAACAGATAGTGCCTTCACTTGACCACAAACCATAGGAACTTCCGATGCTTTGGGTGAATGGGGACGTGAAAGTAGGCATCTTCCAGGGCCAAAGTCGCCAGGAAATCCCCTTCCTCCAGTTAGTCCAGCACGTGCTGCAACGTGACCATCCTGAACTACTAGGACTTCAAGTACTTGTAGAAGCGTTTTAAGTCTAGGATTGGCTGTGACCCTACTGACTTTTTCCTCACTAGAAAGTATCTGGAGTACACTCTGGAGCCCCGGAGGAGCTGAGGAACCGGCTCTATAGCCCCTTTCCTTAGCATGGCTTGAACCTCCAGCAGCAGTTGAGTCATGTGCAGTTCTTGACGCGCCACAGGAGGAATGCAAGGGCACCTGTGTTGGAATTCCAGGCTGTACCTTGATGAAGAACACCCAGCACCCATTTGTCTGTGGTGATGGTCGTTCACGGTTCCACAATGTTTGCTAGCCGGCCTCGCACTGGGGTGCGAAAGTAGGGCTGTGGTCCACGGCTGGTTCAGGCCTGCTTGGGTGTCTGCGTCCTGGCCTGCGGGTGATGCTGATGCTGTCCTCCACTACTGTAGGCCAGTGAGCGGCTTCTGTAGCCTTCCTGGGTTGTAGAGCAGAAGGGCTGACGATATGGGGTAGTAAGACCCTTGGAGGACCTGCTGGACCTCCCTATTGAGGACCAAAAGGACGACGATCTCCTCTGCCACAGTGTCCCCAGCGATCGTGCCATCTCTGTATCTGTTTTAATTGTTTGGAGCATCTCGTCCACAGCCTTGCCAAACAAACTGTCCCCATCAAAGGGCATGTCCACTACCTTGGACTGGACGTCCGGCCTGAAGTTCGTGGTCTTCAGCCAAACCTGGCATCCCCCTCATTGTCCATCTGGCGGAATCCGGAGTCCGCTATGTCCAGCACCACCGTGATGGCGTGGTCCCAGGCCACCTTGCCCTCCTGGAACAGGGCCAGGGCTTCGTCCTTCTTGTCGTCCGGCAGGAAGTCTAAAATTAGCTCGCTGTTGTAGCGAAACAGGATGGCTAGGACATTGGCAGCCTTGACGGTGGAAGCTGTGGTGTAAATGATGTGCTTGCCCACTGCAGCAAGCTTCTTTCCCTCTTTGTCCAGAGGTACCATGAAAGAGAATGAAGGATTCGATGAGCACTTCCTGGCTGTGGCAGAGACCGCAGAGTTTGGAGACGGCTGCAATCTGAAGCATCTGGGGGCCGAGTACACAAGTCTGTCGACTTCTTCAGTATGTCTCTCTTGTAGGGTGCATTACTTCTTCATCAGGGCCAAACCTTCCTCCCAGACATCGTCCAGCAGAGGAATCGACAAGACTTTCTTCCTCGTGACGTTGAAAGAGAAATACCTCTTTCGTCTTCTTCTCCGGCACCAAACTGAAGAGTGCAGACACCCTCAAGATCATGGTGTGGAAAGAGTCGACCTCGACATGTGGCAAAGCCCTGGAGGGCTCATCGGCACTCAGCGGCTCTCCATCAGCCGAAACATAGTTATCATACTCGTCTGTATGTGTAGCCGCAGTGTCGTGTCAGTACTGGTCTCAGTATGAGGCAGTTCCTCCACCACTGGGGTCAAAGGCCCTGGGGCGCCGCGGGCTGCGTCAGCTGACGCTTCGGCCCTGAAGGACTAGGCTGCCTCTTTGGCCCGGCGGTGCTAGGCTGACGCTTCGACCTTGGAAGACCTGGCCTATGAGGGCTTCTGGCCGGTGGTCTAGGAGGGCTGTGGACCGGGCCAGACACAGAAGGAGCCGGCAGTCTTTGCTGTATCTCCGACACTGAAGTGTGGAGGGTGGTGGGGATGTCAAGTGAAATGTCCCTGGGAACCGGCTGGGGTGCAAACAGAGCAGCTGGCAATGTATCTGGGCTGAAACTGTCATTGGGTGGGGGCTATATGACCCAAAGGAAAGTGATTGGTTATAGAGTAGACTAGGAAAACTGCTTCCTTTTTTACCGGGATTCCCAGCCTGACGAAGGGGAATGTCCATGAGCATGTGAATGCATGCCAGGCCCCATGCCGAAGAAATGAAAAACAACACCATTGAAATATACTAGAGTATCTAAAAAAACACTTGCGGAATGCAAAGGACACATTTTTTCTATTAATATGCGTTAATTATCTTAACATAATACAAAGTAGAATAAATGTTTATGCCACAAAAATGCTAGAAGCTTAAAGAAGAAATTAACAAGACACCTAGGTGTTCTGTAATAGCCTGATGTCAAACTATCACAGGGAACTCAAACTAGAAAACTCAATATCGATATTACTCCACAGAAGCAGATTGGGATAACTTGACAACCTTAAATGCCCAGGAATCACATGTAGGTTTACTAATACATGTGAACTCTTCGATTTTTGTACCAAAGTTAAATGCAACATCAATCAAAGGTTCATGAAAGGATTAAAAGGGTAGAGAAGAGGAAACTGCATACTCGAAAGGAGCTAGAGGGATGAGTAGTATGGAAAGCGATCACAGTCTGGAGAAGTACGTCTGAAAACTTTACTGCCACGTGTTCCGTCCCTCCGCGGGTCTTTATCAGGTATGGTTTTTGAGCTTTATGAGATTTGTTGGCTGAACATCTGGAACACTTTAATAGATCTTTTTATGCATAGTTAATGTGGAACAGCTTAATTCACTGACCTGCTCCACACCAGTGATGTCAATGGCAGTATATATTGAGCCAGTGGTGACCTCAGTTTTTCCTTTTTCCCTAGAACTCAGCAGCAGAGGCACCACGTAACTGCAGGAGGTGAACAAGCTATCTATCCTAAGAGGATGGCTCGGAGGACGATAAGGGATCTGTGGGGGGATGAGGGGCAGCTGGAAGTGACTAATCCGCCAGACACAACATTACCGAGAGGCAAGTAATTTGTTCCTGTAATGGATTTAGTTTGACCAGATTCCTCATCTTAGAGAGGCACCAAAAGGAGTACAGAACCTGGAGGATTGCGAGGAACTACCACCGATACTAGGAAACGCTGCAGCACTGCTCCGCCAAAGCGGATGTCCCAAACAGACAAAGAATCCAGGAAGCAGTGCTTCATGAACACCTGCAATTAAGCCCACATAGCCGCTTGACCAGCATATCTCTCTCTCTCTCTATAATATATATATATATATATATATATATATATATGGGATACATTACTCACCGTAATCGTATTTCTGATGCTTGTATCTGCTTAGATTCACATGCTGTGCATAGGCCGACATCTAGTGCAAGCTGCAGAGTATTACAGTTTGTTTTTCGAAACTCGAAAATGGGCGTCGACACAGGGTGTGCCAGTAATACTATCCCTAGTGTGACGTCCACTGTACCCATGATCCCTCACGCGTGTAGGACCCTCAGATTGTATTTTTTCTGACATGAGGTAGCATGAGGAGTCGCGTGAGTACAGATTATCCAAGCAGATAGATGGAAAGATAAGACTATAAGCATCCATGTGCCTTCTCTCAGAAGGGAGGAAGGGTGGGCGCATGTGAATCTAAGCAGATGCAAGCATCAGAAATACGATTACGGTGAGCAATGTATCCCTTCTGAGGATTGTGGAATCTGCTCAGATCACATGCTGTGCATAGATTAGCGAGCAGTGTTAGAAGAAGGAGGAGGTATGTGAGAAGGGTCATGAGCGAACAGATGTCTTAGAACCGCTTGTCCCACTTGAGTATCTGTCCTGGAATGCGTGTCAATGCAGTAGTGCTGAGAAAAAGTGTGAATCGAGCTCCATGTAGCTGCTTTGCACATGGTGTCAAGGGGTACATTTGCAATGAAAGCCAGAGTGGCCCCAGTGCCTCTTGTAGAGTGGGCTCTTGGCGTAAAAGGCAGAGTTTTATCAGAAAGGGAGTAACACAGCTGGATAGATTTGACTATCCATTTTGAGATGGTACCTTTAGAGACGCAATCTCCCTCTCTGCCTGTAGCTACGGAGACGAACAGCTGGTCTGTTTTTCTTAGCGGTCTGGTCTTGTCTACATAGTGGAGGACCGCTCTTCGCACATCTAGAGTGTGTAGTTTCACCTCAGCAGAGCTTTTGGGTTCTTGGAAGAAGGCCGGTAGCTGAATGGACTGGTTAACGTGGAATTTTGAAAAGAATTTAGGTGAGAACCTAGGATGAGTTTGTAGAACCAGTTTATCCTTATGAACAGTAAAGAAAGGATCCTGCACTGATAGAGCCTGAATTTCACCGACCCTTCTTATGGATGTAATGGCTACTAAGAAGGCAGTTTTATAGGTCAGGTGTTTGAGACTGGCTTTATGCATGGGTTCAAAGGGGGGGCCCATGAGTTTAGCAAGCACCACATTAAGGTCCCATCCTGGTGGTGGGTTAGAAATTGGAGGGTGAAGTCTCTTTACCCCTTCCATAAATGCTATAACCACTGGTACTTTCCACCACGACACCTTGTTATGGGAGGTGGTGTAAACTGACAGCGCCGCCAGGTGTACCTTGAGTGAATTAAATACCAATCCTGCGTCAACCAGGTGGAGCATGTAGGTGACAATATTGGAAGGAGTGCAATCAACCAGGTTGATTTGTTTATTTTGGCACCAGATAACAAATCTTTTCCATTTACCAAAGTAACAGTGTCTTGTGTTTGGCTTCCTTGATTCCTTTAGGATATCCATACATCTCTGTGGTAGATTGAGATGGCCGAACTCTATGACTTCAGGAGCCATGCTGCCAAGTTAATTGAGCTGGGTTGAGGATGCACTGTTTGACCTTGGTGTTGGGATAGTAGGTTGTGCCAGCACGGGAGTCTGATGGGTTCGCACACTGCTAGTCTGCGCAGGTGTGGGAACCATGGTTGTCTCGCCCACATGGAGCAACTAGGATGAGCATCATCGATTCTCTGTGCATCTTGTTGACCACCTTCCTCATTAGAGGTGTTGGTGGAAAAGCGTAGGCAAACATCCCTGTCCAGTTCATCCACAGGGTGTTCCCCTTGGAGTCTGGCTGGGGGGACCTGGATGCAAATCCTGGGCATTGTCTGTTTTCGCTTGTGGCGAATAGGTCTATAGTGGAGAAACTCCACAGTGAGAAGAGGTCTTCTACGACTTCTCTGTGCAGACACCATTCGTGTTCTTCTGGGAGGGGATCTCTGCTCAAAGCGTCTGCCAGTGAATTGAGATCCCCTCGAACATGTTGAGATGACAGGTAAATGTCCCATCTGAGTGCCCATGTCCACATTTTCTGGGCAAGCCTGGACAGATTTGGTGAACGAGTCCCTCCCTGCTTGTTTATGTAAAACATGGCTGTTGTGCTGTCTGTTAAGATCTGCACTGACAGGTTCATCAGGTGGGGTTTGAACGCTCGAAGCGCTCTGAAGACTGCCAGAAGCTCTAGCAGATTGATGTGATTCTTGGCCACTGTGTGAGACCAGAGACCCTGAGCTGTGTGGTGAAGGAGGTGTGCTCCCCACCCCGATAGGGATCCCCGATAGGGATGCATCTGTAGTGACTACAGCCTGTATCTCCGGATTGAACAAGGGTTTCCCCTTTGACAGGTTCTCTCTTGTTCACCAGTGAAGACTTAGTAACAGTGTTGGCGAAACGACCACTAGATCGTCCCACTGACCACTTGCCTGAGACCATTGACTACCAGCGAGTCGGGCTTAAGTTGACCACTTATGTAAAGTGGGTCTGACTGGGCGGCCCTGAACATCTTTTCAATTCTGGGGTTTACAGCCCTGGTGAGATTAGGGGTGAGGAGGGAAGGATCATTTCTGTGTTGGATGGACTTCAGAATTGGAATGGCTTGGGAAATGGGTTTCTTGTCTCCCATGATCTCCTCTGCAAAGTCCCTCTCTTCCTGCGCCCCTTGAGTGTCTATGTGGAAGTGCTCGGCAGCTCTAGCTAAGACCTCATTTAGAAGGGGCTGGTTATCTACTGGAGAGTCAGTAACCTGTGGTTCCTTGCGAACAGGAGAGTCTATATTGTAGACTTCTGCCTCGTCTTCCTCCTCCCCAACTTGGCCCTCGTCATCTCCATAATAATTGACTCCTGTTTGGTCGTCCAATATTTCTATGTCTGGATCCTCACCATACTGCTGGTAAGGTTGGATGTAGTAAGGGTCTGAAATCAGGCCCTGGGTTGGAGTCTCAAACCGAGGTCTCTTATTAGGAGGCTGAGGGTCCTTGGATCCTGAAGGAGTAGCGTTGTCAGGGGTACTTTAATAACTGAGAAAATGTTCTGTTTTTTTTTCGTAGAAATTAGCCAAGGAAGACATTCTTCTCATTACCCTCTCTATGTCTTCAGTGCTCCATTCTCTGGAGCTGGGGATGACAACTTCCTGTTGAGGTTCTTCTTCTATTCCCATATCCTGAGGAGTGGGAGGATAAGTTTGGGTTTAGAGACAGGGACAGTGGTCTTGGATCTATCCTTATCTGAAGACTTGTATCTGTCCTTGTGTACCTGGGGTGCAGAAATTGAGTGTGATTACTTTTTCCGCTGTTTGTCCCCTTCCCCTTGAGTACAAGAGTGCTTTCTCTTCTACTTCTACGCCTGGCGTCGAGATTCGGGAGTGTGTAGGGTACTCTCTGAATCTTTTGAGTGTGCATGTCGACTTTCAGGGGCAGACGCCGAAAGGGCTGCCGGAGCCGACTCTAAGCGTGCAGCTTGGGGGTGGAGGACAGATTCGTCATCTGACGACCACACCTCCGTGACTTTGGGGAGCGAGGCACTTTTTGCAACTGTGGACGGTTGCTGTGTGTCGTGAGGTGATCTCGACCTGGAACGCCCAGAGGACACTGATTCTGTGGACCGCTATCTACGTGCCTTCTTTTTCCAAGAACTCAACCTGCGTTTCGAGTCCCGGTTGGGATTAGTGTGTTTATGGGTAGTAGTCTGGGTAGCGCTCCTGTCGCCGGGTGTGTTCCCCATAATTGCCCCGCCGGACAATTCTCCGAGGTCGGGGACTAGCGCTTGGCTGCCTGGCGTGATGGGCCAAACGTTTAGTGGAGCGGTCCTTTAGTGTTTTAGCCTTAAAAAGGCTACATGCTCTGCAGTTAGCCTCGGGGTGGTCCCTAGGCAAACAGAGATTACAGGTGGCGTGTTTGTCAATCTAAGGGTACTTGCGGTTGCCCTTGCGGCAACATTTAAATGGAGTACTCTCCATATGTCACCTTATGGCAGCGGCTAGTGTATATAGGAAATAATAATAATGAGTGCAAGTATGTTTCCACCCCCCACTCTCCCTAATTGCAAGGCCTTCTGAGGCACCGGGCCGATCTAGGAATGTTAAGGGCCGTCCTAAGAGCATTGTTTTGCAGAACTTGTAGTTTGTGCAAATTCTTTTGACTAGTGCCTAAGTAGAGGGTGTTACAATAGTCCAGTTTGGACATTATCAGGGCACGAGCGAGGGTAAGACAGCTGTTGGTATTCAGGAAAGGTCGGCATGGGTTTATCAGTTTTGAGGTGCAAGCCGTAGAGGAGGCGGTAGCATTGATTTGTCATTGGAGGTTTAAGGCAGAATCTAGATAAAAGCCTAAGGTCTTAGCTACTTTGATGATATTGCCATCGATAGTGAATGAGGTGTAACTCAGGCCTAGTTTGCTAAGTTTTAGTTTGGAGCCAATGAGGAGAATCTCGGTTTTATTATCATTGAGACAGAGGCCCTGATTGGCCATACATCCCTGTATTTTGCTGTAGATATCATTGAGGAGAGTGGTGTCAGTTTGCTAGTTTCCTGATAGAGTGATGAGTATTTGTGTGTCGTTAGCGTAGTTGGTGTATGATACGTCTGAGTCATCAAGGTGGTCGAATAGAAGCTTTGGATAAATGTTGTAGAGGGTGGATGATATGCAGGATCCTTGAGGAACTCCGCATTTGATAGGGGATGGGTTGGCCAAAGCTGTGGGAGAGAAGACTCTCATGGATCTGTCAGCCAGGAATGATTTAACCCAGGAAGCGGCTTGGCTAGAGAATGAGGCAGCAGTGGTGAGATATTTAGTTAAGATGTTGTGGTCGACTAATTTGAATGCTGCTGATATGGGCAGTAAGAGGAGTAGTGCAGGTTTACCATTGTCCCTGGCCTCATCCATTTGGATTTTCAGATCCAAGAGGGCAGTTACGGTCCCATACCTTGGTCTGAAGCCCGATTGTCTGAGGCCTAGGAGGTTGTTTGATTCTAAATGGTTCTGGATCTGGATATAGGCAGACTTATCTAAAATGTTGAGGAGCAAAGGCACGGTAGTAATGGATCTGAAGTTGGTTGGGATGTTTGGGTCTAGGTTGGGCTTTTTTAGGAGCGGCATGACCCACGCATCTGTAAGGTTTTTTGGGAGGGTAGCTGAGGCAAAGGACGCGTTTATAAAGGAGGTTGAAACTATTTTATGGTTTACTATATCAAAAGCTGCTGAGAGGTCCAATAGGAGGAGGAGCGCTAGATTGCTGTTTTCTTTAATCTGGTCCATTTGTATTTTTAGATCCAGGAGGGCTGACTCAGTGCCATGCCCTGGGTTGAAGCCCGATTGGCGAAGGCCTAGGAGGTTGTTAGATTCCAGATGGTTTTGGATTTGCAGATAAACTGATCTGTCTGTCCAATATTTTGAAGAGGAAAGGTACTGTTGTGATGGGGCGGTAGTTTTTAGGGATGTTAGGGTGTAGAGTAGGTTTCTTCAGTAAAGGGAGGACCCACACATCTTTAAGGTTGGTTGGGACAGTGCTCATTGCGAATGAGCCACTGATCAAGGTTGTGATGAATGGGGTAAGTTTGGCAATGCAGTCTTTAATGAGCGAGGCCAGGATGACGTTCCCTTGACATCTGGAGGACTTGATGCTTCTGAACATTTTCTTGACTTCTGTTGTTGTGACTGGGGCAAATTTGAGTTGTGTATTGATGTTCTGGGGTGTATGTATAAAGGCCTGATCAGTTTGGCATGGTGTTAGGTTATTCTTTTTAGATTCAATGTTCATTTGTAGTAGGGTGATTTTGTAGAGGAGTGCTCTTTGAATATCTGGTCACCAGGCGGTGTCTTTAAGACACGATTCTTGAGGTGGCACTGGTGATTCAAGTTATTTGTAGGATGGTGAAGAGCTCCTTAGTGCCAGAGTTGGCTTTGGCAATTCTCTTATTATAAGTGGCACTTTTAGTTTGGAGAATGGCATATTTATAATTTTTGGAGGTGGCAGTAAAGATTTCTTTGTTAGATTCTGTGGGGGATTTTTTCCAGTTGGTCTCAGCAGATCTCTCAGTGCTGCACAATGTTTTCAGGTTTGGGTGTATCAGGAGTTTTAGAGGTCTGGGTTTACGCATGCTCAGTGGCGCTACTTTGGCAATGGCTGCTAGGAGCGTCTGGTTATATACCTCTACCATAGTGGAGGGGTTATTGGCAGAATTATCTGAGTATTTAGTAATGGGTTGCATCAATGGTAGTAGTTTCTCTGCTGTGATGTTGCAAGTATTTCTGGATAGGACGGCTGGTGCCTGGTCAGCGGTAGCAGCTGTAGAGGTGTTCTTCGTTATAGTAAAGGAGATGGCGTGATGGTGGGGTCAAGGACATGGCATGTTAGAGAGGATGCTGGTGTTGCTGGTAAAGTCTGCTTGCCAGTCGAGAGTACGTCCTTTGTCGTGTGTAGGGTTAATGATACGGTGGGTGAAACCTAAAGTTCTGATGGTGTTGGCGTTGTCATCGGTTGGGTTATTGAGTCCCAGATTTAGATCAATCAAGAGTATGATTCTGGAGCATGGCTTGGTGTTCTCTGATAGTTGTTTTGCAACATCTTCCTCGAAGGAAAGCACAGGAGCTGGGGGTCTGTATATAAGGTGAAGGGTCATGGTGACAGAAGTGGATAAGGACATTTGGATAGATAGCAGTTCACTGGATTGGAACGATTGGTTAGGGATTTCCCTTATGGGAAGTTGGTTCTTGGCAATGAATGCTACTGCGCCTCCTTTGGAGACCTGTCTGTCTGTCCTGAAGATTGTGTAACTTTCTGCGATGGCAAGGGAGAGTGCAGGGCCAGCTGATGCATGGAGCCATTCTTCGGTGATGGCTAGGAAGTCTAGGCCGTTCATGGTGATAAGGTCTGCAACATCTAGTGCATGTGCCAGGAGTGATCTGGCATTAATGACCGCGCCCTGGAGTGTAGTTGCCTCCAAGCTAGCGTGATCTGTGGGGGCTGGATTGACCACAGTGCTTAGTGGGTGCGCAAGAGCTAGTGGGATCAAAGTGCTCGAGTATATGAATGAGGCTGAAGATAGAAGACGGGAAGATTAATCTTTTGTGAAAGATGGAAATATGACAAAACCTTTGAATAATGTTTCTTTCCCCCTTTGCCACATCCTGCTTTGCCAGAGGACCCTGTGCACCATCTGAGGGTCCTGCCTACAAAACAAAATTCCCTGGGCCTACAACATCCAGGACTCTGCTTGCAAAGGTGGAAGGCATCTGGAACACTGGCTATCTACCAGAGGAACATGCAACACTGCCCACCTTATTCAATCTCCCCTGGGAGCCCAGCTCGGGGTCTGCAGCCAAGAGCCAAAAGCAGCACCCTAGTTGGGCATGTTGGGGCTGGAAAGGACCAGAACCCCCTGCTCAAGCCAGGACTTCACCAAGCTTGCCCTATACCTGATTTCTGCTTCCACGCATAGGGATCCTTCCACCCAATGACTAGCCATTCACTGCAGAGTTTCTTTTACTTCGCAGGGATAAGGAACATTGCTGTTGTGGGTCTGTTAACTGTCATTTTATTACCTATTGCCCCAATCTAGGCCAACTCAGAACTTAGACCTGCTTCTGCTTCTTCTGAGCCAGCCAGCCACCACCTCCTGCTCACCCCCTCCCTCCCACCCTTTCTTCATTGTCTTCACTCTCCAATTTCTTCTACACTCCATCATGCATCTTGATTTCGCTCCACTCCTCCTACTCACTCTTCTACTTCCCTTCTCTCGCAGCCTTAAGCCTCAACTTGGTTTAACTTCTCCATCAGTCTCTGGCCTCACCATCATACTCCTTCCTTCCTGCACCCACAGCCATCAAATAAAAAGCTCCCGTGCTCCCAGGTTCACCAACCTCATCTATCCTATCCCCTTGTCTAATGCACAACACCTGCTTCTCTCCATCACCTCCTATCACTCTTTCACTTGGCCTTCGGAATGCAAAATCCCTCTGCAACAAGTCTACCTACATCACTGACCACTACCACTCTTATCAATATGAACTTTCACTTCTTGCTATAACAGAAACCTGCATCTCCCTCATAACTGCTAAAATAGAAGCTCTCCACACTGACTGCTACCTGCTACCACTTTCCCAGACCTGTCGGGTAGAGCAGCAGTGTGGGGTTCCTGATCAATAAGGCCCTCAACACTGATCCTCTAGCCCCTCCGACATCAACTCTTCTTCTTTTGAATATGCCATTATTCATTTCCTCCCTCCTACTCCTCTCACTGGTCTGGCTCTCTATCAAGCCCTTGGTCCTACCAACTCCTTCCCTGATCTGATGTTTCTCCTTGAATCACTTCCTACAGTCATCGCCATTATCATACTGGGGGAGTTCACCTTCTCAAGCCCTCGGCAGCCAGAGGTCTTGGGAAGGTTGCCTTGAACTTAAATCCCTCCTACCTCACTACCCCCTGCTACTCCCTCCATGGCTAGCCAACTCATTCTGGTGGGAACTCTCTTGACCAGGTCTTTTTCGCCAATTCACTCTCCTCCTCTGACCTCTCCATTGACCCCTCTGCCTCTGATCTCTTCATTGTTTACTGCAAGATCTTGGTCCCTCCACCTTCTAGTCCTCGTCTCCCCTCCTCAATGACTAAGAGGAAATTCAGGCAGGACTCTCTTATCCCTTACGATGATGATGTGAGGGCCTCTCTCCTGTATATTTCCCCTATTCATGCATCTTCCATTGACCATGCTTTCTCACATGTTCACTATGCATTTATGACTCAATTTGGCCAACACTATCCTGCTCGCACATTCACACCATCCCGTCTCTGTCCTTAGTCTGGGATCAGCTCTGATATTAGGACACTCAAAACAAACATGTGCCGTGACCTAAGACGCTGGCGTAAATTACGGACACCTTCCCTACTCCTAGTCTATGAAAATTCCCCTGCTGCCCTAACCTCTGCACTGGACTCTGCCAAATCCTCCTACTTCACAAGCCCAATCTCCTCCCTTCACAATCACCTCACAAACTTTCATCTACCCTCCAATCTTGGCTCACACCTCCCAAATCATATACATTGCCTCCTCCCTTTCTGCTAATGACTTTGCTCACTACTTTCCCTCTAAAATGTATAACATTCACACCCCTCTTCCTTCTTGGAACTTGCAAACCTCTGACCTCACCGCTCTCCCTGTCAGGGTCCCCAAAGGACAAGTCCTTTGATCCTGCACCTCACCTTCTATACATCTGCCCTATGAACACTTATTTCATCCATTGGCTTTCAAAATAACTTTTTTGCTGAATACACTCAAATATTTTTCTCCTTTCCCTCCTTTACCCCAGCCATCTCAGAACAGATTATCAACTGTCTCTCTGCAATTCATACAAACATACACAGCTCGCTAAGTACAACACAACCCCCTCTGAATCTGGGGCTAATCCACCCATTGGGTAGTCAATATATCACAATAGATAGATATACCCTCATCTTTAACACCAATCCTGCTTCTAAATTTCATCAGTCCCTCTGGAAAAACTCTACTGCCCTCTGTGCAGGCTATCCCTAGGCCACGATGGAGTGCCTCCTATCTAATAGGGATAGCCAGAGGTAAAATCCCTATAGCTAAACTGGGCTAAACATTGTCTACAAATGCTGATTTTACAAGAAAATATCAGAGCAGGGCTGAATATCAGAGAAGGGATATTTCTTCAACTTTATTCTGCCCTTTTCCTGAGTATGTACCACATCATCTATTTAGATATGCCACTGGTCGGCGGTACACAGTCAAAGCACCCCTTACGGCTTGCCAGTTCTAACAATGTATCCAGCTTGTTACAAAAAGACATCTGTAGAATGGTCGGTCGATTGGTTTCAATGATCAGGTAGACTTGGGTGTCAACTTCTTCAGGATCTAAAAAGAGGGATCAACTCTGCATCGTTTCTACACTCGTTGGGGTCCGCAGGTAGTTATTGACTACCACCCCCGGCTGTTAATAAACTGGAAAAGGGACCAAACACACAGAAGAAGGGACATCATTTCCATCCTCAATTGGTTACACTGCTGGTAATATCACCTTTTAACTGATAATTACATATCACAACCACGCTCATCAGCAGACTACACCAGTCCAGAGCACTTTGTAGGCTTGGTCTGGCTACATGTCATTATGTCAAATGGTGTGACTTCTATTTTTCCAGAATATTTTGCAGGTCATTGGGCATACTACTGGCCAGAATGTCCTCAAAATGTCAGTTAGTTTCACGAGGACTGCATGAGGTCCACCAGTTACCTACAAAGCGAGTGCATGCTATTAAAAATAGTATGTATATACAATGAAGATATTACATCTTGCGGGGTACAGTTATCTAATTACAGTCTGTCAGATCTTACATACTGTCCACTTATCCTCCACCTTAAGGCCCTTCCAATCACAGACATGGGATGCATCGCCTTGCTCACTCTGACTAGCTTAGGGCGCTAAGCCTTTCAGCAGTAATACCAACTGGTAACAGCTTCAAACACTGCACCTGCGGTATACTGGATCAGAATCCAGTTCATTATGTTCAAGGTTATGTGTTTGTTTAATAAAACATGTGGCTCCTGACAGCCCTTTATCGTCATAAATGCTTATTGCTCCTCATAACGCATCAAGAACTCTCCCTGAGCAAAGATGTCAACTCTCTATCTGCCGGTAAGCTATGATCTTGATCTTACCTAAAGTGGCCTAACACCGGGAGCAACAAATCCTTCTCGTGGTTTTCAGCGTTGCATAAGCCGCCTGAGGTTCAGGCGAGTTTTAATCTCACAGTGCTTCCGTAATAGGGTGTAGCCATTAGACACGTTGACTAGAGCGTCAATCTAGTTCCGTGCCATCTTAGTATGGACAGATCTATGTGATGTTACAGAATGAATTTTCAGAGAATACATTTTTACCAAACCTTTTTTTACTGAAAAAATATCGATTATTTTTTTATTTGGGGTGGTTCCTCCCCAATCCCCCGTTTCCCTGTGCATCTAACCCCCCCCAAACCCATCCCCACCCCTTTTCCCCACCCCCCAAATAGATTTTAATTAAAAATTCAATATTGTTTCGCTATTTCGGTTAAAAAGGCATTCTCTGTTTTCTATTCAGTAACACCACTGGATACCAGTATGGACCTGTCTACTATACACGTGATGCATAGTGTAGCTAAATGTAAGGAAGCCTATTCCCATGTCATCTTAATACAGTTCAATTGCCATTTACACAGAAGAACAAGTTACTTTCTTACCTGGTAACGTTCTTTCGATGGGATGGTCCGACGACGTATTCCATATCTATGACAGTAATCACCACAGCTGTGCTGCTTCGGAAACTTTTTCGGCGTCTGCGTCCTGCGTCGATGACGTCGATGCGCCGCCGTCGAGGACCTCCTCCGACGTCCGACGTCATCCGATGTGATAAGTAGGACGCACGACGCCAGTAGCCTCAGTTGTAGTTTTTTCCCCCAGAACGTGTGACAATAGTCAACTGCCAGTCCGACACAAAGCCTTGCGGAACGTAAGCTGCAAACGCAACAGAAATTCTGCAGCGGGGAAGGCAGGGCGGGAGCGATATGGAATACGTCGTCGGACCATCCCATCGAAAGAACGTTACCAGGTAAGAAAGTAACTTGTTCTTCGAGGGGATTGGGTCCTCCGACGTATTCCATATCTATGACAGACTCCCAAAGCAGTACCAAATCAAGGAGGAGGGAAAGAATTTAGAAACAAAATTTAGAATAGCCAATCAAATAGCAGAGCAAAGGACCGCCTTGCCAAAGGCCAGATCCTGCCCTCTGATGGAATCGAGGGAATAATGCCGCACAAATGTATGCACTGAAGCCCAGGTGGCAGCATCACAGATGTTGCGAATAGGAACACCCCTCTGCAGGGCAGCAGATGCAGCCAAGCCCCTGGTAGAATGGGCCCGCAAGCCAGCCGGAGGGTCCTTGCCCGCCAAGCGGTAACACTCCGAGATGGCCAAAATAATCCAGCGGGACAAAGTCTGTTTCGTCACAGCTTGCCCCAAGCGCTTACCAGCGTAACCAATAAAGAGTTGATCGTCCACTCTGACCCGGGACATGCGAGAAACATAAAAGCTCAAAGCTCTCCTAGGATCAAGCCTATGGAGCCTCTCCTCTTCCTTACCAGGATGCGGAGGAGGATAGAAAGCCGGAAGAACAATCTTCTGGGCCAAATGAAATTCCGTCACTACCTTCGGAAGAAAAGAAGGACGAACTCGAAGGACAACCCTGTCCTTGTGAAATACAGTGAAGGGTGGCTTAACAGAAAGTGCCTGCAACTCACTCACTCTGCGAGCGGAAGTAACCGCAACTAAAAACACAGTTTTCAAAGTCAACAGCCTCAAAGGGCAAGAATGTAACGGCTCAAACGGAGCACCCATAAGAAACCTAAGAACAAGGTTCAAATCCCAACCGGGCACCAGGAAAGGCGACGGAGGGAACACATTAGTGAGCCCTTTCAGAAACTGTGAAATTAAAGGGATTTTAAAGTAAGAACATTCTTCAGATGAGCGCTTAAAGATGGACAGCGCCGCCAGGTAACCCTTAACGGTACCCACTTGCAAGCCCCTGTGGGCCAAAGAAAGCAAAAAGGACAGAACCATGGGGATGTCACATGCAAAAGGATCCACATTCTGAACTCTGCACCAGTCGCAGAACTTACGCCAACGGCAACGGTACAGAGACTTAGTTGCGGGCCTTCGGGCCGAAAGCAACACCTCCATCACGTCTTCAGGGAGGTCCCAATCCTTAAACCTCAACCTTTCAGAAGCCAAGCGTGAAGGTTGAGGGATCCGACCTCTGGATGGAGAACCTGACCCCCCTCCCGTGAGAGCAGATCGTCTCGGTAGGGAAGACGACGTGGAGGGCAGATGGATAAGTCGAGAAGGTCCGGGTACCACGTCCTCCGAGCCCACGCCGGAGCAATGAGGATCATCCGGGAACCGAACTTCCGTAACCTCCGCAGCACTTGCGGGATGACGGGGACCGGAGGAAACGCGTACAGCAGCGGGAACGACCACTCCACCACGAACGCGTCTCCTAAGGCTCCTTTTGGAGGAAATTCCCGCGAGCAAAACCTTTCGCACTTCCGGTTGACACTGGAGGCAAAGAGATCCACTTGAGGGGTCCCCCAAAGGGCGAAGATCTCCAGGAGAATCTCCTGAGCCAACTCCCACTCGTGAGAGATCGTGCTCTGCCTGCTCAGAGCGTCCGCCGTCACGTTCTCGACTCCGGCCAGATGAACTGCCGAGATCGAAACTTCCTGCTGGATGGCCCAGAACTCGAGCTGCATCGCCTCCCTGCACAGAGGAAGTGACCCTGCCCCCCCCTTTTTGTTGAGGTAGTGCATGGCCACCGTGTTGTCCGTCAGGATCAGGACACTCTTCCCTCGCACAGTCGGCAGAAAAGCCTTCAGGGCTAGCCTGACGGCCCTCAGCTCCAACAGATTGATATGGAGTCTGGACTCCGACGGAGACCAACGACCGCTGACTGTCAGCCCGTTGGCATGAGCTCCCCATCCCGTGAGGGATGCATCCGACACGATCGTCACCTCCGGCCAGGGAAGCCAAAACGGAGCCCCCTTCATCAAGTTGCCTTCGACGGCCCACCACAGAAGGTCCCGGGCGACCGAGGGCGGCACCTGAATCGGGTCCGACATCCTGCCGGAGGACTGCGACCATTGCATCTTGAGTGCCCACTGCAAAGATCTCATTCGCAGGCGAGCCTCTGGCACCAGAAGAATGCAGGATGCCATGAGGCCGAGCAACCTCAAGAACTCGAACGCTGGGAGCGTCTGGGCATGCTGAAACTTGCGCACCATCTGCTGAATGTGAAGAGCCCTCACCTGGGGAGGAAAACACTGCCCCAGGGAAGTGTCGAGCACTGCTCCGATGTACTGGAGCCTCTGCGTTGGCGTCAAATGGGACTTCTTTAAATTGAGGGAGAAGCCCAGCCTGTGAAGGGAGTGGCAGGCGACGGACAGATGATCCAGGACCTGCTCGGGAGAGCTCCCCCTGATCAACCAATCGTCCAGGTAGGGGTAGACGTGAATCCCCCCTTGCCTGAGATGCGCTGCCACCACCACCATGAGCTTGGTGAAAACCCTCGGGGCGGAGGTCAAACCGAACGGCAGGACCCGAAACTGAAAGTGCGAGTCGCCAACCGCGAACCTCAGGTACTTCTTGTGCTTGGGATGGATCGGCACATGGAAGTAAGCATCCTTGAGGTCGAGTGACACCAACCAGTCCTGAAGCTGAAGGGCCTGGAGGACTTGAGAGAGAGTAACCATCTTGAACTTGTCCTTCCTGAGGAGTTTGTTCAAACCGCGCAAGTCCATGATGGGTCTCAATCCCCCGTCTTTCTTGGAAATCAAAAAATAAGGGGAATACCATCCCTTGTACCTCTCCGCTACAGGCACCAGTTCTATGGCGCCTTTCTCCAGCAGGGCTTGAATTTCCTGCGCAAGGAGCGGATCCGGACACTTCAAAGAGAGGTTCCCCGGTGGATTGTCGCGAGGCCTGTGCCGAAAGGGAAGACAGTAGCCGTGGGTTATGATCTCCAGAACCCACACATCCGAAGTAATGGCACGCCACTCTACAAGATGCTGCGCCAGCCTTCCCCCAACCGGCGAACCATGGGACAAGGCCTCATGACTGAGTAGGAGCGGCTGCGGCGTTACCTGAGGGCAAAGAGGCAACTGCCCGAGCGGCCTTGGCACCACGGGTACCCTGTCGTCCACCTCTGGTACCCCTGCGTTGGCCCCTTCGACTGCCAGCTCCTCTCGCTCTACCAAAGGACGAGTAATAGCGAAAGGAGCCACCCCTCCACTGCTGTCCCCTAGGACGAAAAGGCGGAGGTTGGCGAACTGCAGCGCCCAACGACTTCGCTGCAGCTTTTGAGGTCTGCAACCTCTCAAGGCTCTCGTCAGCCTTGCTGCCAAAAAGATGTTCACCATCAAAGGGCATGTTGAGGAGCCGGGACTGCACATCAGGAGCAAACCCCGACTTCCGCAACCACGCAAACCTGCGTATCACGGTGCTCGCCGCCATGGACCTACTGACGCATTCAGCTAAGTCCAAACCCGACTGAACGGACTCACACATGGCATCCTTACCATCCTGGACCAAAGCAAGGAAACCAACCCGTTCGTCCCCTTCGGGAATATGTTCAGCCGCTAACGCAACACAGTTCCACAGAGTGTGCGTGAAACGTGACAAGGCACAAATGGAGTTGGCCGCCTGAAGCGCCATACCACCAGAAGAAAACACCTTCTTCGCCCAGCCATCAAAACGTTTGTCGTCCCTATCAGGAGGGATGGTAGGGTACGACGCCTGCTTTGCCGGGGCCGTGGCCGCCTGCACCACCAAACTTTCCGGAGTGGGGTGCCTGGTCAAGTAGCAGGGGTCGCCACTGGCTGGACGGTATTTCCGCGACAAGGATCTGCCCACTGCCGGGAGACTCTCCGGAGCAGTCCAAGCCGCCGCCACCCTACGCTGTAAAGCCATATGGAATGGCAGAACCGGGTCAGATGGGGGACCAACATCAAGGATGTCCGTCAGATCATCCTGCACAAACTCCCCTGGGGGAGCAGACCATCCCAGATACTCAGACACCCTAGCCATAAGGCGCCGGTATGAGGAATCGGCATGGGAGCCAGGCTCAGGCCGACCAAATTCCACCTCCGGAGAGGTGTCCAGACCACTAGCATCATGCAGCGACTGCCTCAAATCGTCAAATTGACTATGGCCCGAGACAATGTCCTCCGGCACCTGATCAGGAACCAGGCCAACCGAATCCTCATCCGCCTCCGAAATATAATCCAAGAGGTGGAAAGGCACCTGAGAGTGCCTGCTCTTAGCCAGAGCCTTCCTAGGGGGTACACCCGAGACACGGGGCACCTCCGACACGAAAGGCGTCGATGGCGTCGAGCGAATCGGCGCCGCCGTCGAGAAAACCGGCAACGGCGCCGAGAGGATCGGCGTCGACGTCGAGGAAATCGGCGTCGACGTCAGATGCAGCGCCTCCAATATCGGCGGCGTCGACACAGCCCTCGAAGCCGGAGCCCCGAGCGTGTCCCTCGACGACCTGAACGTCGACGGCTTCGACGACTTCCTCGGAGCCGGAGCCTCGAGAAAGCCTGTCGACGCCCTCGACGCCTCAGACGTCGATGTCTTCCTCGAAGACATCACAGGTGCACACGGTCTCGATCGCGTCGAGGACCGGGACCTGGAACGGGTACGGCGAGAACGAGCCTCCTTGTCCGAACGGGACCTCTCCCGTGACTCGTGCCGACCACTCTTGCGAGCGGCGTCTCTCGACCTCACACGGCCGACCCCACTCGGGGGCGCGGACGGTTGAGTACCCTGCGACTCAAGAATCGCCAACATTTTCTTCCCGAAGGAAGCCCATTCCTCCGGCGTCGCACGGCTGGTGGGATAACCGACGTGCCGGGCAGAGTCCTCGGAAGAGGACCTGGAAGGCGACCGGTGACGGCGCTTCCGAGAACGCCTCGAAGAGGCAGAGGAGTGGCGAGACCGACTCCTAGAAGAAGACCGACGAGACCTCCGACGATGACGCGGAGAGTCACCCCTCGAATCATCCGTCGAAAGCCCCGCCGACTTCGACTTCCGGGGCTTGGACACCCGACCTACCGACAATTTCTTCTTACGTTCGCGTAAGGCCTTGGAAGTGAGCGACAGGCAGTCGACACAGTCATCCGTGTCGTGGGCCTCCCCGAGGCACCAGAGGCAGGCGTCGTGCGAGTCAGTCACCGACATCTTGGACCCACACACCCCGCACTTCTTGAAGCCCGGACGCGGGGTTGAAGACGAAGTGGAAGACATCGCTGCGAAGGAATATTCACAAACGAACAGGCTCGAAGAACCAGAAAGAACAGAACTCCAAAGAGTCGAGGCTAGAACCGAGAAACACGAAGCAACACGTTCGCGGAAAAAACGGAACTGAGGCTACTGGCGTCGTGCGTCCTACTTATCACATCGGATGACGTCGGACGTCGGAGGAGGTCCTCGACGGCGGCGCATCGACGTCATCGACGCAGGACGCAGACGCCGAAAAAGTTTCCGAAGCAGCACAGCTGTGGTGATTACTGTCATAGATATGGAATACGTCGGAGGACCCAATCCCCTCGAAATATGCTTCCTTTGAAAATAATTATTCTTTAAAGTCACGTAGTCTTTCAGGCTACCAGTATGTTTTTACAGTTAATTTTATGCATGTTATGTTATTTCCTGGTGCAGTGCTCACCTAGTTCCGCTGTGGCCATCTTAGTATGGACTCGGAACAGTAATCAGCTTTCTCTCAGCGTCCAATGCCATCCCTCACCTATCTCCTTTGCACCTGACCTTCTTGCTCCCTCACCCAAGCTCATCATCTTGGGGTCCTCTTTGTTATCGATCTACGACTGCAAGAATTCATCAGCACCACTGCCTCTTCTGCTCTTATACATCTCAAAATTCGGAAAATTCAATCTTTTCTTACTAAACTCTCTACAAAAAATCTATTCTCTACTTTCGTGGTCAGCAAACTGGACTACTGCTCAAAACCTACTCCTTGGCCTTCGTCCCTCTATATAAAGTCCTCAACTTTGCTACCCACACTCTCAACAACTGACATAGATCCTCCCCCACTTCTACCTGCACACAGACAACATGCTGGTTGGCTTTTCATGCACAAAGGCTTTCTTTTCAAGTTCCTTCTACTAGCCCACAAAGCTATCAGTGGTCTTGCTCCTCAGGGCCTGTCTGATTTAACCTCACTGTCTCATACCCTCAATATGTCTCCTCTCACTTCCGCTCTTTCTCCCTACTCGCTCCCTCCACTAAAACCCACTTCCCGTAACAATCAAAGCTAGGCCAACTGTGGATCATTGTAAAGCTTGGCTTAAGCGTCACATACCTGGTATATAGGGAGCACCCCCCCTGCCCTCTTCCCAATTCCTTCCTACATGACCCCACCAGTGACACTTAATAATGTAATTTTGTAGATTTAATTAGTACTCCTCTTTAGTTTGAAGCACTTGACCACTGGGGTTAATGCTCCCTTTGCAAGTTGCCTGTTTTCTTATATACATTTTGTTTATTTTGTCCCTGGTATATGTCTACACCCTCAAACGGAGGAATGCACTACATTTTAGGCAAACAAATTCATGTCTGTTAGAAAAAGTTAATGGAACTTCTGGTGCTCTTGGTAACAATATCCCTGGCTAAAGGGATATGGTTAGTCAAACGGCGCAAAAGGGTTCCTTGACATTAATCAAGGGAGAACCAATGCAGTGCAATGGGAAATCTCCCTATATAAATTAAATCAATCATATATATTGATAGTCCGTAACCCAAAGAAAAGATTCGACAGAGTTCATAAACATATAGTAATGTATTAAATAAAATGGTGCAAGTGACAAATAATTAATCAATTAAACAAACAGTTCAACCATTATCTCAAACATTCCAAAGGAAAGTTCAGGTAAATTGAATTTAGATTTTAAAGAACATAGATATACACAATACTAATATTTTGTATGAGGTGATCAGCCTTGTCTGTAAGGATTGAGTTCATACAGGAAAAGTACTACAGTTTGTGTAATAACAAGAAAATATTTTTTCTGTAGTAGATGAGCCTTCCTGTTCTCACTACGCGTTTCAGGAATCACTCCCTTCTTCAGGTAATAGGAACTCTCTCCCTTCCTGCAATTAAGTAATTAACCATAAGTATAAGGCTTAACTGAAGATCACTATGGATAGTAAGACTTAAGATTAATTAGTTCAATTGGTCTGAAAAGTACCGACCTGATAATACTTTGAGTGTGGCAACACCACTGAATACGCTGTCTGTGCTTAACTGTTGGACTTCAAAAATTGAAGAGCTAGGGAGAAGGGGAAACCAAGAGAAAAGAAACAGAGGGGGGAACAAAGGTACTACCAGGTAACTTGGAAATCCTCATGCTTATCACAATAAGAAGTCGGCTAGGCAGTGTGAGGGAGATTAAAAACTCATTGTTCCTGTGTTCATGATGCCATATGCAATTCAAACAAAGTAACCACTCCACTGTGTGTATTAATTGCATTAACATGCTGACAGAGAAATGTGTCAAAAAATAAATACAAACACAAATACCTTGGGCAGGAAGGTCGGTCTCACATTCAGAGTCACTTTCTCCTTAGAGAAGACATGGTAAGGAGGCTTGACAAAGCATGAAGCTCACAAACCCACCTACCCCATGGTGATGATGACTAGGAAATTTTTTGTTATTTTTTTGTATTTCTTTTTTTACATCTGTAGCAGAGCTCTAAACCCATGGGCATCCAGGTGCTAGTTTGTTTAATTATTTGTATAGCGCACCAAACCCTCGGGTATCTGGGCGCATTACATGTAATAAATTCTTACAAGGTTACTTATCATTATACACATATGGGCGCATATATAGAGTGTGGAACACCCACGTATGACAGAGTTATCAGAACAAATAGGCAATTTAAGGACAAGTACAAGCACATTTGCATACATTTGCATTAGGCAATCCTTGTTATACAACTGTACGATTTACAGTGAAGTAGAAGTTATTCAATCAACAGTCAGAGAGGTAAGGGTGAAGTGACCAGAGGCCGGCATTTCAGGATCTCCCTAGGTGAAGAGCCAGGTTTTCAAGTGTCTGCCGAAGGACCAGAAGGACTGCTCAGATCTCAGAGATGGTGGTAGTTTGTTCCAGTGTTTTGCTGCAATGACCAGGAAGCTAGAACCACCTGCTCTAGCCCGTCTAAATCTTGGAGTGATGAGATTTAGCATAAGTGTATCTGGTTGGTCTCAGTGACTAGGATTTTCTGCATTTCTGATGTTAGGCAAAAACCTGTGCATTTCCCTTTGGGACCACTGCAAAAAGTTTAAGTCCACAGGAGTAAGCAGTCAACCCAATTGGTAGCAGTCTGCACCACCCAGATTTACCTGGTAGCTGTGGCTGAGCAGTCAGACTTCTCTCAAGAAGAGTTAGGCAGTATATAGAGTATACACAATAGGGCTAAAAATACAGTAGCACAAGCAAACACTGACCAGAGCTTTGGTATAAAAGTAAATAATTATTTATGTAAAAACACACTTGTAAAAATACACTGGCACTAATGTCAAGCAAGTTCAAACACAGTCACTATAAGTATATACACCTCCCTAGTTAATTATTCGACAAGTCTAGGTTAAGACACCACTTATTTAGCACAACAGAGGTGAGCGCGTAACCGCAGATGGCAATCCAATAATTTGTTTAAAAAGGGAGAGAAAAGGCAGAATAGGAAAAACACACAGTACCAACACTTTTAAGAAACCACAGCAAGTCAAGAAAGGCAGGGTCCACTGTAGAGCAAAAAGTTCATAGGCCAGGCCCAGTCTTGGAGAGAGCAAGGCGGAATGTGCCCAAGATCACACAGTGGAAATGCACTCAAAGTCTTTGCAGAAAAATCAAAAGAGGTTGGATCAAGTCAGAAAGGTAATGTTAGCGGGTCCGAGGTCACCCCAGGATAGAGAATCAAGGATTTACGGGACACCTTGGACAGTCTGTTGCAAGGTAGACCAGGCGGGACACAGTACCTGAAATGGTGAGAAATCTCCAGTGGGGGCAGTTGTTCCTGGCAGCGGGTGCAAGTCGGGGCTTCGTCCAGGGGAAGAGAAGATCTCGACGTGGAGGTCGTTGCACTGCCAGGGAAGAAACCAGCCGCAGAGTTTCCCGGTTAAAAGGTACTACCCTTTTATTCGCGGTAGTGGTGAAGCGTGGCTATCCGGCCGGCGGGGTGCTTGGCACGGGCGATTCAACCACAAGACGATCCAGGAAGGTGAAAAAGGCGAACTGGTTGGTCCCACCAGCTCAAAGGGAAGGAGACTCTCCTGGAAGAAGATCTCCTCTGTCGTCGGGAAAGTGGTGAGTTTCGTACAGCAGGGCTCTACCGGTGGTGTCGTCGTTGTAGATGGGTCAGCTTCTCCCCTCTTCGGATTCTTTAGGTCCTGTGGCGACTTCTGAAGTTCCAGTCCCCAAAGCCCTGCTTTTATGCAGCAAAACCCCCATTCATCAGCCTAGCTGTCACTCAAACATGCTAAGTGGTGAGCCGGGCGGCTCACCACTGGGCCAATCACACAAGAGTGCGACTTCAGTTGCCAAGGCAACTCAGTCCAGGGTGCCTAATCCCCCTCCCACACATCCTGTTGACAGCAGACAGAGTGGCACCATTTGGAGAGCTTCTGTGGAGAAGCGCGCCAAAAAGTGGAACAAAGTGCTCGACTTGGGTTAGAGTTTCAGAGGCGAACACAAACGCCATTTTAAAACTGAGTCCTGGCAAAAAGACCCAACCGGGGAATAAATATAAAAAAAAAAACAGGCGTTATCTTTAACATTGCACCAAAAAGTGGTGCGTTTAAAATGAATGGGAATATCCCATAGGAAATATTCTGGTGTAATATTTCGCGTGGTATCCACTGCCACCAGCCAGAAACTCGACAAGGGGGGACTGGACAGTGCCCCCCTGGAAAACAGACCAAGGGGAATTCGAATTACCCCTATCAGTACTTCCACAATATGATGGTTTGTACTGGTTCTGTTCACAATTTAAGACTAGTAGAGCCAATGGTGACTTTACATGCCCTGGGAGACAGTAGTCAGTCCCAGGGTATGGAGTCTATGTTTGGGGGGCACTATGACACCCCTGTGTTTCTGCACTGAGGGTGCTGTATAACACACATACCAAAAACACACTAAGCCCTATGGAGTAAAAGACCCCATAGCTCATAAAACACATTACATAGTCAAAGGACATTCTCAAATCATGCCTAAAAGTGGGAGAAAAAGAGTCTCACTCTTAGCAGGAGAAAAAAATAAACCCCAAAAAATCCAGCAAAGCTGCTGGGGGACTCACTTTGGGAAATTAACCTTTACAGAGAATTCTCCCCTGTGCCTAGAGCGGACGAGTGCCTAGAGCGGATGAGTTGCCTAAAGCGGATGAGCTGCCTAGAGCGGATGAGTTGCATAGAGCGGATGAGTTGCATAGAGCGGATGAGTGCGTAGAACGGATGAGTGCCTAGAACGGATGAGTGCGGAGTGCAGGTAGAGCGGATGAGTGTCTAGAGCGAAAGAATGCGTAGAGCGGATGAGTACGTAGAGCCGCTGAATGCATAGAGCGGACGGAACGGGTGAAGTATGTGGATGGAATGGGTAACGTATATGGCTAGAACGAGTGATGTATGTCAATAACGTATGTGGATCAAACGGGTGACGTATGTAGATGGATGACGTATGTGGATGGAACGGGTGACGTATGTGGATGGAACAGGTGACGTATGTGGATGGAACAGGTGACGTATGTGGATGGAACGTGTGAAATATGTGGATGGAACTGACGAAGTATGTAGATGGTACGGGTGAAATATGTGGATGAAGTGCATAAAACAACTTAGAATACACGGAACGGAGTAAATAGAACAGATACGAATGCATGAAACGGATTGGAGTGCGTGGAACGGATTGTAGTACGTGGAACGAATTGGAGTGCGTGGAACGGATTGGAGTGTGTGGAGCGGATTGGCGTATGTGGAGTGGATTGGCGTGTGTGGAGCGGATTGGAGTGCTTGGAGCGGCGGATTGTAGTGCGTGGAGCGGACTGGAGTGCGTGGAGCGGACTGGAGTGCGTGGAGCGGACTGGAGTGCGTGGAGCGGACTGGAGTGCGTGGAGCAGACTGGAGTGCGTGGAGCAGACTGGAGTGCGTGGAGCAGACTAGAGTGCGTGGAGCGGACTGGAGTATGTAGAACGGACTGGAGTGCGTGGAGCGGACTGGAGTGCTTGGAGCGGACTGGACTGCTTGGAGCGGACTGGAGTGCTTGGAGCGGACTGGAGTGCTTGGAGCGGACTGGAGTGTTTGGAGCGGACTGGTGTGCATGGAACGGATTGGAGCGCATAGAATTGCGTGACTTCCATGGAATGGTTTGGAGTGCATGGAACGTTTGAAAGAGCATGTAACCCATCATATCACATCACTACGCTAACTCTCTTCTTTACACCACCATTCAACTAGAACACAGATATACTATGACACCATTCGGTATAACTGTTCTCATACCAATATCTGCTGCATACTCCCCATCACTCTAAGTAAACAGTGCTGGTTACACACCCCCCAGCCAGGCGTTCTCCTCAGGCCTAACGCGGCCACATTCGGTCTGGATAAATCCTGCCAGAACGAACACATTTGGCCTCATTACGACCCAGGTGGTAAGTTACTGCCTGGGTTGTACCTTTACCACCATGGTGTAAGCTATGTTTACACCATGGTGGATGGCGGATTTACCGCCCCATTCCAAGGTGAGTGGGGCGGTAAATCCCCATTTCCCATTTTACCCTTCCCCATTCCCATTTTTGCCCCATAGGGCATAATGGGAGTGGGGAAGGCGCTAATTACGCCACCATAAATTACGGTGGCGTAATTAGCACCATGGTCCCTTAGCGCCATGGATTTTAATGCCTGCAAAAAGCAGGCGTTAATATCACCATGGCGCTAAGGGACCTTGTAATCAGGCGTTAAGGCCTGATTCGTAATGAGGCCCATACTCCTGATCTCTCAACCACCACACCTACCGCTAAGAAGCAGCTATTACACAAATGCCACACCAGCTGCACACATTTCCGGTGCTCACACGCACCTTTGACTCTCTCTACTCTCTCTACTGACTGTAACTCTGGTTCCCAAGGGCGGTCAACCTACCAGCACCTTCAGACCATACCAATGGTACATAAGACACTATATAAATGCAAAGTAACATAAAAACTAAGGTGGAGTGCCAGCGTGACTATGCGTAGGTATTGGAGTTGCCATTTACGGTGGGGACACATCTAGTTGGAAGGCTGCTAAGCTTCCCTGAATAAAACTCCCTCACGACGAACATGTGCTGCAAAACCTGGTTAGCCGTGCTGTTCCTACAATAATATTATTATAAGCAAGGGAGGGTGCGTGCCCTGAAAGGGATGGACACTGGGCAAACATACTGGGCCTTACACAAAACGGAGGATGTGGGGATTGTCCTGTCACGTGCCATGCAACTGAGGGAGGTCCAGTTGAAGAGGGGTTTTGGAGGCCAGTTTGTGGTATTGAAGGGGTGTCTAGAAAGGTGGATGCTTACCCTTGCATCCATATACGTGCCCAATGTGAATCAGTTGGCTTTCCTCCAGTGGGTGTTTCGGTGCTGGAGGAATGGGGTGAGCGAATGATAACGGTGGGAGGAGATTTTAATATGATTGCAGACCCAGCAGTTGATTGGTGGTTGGCATGGGCAACAAGGTCAAAACAAAGGAGAGAGCACAACGCGTCTGCACAGTTGCTACAGGATCATTTGCTGGCCGACGTATGGAGGTCCCAGTTTCCCCCAGGCAGAAAGGTATACCTTTTTTTGCCCCACACCAAACTTATACTAGAATTGACTTCCTACTGGTCCCACAGGAACAGGCGACAATGGTGTTGTCAACAAGGGCGGAAGCTGTAACTTGACCAGATAAGGAGATGGTCATGACAAGAGTGGTGGATAGAAGGGGGGAGGAAGGGCACATTACGTTGGCAATGTAATGACTGTCCCCTTCTTGACCTGGTGTTTCAGGACTTTCTGAGACCAGAGATTAATCAGTATTTCGAGACCAATGCCATGTGGGAGGTCCACTGGAAGACAGTGTGGGAAGCTGCCAAGGTGACAGTGCAGGCCTCCTCATGGCAGAATGGACCAGGAAAAATAGGGAGAGGGTGTTGATAGAGGGGCGGCTGCGGTAGGAGTTGAGGGGTATGAAGGCAAAGTTAACAACGTTGGGCGAGGACTGTGTGGGGCTGGGGCAATGCGGAATAAAAGTCAGGAACTGCACTCACTCCTGATAGCGGAGGTCTTGATGAAGATGAGTTATACCAAATAGCGGCTTTACGAAAGAAGCTACAGGGTGAGGACCTTTTTGGCAAACAGGGTTACGGAACGCAGGGTGAGGGTTGAGTGGAGAGCTCACTGCTTACGGGACTCAGATGGGAGACTGATTGGCCCCAGCGGAGTATCCCAGATCCCTTCGCAGAATACTATGAAAGCCTATATGCCCAGCCCCCCATGCTTGGAGAGAGGGACGTACAAGAGTATCTGGGGAGACTTCCTATCCCTCGGCTGACCACTGGGGAGAGGTCCATGTTGGAGGGGGAATCACAGGGAAGGAGGTTCTGTTAGCCATAAGCTACCTCAAGGTGCGGGGGAGGATGTCTACGGCGCCAGGCTCATAAAAGACATCAGTCCTGGCGCCATAGGTGCCAGGCTCATTATGGGAGTGCTTGGGTGCACTTACCTGATGCAGACCCTGCTGCAGGATCCCGGCCTCCTTGAGGCCTGAAAGGAACTACTTTACCTGTGGGACTAATTTACTATCCGGGCGTGGTCGGGGAAGGATACATACCTGATTGGAGCAAGGATACATACCTGGAACTTCTTCCAAGGCTATTTAACCCCCACCGGAACAGCCACACGTGCTTCGCGTTGTTCTGCATCTAGCAGCTGGACGCTCACCGTGTCTGCTCCTGCATCCTGACGTCTGCCACGCCTGCCAGCATCCTGGATCACCTGCAAAGGAAGAGAAGAAGAGAACAGAAGAAGGAAAAGTTCTTACCTGCTAAATCCGCATCCCGGAGACATCTCGCCGACAATCCTGAAAAGGAAGACTTTGATTTAAAAGCTCATCGCGTCGATGGCTGCAGCGCCGCATTCCACTCACCTTTACAGGGCGCCTCCATGCTCAGCAGCGATCATCCGGATTCGCAGTCACGCCCCAGCGCCTAGGGAGAAAAAGACCAGAACAAAAGGTGAGAGAGAGAAGGGAATAAGGAAAGCTAAATCTCCATGTTAAGACTTACCTGTTGATTCATTCCCTCTTCATTTCGGGTCTGCGCCGCATCCTGGCATTTCCGGACCCCGGCCCCTAAGGGGAAAAAGAGACATCAGCGTTAATGAGCGAATGAAAAGACATTACCAAAAAAACGCTCATTAAAGACTTACCTGATTTCTACAAGGATTTCACCTCTCATCTCGGGTCGGTGCCTGTTCCCCGGCATTCCGTACCCCGGCCCCTATGGGGAAAAAGACACTAGCATTAGTACATTAATGCATGGACACAAGGGGAATCTCTTATAAAAAAAAACTTACCTGGAAGCCAAGCAAGTTTGGTTCTCATCAATCCGAAAATCCAGTGAAGTAACTGGATAACAATGCGCCCCTGCATCAGAAGCGGGATGGAGAGCTTGTCCTTCCAGACCCTAAGGTGTGACGCTACGAGGAATCACAGAAGGGTTTCGAGGAGGGTGAGATGGGAAAGTGGGAGGCTGATTGCATTACCCCGCAGACAGTTAATCCCCTATTTTCGCCTACAGAAGGATACTTCTGCGAGCCAGACAAGCCAGATTTGGGGGCCCGTCCAGTCCGACTTTCGAACCCTGCGCATCACCTTAGAAGAGGTCACAGCAGCGCGAACCAGGCCAGCGCCTCAGTGGGAGTCAGGTGAGCATTACAGAACGCAAAGCCTTCCTACAAATTCCCACCCAGGCGCTATGGAAAGTTCTGAAACTGATCAGTTGGCCCAATTACTGGGGGAATTACGGGCCGAATTACATGCCGCTCGTCAAGAGACTAATGCCCTCAGGAGGGAATTAATAATATCAAAGGAAAGAACTGATGACCTGGCCAGACAGCTTTTGCAAGGTCAAGCTGGGCAAACTCCTCTACCCGGTTCCAGAGGGAACCCCGCTCCTGTGGTTTCCAGTAACCCTGTGCAGATTAATCTACCTGGAAACATGCCGCTGGCCCCACCCGAACGCTTTGCTGGGGACCCCAAACCATTCGCCGTATTCATGAATCAGTGTCGTTTGCACTTCCTATGCAGACCTGGGGCTTCCCTAATGATCAGACCAAGGTAGCCTTTGTATTGTCATATCTCAGCGGCTGCGCTGCCGAATGGTCAGTTCCACTGGTTACTCAAGATGACCCGATTCTCCGTGATTTTCAAAGGTTTCAAGCAAGCATGGAAAGGTTATTTGCTCGACACTCTCAGGGGCAGGCTCTGGATGACGAAATTCTATCCCTGCGACAGGGCAATCAGGACCTCCTATCCTATATTGCAACCTTTAATAGACTAATTGTGGAAACGGGATGGCCAGAGGATAAAAGAGTCAAGTTGTTTTATCGAGGCCTACGCAGAGAACTTAAAGATGTCTTGGCCCAAGTTGTAAATCCGCCCCAAGAATGCACAGAGTATATAGATTTAGTGGTCCAATTGGATCACAGACTTCAAAACAGAAAAGCAGATCGGTCCAGGTTTGAGACCCGGGTTTTGGTCAAGACCCATGCTAATCCCAAGGGAGTTGATGTCTCTGAGCCAATGCAAATTGGAGGGGTTAAAGGACCCTTAACTCAAAAGGAACGTGAAAGGAGGCGGCAGTTAAAATTATGTCTTTATTGTGGGAATTCTGGACACTTTCTACGAGATTGCCCGGCAAAACCGCCCAGAAAGGCGGTAGGAGCCGCTGATAAAAACCATGAAGACTCTGTTTCGGGAAACGACTCCGCCCGAAAAGTGTAGGGGTCCGCTTGTCGAGCTTGAAAACTAACTCTCAGACCTCGCATTTCATTGTGCCAATGGTTCTCGTAGATCCAGAACAGCCTAAGCGGTTGCAAGCAATAAAGGCACTCATCGATAGTGGGGCATTTGGAAACTATGTGGATCGTGAATTGGTCTCTAGGATTAACCTCCCTCTCCGTCCTAAAACCAGCAAAGATGTCATCACCACAGTCGATGGAACTGAAATTGCCTCTGGACCGGTAACACATTCCACTACTGAGGTGACTCTTATTGGTCCCGACGGCCATCGGGAGGGTGTTGTGTTTGATGTAATCAAGGCTCCACAGTTTCAGGTTATTCTTGGAATCCCTTGGTTAGAGACACATAATCCTCGAAATGATTGGCGAGCTAAGAGAATAACCTTCCCGGATTGTACACAAACCTGCTACCCAGAAAACCTGAAGATTAATCTAGCATCTGTAACCTCTGCCTCCATGCAACTACCTCCGGAATACCAAGACTTTCAGGACATCTTCCAAAAAGAACAGGCCAACACGTTACCTCCTCACAGATCGTACGATTGCCAAATCGATCTGGTGCCCGGTGCACAACCCCCTTGTAGCAGGATTTATGCCCTTACCGAACCTGAGAATCTGCTTTTGAGACAATATTTGGATCAATACCTAGCTAATGGTTTTATTCGCCCGTCAAAGTCCCCGGCATCCTCGGCTTTGTTCTTTGTGCCCAAAAAAGAAGGCGACCTTAGAACTTGTATCGATTACCGCACATTGAACCAGATAACGGTTAAAAACCGTTATCCTCTGCCTCTGATCCCTGAACTCCTTGACCAGGTGAAGGACGCTTGCATATACACCAAGTTAGATCTCCGGGGGGCTTATCATCTGGTACGAGTTAAAGAAGGCGACAAATGGAAAACTGCCTTCCGTACTAAATACGGATTATTCGAGTACCAGGTGATGCCTTTTGGATTGTGTAACGCGCCAACTGCCTTCCAATATTTCATGAATGATGTCCTTCGGGAACTCATCGATGTTTGTGTTGTCGTATATATCGATGACATTCTGGTGTACTCCTCTTCGGAATCTGATCACAAAAAACACGTCAGGGCAGTACTTGAAAAACTGCGCCAACACAAACTATTTGCTAAATTGGAGAAATGTGTTTTCCATACCACAGAAGTCGAGTTTCTAGGTTTCATCCTGACACCCAAAGGAGTCCGAATGGACTCAAGAAAAGTGGATGCCATTCTCAAATGGCCATCACCTAGCTCTGTAAAAGGGGTTCAAAGCATGCTCGGCTTTGCCAATTTCTATCGCAGGTTTATCCCGGAATTTTCACGCGTGGTACAACCCATTACTGCACTCTTGAGGAAAAATAAAGGTTTTGAATGGTCTGAAGAAGCCGAGCAGGCCTTTCAGGATTTAAAAGCTAAGTTTACCTCTGCACCTATATTGAAACACCCGCGTCCAGATCTCCCTTATGTCGTCGAGACTGACGCATCCAGCCTAGCCATGGGAGCTGTCCTGTCCCAAAGAGATCCCGAAACCAACCTACTGCATCCCGTAGCATTTTGGTCCAGAAAATTCTCGGCACCCGAGGTTAATTATGCAATCACGGACAAAGAACTGTTAGCCATTAAGTCCGCTTTTAAAGCCTGGCGGCATTATCTGCTTGGCGCTCGACATACCATCACAGTGATCACTGATCACCGGAATTTACAGTATTTGAAAACCGCCAAGGCTCAGTCATCACGGCAGCTCCGATGGGCTTTGTTTTTCGCTGAATTTGATTTTGTGATTACCTATCGACCTGGCTGCAAGAATGGCAAAGCAGATGCCTTATCCCGAATTGGAATGGGAGAATCTGATACAAACTCAGAACCTGTTCCAATAATTCCCGAACAGAGGATTCTAGGCATGACTTCGTTACAGACGCTTGAAGACATTCAAGCTAGAGTGAAACAACTCCTGGACCCTACAACCTTACAGGATTGGATACAAAAGGGATCAGACTTTACCATAGATAATGGTTTACCTTATTTCCAAGGACGCTTATTCCTGCCACATAAGGAATTACACGAACTAGTTATTTCCGGTTATCATGATGCATTAATAGAGGGACACCCCGGTATTGCCAAGACAGAGGAAAAGGTGAAACGACAATTTTGGTGGCCCTCTTGGCGAAAAGATGTTAAATCTTTTGTGATGTCCTGTGGTGTTTGCGCCCAAAATAAAAGTCAAAAGAAAAGACCAGCCGGTCTCCTTCAACCTCTAGACATACCGCCAGCACCCTGGCACACCCTATCAATGGATTTTATTACGGACCTGCCTCCTTGTTCGGGGTACAATACTATTCTGGTAATTGTGGATTTGTTTTCCAAAATGGCCCACTTTATTCCTATGAAAGGTTTACCTTCAGCTTCTGTCCTAGCCAAAGAATTCCTCGAAAATATTGTTCGGCTACATGGATTCCCATCTATACTAATCTCTGACCGGGGAAGCCAATTAATTTCCCACTTCTGGCGCAAATGTTGTCAAATGGCGCAGATCGACATAAGATTATCGACCAGTCACCACCCTTAGACCGATGGTCAGACCGAGAGGACAAATCAAACCCTTGAGCAATACTTACGGTGTATGTTACAGCAATCTGAAAGCAACTGGAAAGACATTCTTTGGAAAGCCGAATACGCATATAATAATTCGGTACACTCTGGAACTGGCCACAATCCTTTTTATACTTTGTTTGGGCATCACCCTCGAACCTCAAACCTTGACTCACCTCAGAACCTCGGAATGCCTGCAGTAGAACATCTGCATTCTACAATTACCCAAGCCTTCAAAGAGGCAACTACGCATTTACAACAAGCCAAGAGAAAATACAAGGAGAATGCTAATCTACATCGGAGTGAAGCACCTCTGTATCAGATTGGGGATCAAGTGTGGTTAGCTACCAGACATTTACCACTCAAAGGGCCTCGAACTTTTAACCCAAAATATCTGGGACCTTATTCTATTACGGCAATAATTAACCCAGTGGCTGTTAAACTTGATTTACCAGCTAGTATGCAAATTCACCCTGTTTTTCATGTGTCACTTCTGAAACCAGTGGTACCCGGAACCCGACTACTCAAACCTCCAGAACCTATTCTAATAGATGGGGAGCCCGAATTCGAAGTGAAGAACATTTTAGACTCAAAAATGTTTAGGTCAAAACTGTTCTACCTAATTGATTGGAAGGGGTACGGACCTCAGGAGAGGTTGTGGGAACCCAGCGACCATGTGCATGCACCTCGATTAGTCAGGAAATTCCACCGACTCTTCCCAGACAAACCAAAACCCCCGGAGGGAACAACCTTGGGAGGGGCCTTGGGGGGGAGTGCTGTCATGATGCCCGCTCCCGGGGAGCCGGTTCAAGCCCTGCGTCCCCGAAAGCGGACATCCAGTCCCCAAGGAAGGACCCAGCAACCCCATATAGGGGCCCTTTGGACAGTGTCCTGGCGCCTATGGCGCCAGGCTCATAAAAGACATCAGTCCTGGCGCCATAGGCGCCAGGCTCATTATGGAAGTGCTTGGGTGAACTTACCTGATGCAGACCATGCTGCAGGATCCCGGCCTCCTTGAGGCCTGAAAGGAACTACTTTACCTGTGGGACTAATTTACCATCCGGGCGTGGTCGGGGAAGGATACATACCTGATTGGAGGAAGGATACATACCTGGAACTTCTTCCAAGGCTATTTAAACCCCACCCGAACAGCCACACGTGTTTCGCGTTGTTCTGCATCTAGCAGCTGGACGCTCACCGTGTCTGCTCCTGCATCCTGACTTCTGCCACGCCTGCCAGCATCCCGGATCACCTGCAAAGGTAGAGAAGAAGAGAACAGAAGAAGGAAAAGTCCTTACCTGCTAAATCCGCATCCCAGAGACATCTCGCCGACAATCCTGAAAAGGAAGACTTTTATTTAAAAGCTCATCGCGTTGATCGCTGCAGCGCCGCATTCCATTCACCTTTACAGGGCGCCTCCATGTTCAGCAGCGATCATCCGGATTCGCAGTCACGCCCCAGCGCCTAGGGAGAAAAAGACCAGAACAAAAGGTGAGAGAGAGAAGGGAATAAGGAAAGCTAAATCTCCATGTTAAGACTTACCTGTTGATTCATTCCCTCTTCATTTCCGGTCCGCGCCGCATCCTGGCATTTCCGGACCCCGGCCCCTAAGGGGAAAAAGAGACATCAGCGTTAATGAGCGAATGAAAAGACATTACCAAAAAAACGCTCATTAAAGACTTACCTGATTTCTACAAGGATTTCACCTCTCATCTCGGGTCGGTGCCTGTTCCCCGGCATTCCGTACCACGGCCCCTATGGGGAAAAAGACACTAGCATTAGTACATTAATGCATGGACACAAGGGGAACCTCTTATCAAAAAAAACTTACCTGGAAGCCAAGCACGTTTGGTTCTCACCAATCCGAAAATCCAGTAAAGTAACTGGATACCAAAGCGCCCCTGCATCAGAAGCAGGATGGAGAGCTCGTCCTTCCAGACCCTAAGGTGAGACGCTACGAGGAATCACAGAAGGGCTTCGAGGAGGGTGTGAGGGGAAAGTGGGAGGCTGATTGCATTACCCCGCAGACAGTTAATCCCCTATTTTCGCCTACAGAAGGATACTTCTGCGAGCCAGACAAGCCAGATTTGGGGGCCCGGTCCAGTCCGTCTTCCGAACCCTGCGCATCACCTTAGAAGAGGTCACAGCAGCGCAAACCAAGCCAGCGCCTCCGTGGGAGTCAGGTGAGCATTACAGCTCACTTCTCCCAAGAAGCTACTGCCTGGATCACTTCCTTTCTGGAGGGCAGAGCTATGGGGGTCTTCTCCGACCAGGCCTCAGCCTCCCCATGCCCCATTGAGTGCGGAGTGCCACAAGGATCATGTACTTGCCCCACTCTCTACTATCTATTCACCCTTCCCCTGTTCAGCGACCTAGAAGAATTCGGCATAGCTTTTACCAACTATGCCGACACATAAATTCTTCTCAACCTAACAGGGAACTATGAACAAGACCTCAACACCCTCCAGAAGGCATATGCACGCATCCAGGCCTGGATGGCAACCAATGGCCTCTGTCTAAATGGGAAAAAACAGAAATTCTACTGGTAGGCCGAAAAGAATCCCTAAAAAAAACTAGACATCAAATACAACTCATTCAATATTGAGCACACCGTTATCACAGCCTCTACTGCAGTGAAAACCCTTGGTGTATATCTGGACTCCACGTTATCAATGGACAGGCAAGTCAGCGCCATCTCATCTTCAGCTGCACTTACAACAATAATCATAAACGCAGTCAAACCTCACCTGTCGTCAAATAACTGTCTTAACATCGCTAGAGCCACAACTGGCGCACAACTTGATAACTTTAACATCCTACTCCTATGCATTTCAGCAAACAACATTAACAGATTGCAAATTGCACAAAACAGCACCCTGAGAGCCGCCCTCAGCATTCCCAGGAGAGAGCACATCTCCCAGGTGAGAAAAGATTCCCACTGGCTCCCTATCAAACAACGCATAACATTCAAGACCCTCACGATCACACACAAATGCCTCGCCCAGACCGCCCCAGCCTACCTAGCAGAAAGGATACACCAGGCTCCGTCCTACAGACCAAAACGTGACCAATACTCTCACCTACTCTCAGTCCCAGCATTCAAGAGAACCAAAGCGGTCGGCACCAGCTTTGAAGTACTAGCCCCAAAAGCCTGGAACGCGCTTCCACTAAGCTTAAGAAAAGAAGAATCCCTCACAGTTTTCAGAAAGGTGCTAAAAACAAAGATATTTAACTAGACCACCTCCAAAATGTACAGTATCCTAAACTGTTGCTCTGTAAGCATGGAACACCAACTGTCATTAAGCTGTATTACTGCCTATGTATTATCGGTGCTATTTGTATCACTGCTTCTGTCATATCTGCCATCTTGTATTAAGTGAATATTCTGTAAAAGCGCAACAATGCCCCAGGGCCGCTGGGCGCCTTATAATTTCAAATAAATAAATACATAAAGATATTTACGTTGATATTAGCACCAATGTTAGAGGTGCATCTGCCCTGGATGGTTCACCCAGATGAGACAGGTTTCATCCGACAAAAGGAAAATGAACACATATCCACACCTCGATTTCTCTGGAATTGACCTGTTTGTTGTTTTAAGATAGATAGTGAGGTGCAGAGGAGGAACACAACCCTGACACTAGGTTGTGAGTTAGAGAACTGGAGAAGAAAGGGTGTCCACAGGCTGTGGAACCCCCGCGTTCCCTGCACACTCGGGGTTACTGTCAAGTGACAGTCAATGTATATAGCTTTCTAAGTGTAGCTATACACAAAAAGGTAAGTAAACTTGTTAAGAAATAATTTGTATGTATAGTTCCAAAAGCAATTATTCTGCCCGTATACCTAAAAATGAGTATTATAATAAGTTTTCTCCAACCAGCTCATTCTCAATAGATCTTGTAAGGAGTAGATTTCACTAAAGATTCTAGAAAATATATTTGTTTATTCACATATGCTATTATGCTCATAGCTTATAAGTTTCACTTTTTACCATTCATTTACTGTTGTCCATATTTTCAACATATTAGTTTCATGTAGTACAAAACATTGTAGGGGAGGGTAGGTCAATAGGACCCCCCCTCCCACTGCATGTCCCACCCTGGTGAAGACTCATGACTCGTCGGCAGCCCACCGGCCCCCGGGCCCAGGCGGCAGGGCGGCTGCAGACCGACACGTGAGGCTGCACCACCACGTTATGTGGCAGAGCACAGACGCCATCTTGTATTAAGCCAACCCCATCTTGCTAGAAACGTGCAGATCTAACCCAGGCAGAGCCTACGTGCACACTGAAAGCTGCAGATTGACCCCCACTCGACCGCGCTCACAGAGGCCCACACTTCCCCCACCTCCCACTGCATGGCAGATCCGCTGAGGACTCGTTCTCACGAGCCACCAGGCACGAGCAAACAACAAAATAAAACACTGTAGATGTTGACCTTCCGCAGTACATCATTGCCCCAGCTCTGAACATTAGGAAGTAACTGAGACCAGCCCAAACCCTGCAGGCCCTGACCCTGTACCAAGCCCCCAACGTTAGACGGTGTGGCGCCTCTAACCCATACCTACCCCGAAAACTCTTGCAATGTGTAGAAACCATTTATGTAATGTATGTCCTGTTGACTAACGTTCGCTGCTAATGTGAAGGAGAATGGGTAAAGAGTAAATATGCAACCAATATTGTTTATAATGTAGAGATGTACAAAGACTAGCTAGCTGATAACAATATGTAATAACATGTGTTGCCCTCTTTATACACACACCTGCCTAACACTACCTCATGTTCGTATGTCAACTATAGATGTGAATTGTTGTGCTAAAGGGTATGGTCCCCAGTTAGTATTCCTTCTAATGCAAATGCATACGAGTCCTTTTAGAGACCCCATGTGCTGTTATTCACCCCTCACCCACGGGACAATATACCGCCTTGTGCAAGATACCACGCACAGAGCTGCAAGGCCATTTCCCCCTCCTCCTGCCCAGGCCCTCTAGAGATAGCCGATGTTCAAACAGCACAGCTTCGCCTCCTCTCCTGACCCAGCTGGACCCATTTCAAGCATCCGCCTCCCCCATGTCAGAGGCTGCCACAGCCTGACTCCATGATTTACGAGGTACCTGGTCCTAAATCCCACCGTCTCTTAGGCACCAGTCACATGCCCCCCACGGGCCAGTGGTATCTACATCAACCCCAAGTTAATGACCCTAAAAAGGGGGGCACCCACACGTGTACCAACAGATCGTAATACCATCCCTCACCTAAACTGCCAAGACAGGGTGGTCAAGTGACCCCTCCCATGCCCCTGACTATGCACATGAGACCAGATTGTTTGAACCTAAGGTGTTCTCCAAACTGATGTATTGAGACACTTCAGATCGCATATCAATGTTCCTGTCCACATATTGATCTAATGTCAGCGCTTACAAGAGTTACAAAGCAACGGAAAGCATAAAGTGTGACGAATGGGTGGGAATGTGTGGCCAAAAGGGCAAATGTTAGTTTAGTTGACAATCATCGTTACAAGGCATGTCCGGCCCGGCACTCCACCCCGATGAGCCCAGCTGACCTTCCACCGCACGTGGCGCTGCACCAACGTCCGCCAATCCTGGAGAAGCAACTGTATACAATGTATACCACCTAGTCATCACCACCCAAGACTATGTGCCCCCTATAGCTTGTGTCATGCGTGGCGTAGTTCTGTAATAAGTAGGACTGTCTTTGCCATTGTCAGACAGAGCGCTCTCGGAGTTTGCTGAGTCCTTTGCATGCCCTATATTGATCTATATAAAGCTCTTTTGAGCTCACCCGCCCTTGGTCCTGGCCTCATTCCCCTTCTGGGGTGTATCCTTTATTGCCTCTCACTAAGGGGGGTGCGTTTCTGGGGATGCTTACATTCAACATGTATAACAATCTCTGTTTTATTTCACAGATATGATACATAAAACTCAACGCATTTCGGGAAATACAATCCCTTCATCAGGAATACATATTTAGGGTTTTCGTGGTCTATTGCTGTTGATAGAGTTTCTTCAATTCTATAATTTAATGATGCTTTTCTGTATATCCATAAAAGAAACCACAATTCTCAGATTGTATCTTAAAGATATCACATTACAAATATACTTGTTACTGATTACTTCTGCCACCAATTATAGTGTTTCCTACCTCACAGTGGTGCCCCGAGGTTGTCACTAAAGCTGTAATTTCAGCAAATGGTATTGATCACTTTCAGATGCTATATATCCTGTCATGGATAGTATGTAACCTATAATTAGAAAATGAGTCTGCTTAGCTGATGGTTACATAAAGATTTTAGAGACATGTACCTTGCTCAATCTTCTGTGTCAACCTTATGATTCGTCCCGTAATTCTAGAGAGTGCCTGAGGTTCATGATGTTGCTCTAATGTCCTAAGTACAAATGAAAGAAAATGGGAAACGGAAGTTCTAATGCGAAAAGGTACTTAATGAGGAGCTAAGCATGTGCACGGAGCAGCAGTTTACCTGCCGATTCTTATTTTTCAGGTACGTTTGTGAACAGTGCCTTCTCTAGGGCTGTTTTGGTATCACTGGGTTCTCCTGGATTGGAGAAACGAAATAACAAAAAAAGAAGGGTGGGAGTTTTAATGGCGGTATGCCTAGCGGTCCAGGGTTCAAAAAGGGGAGTTACTGCTCGTGAATAGGAGCCTAACTGAAGAATTTTACCTTTTTATAATTCCAGGTTTCGTCCTAAACAGGCATGGCTCAGACAATTTAAGAAAGACCCTACACATATTGATTGCCCCAGGGGTGCAGTGTAAGCAGGTCCAGGTCCTCTCTCCCTTGACTGTAAAAAGGCATTTGACCGGGTCAATTCGTCCTTTATGAAGGGTGTTTTGGGGGAGACTGGTATGGGGGCACGGTGGATGCAGTGGATCTCTGCCTTGTACTTTTACCCAAGGGCCGGAGTGGTGGTGTGCCTAGACAAATATTGTTGAGCAGAGGTACCAGGCAGGGATCCCCCCGTTGCCCTTGTTGTATGCACTAATAATGGAGCCCTGGGTAACTGGCCTGCGCGGTATTAGGGACATTACCGGGGTGACAGTGGGAGGGCGGGAATACAAGGTGATTCTTTTTGTGGATGATGCCCTGCTCTACCCCACGAACCCGCAGGCCTCTGTACCTGCCCTGCTACAGGCTCTAGAGGAATATGGGGAATTATTGAGATTCAAGGTTAACTTGGGCAAGTCTGTGGCATTCCTGGCTGGGAACTGGAGTCAAGAGGATAGGGGCTTTGAGGGATAGGGGATTCATGACACAGAAAGAGGGGTTACGTTACCTTGGGATCGAGATTACGAGGGATAGCAGTGATTTGTTTGAAAATAATGATCTCCCGCTATGGGGCAAGATATAGGTTGACCTGCAGCGTTGGGAGCGTTGGGCACAGCTCGGTCTCTTGTGGATGGCATGTTTGAACTGTGTCAAGATAACGGTCCTTCCCAAACTGCTCTTTCAGATGCTCTCCACGGTAGTCTCGACCCCCTATTTCCCAAACCCCCGAGGGGGCTCTCCTGCATTTCCTGTGGGCTGGAGTGAAGACCAGGGTGGCCTTTAGAACGCTAGTGCTACCAAAAGATCAGTGGGGTGGATCTCCAGAACTTATGGCCTATTGCAGGGCAGCTCAACTAAGGATTATGGTAGACCATTTAGACCCTAGATCAAAGAAACAATGGTTACACTGTCAATCTGGAAAAATGAATACCCTTCATTTGAATGATAGACGTAACTTGATGGCCGTGGGCCAACCGTCTTATGCACCGAATTGGAGAAATATGAACTGCTATGCTTGACCGACGAGCTGCCATTTTAAATGTAGTAAGAATCGCCATTTTGCTTTTTAACCATTGCTCATAGCTTTCTGTCTAAAAACTGCTTTGCAGCTTGCAATTCTTGTGGATTCTGCTTACTCTGCTCAACTGTTAACATTGTTGTCTGAATATGAAAGGACAAGGTCGCGGGACTGAAGAGTTTGCTGAAACTCCTCATGAGTAGCCCAGAAAGGAATGCCCACGCTCCCTCTCTGTAGCCTTGGGAGGAAGCTGCAGGGCATTTAATCACTTCACAGCTGCCAGCCAGTCTCGTACGGTGGTAGAATATGTTAGAATAATTCAGTTAAAGGCTTGAATTATGCTTCTCTTACGGCCCCCCTTCGCAAAACCCTTTAGAACGTGTCGGCTCCCAGGACACGAATAGTACCTCATAGATAGCAAAGCTTGGAATGTGGCTCTTCCCCCGTGTACAGATTGCTTCCAAGAACAGAACCACCGTGTTCTAAAAGATGCCTCCGCACTTTTGTAAATTGCACATTGTTACTAGAATAGACATCGAAAGCATTATAATCGTCATATTCGTCGGATATGTCCATCGTCATCCCGAGTTCAAAGGAACTTAATACAGAGGGGTGTTGAACATGACTTTGCTGATTGTATGATATGCATTTTGTATATATGTAACTGATGTACGTAATTCGCTCTCTTGCGTCCCTCGAGGTCTAGGAAACTCACGTCGTGGGGGGTGATATCAGAATTGGCCAATTGATACTATCTTTTGCTTGCCATAAACCCTAGCATTGGGAATTTGGAACCTTGTGTCTGGGGCATTTTTTCGTGTGTGGTCATTGCCTTGTTTCTATAGCACGAGGGACCCCTAGGGGCCCCTTTCAAGATGGCGCCCGAATAGGGACCCTCCCCCACTTGCCCCATCATATACGTTGTAACGGAGTAAAGGCAGAAGAACGGAGAGGACGGGACGGTCGAGCCGGGATCAAGAAGTGTACGGGGAGCCCTGTAGAAATGAGAGGAGAGATTCCTTCCGCAGATCTGCACACATCTGATCCCTGATCGACGTACCGGGCCAGAGGGCAAAGGTGGCGAGGGTCCCGAGATGAGGCAGAAGCCAGAGAAGCGCCGACACGACGTGGGGAGAGGTTGTGTTAGAACAGGCTAATTGTTTTATCAGGTGAGTCATTCCCCGATTCAAAGAGAAACCTGATTTTTGGTAGAGTGTTGAGTTTGCAAACTCAAACGTCCAGGTAAAAGTGGCTAACCAAAGGGGAAGGTTAAAGAAACATGCCTGGAGTACTGTTCACTTTAGCGGGGCTTTCAGCTGTGGTAGACAGTCCTTGGACTATGGCCAAAGTGCACCGCCTGGGGGAATGCCGGCTTATGATATGTATGCGAAATATGGTGTGGGTGCGATAATATTTTGTGAAATTTGGCATAGGCAAACTAGAAAGCAACCCGACCATCAGTGGCCGATTAATGGTAGTTTTGAGATGGGGAGGATAGATAACCTAGAGAGGGTGCTGATTAGAAAGAAAGCGCGACCTGCAGCTTTTGAGACCATCAAAGATTGGAGGAGGGAAGCGATACTACGACTAAGGAGTAGAGAGAAGCATGCGCGTAGGCATAAAACCAAGCTTGAGATAGCAGAAGAGAAGGAAGAGCAGGAGTGGACTGAGAGTCTAAGACGGGAAGGGAGACGGGACCAGATGAACATAGAGAGAATATACCTGCAGCGGGAACTACACATAGCAGATGAATTAATGGAACATTTGTTAACTAACACAGGTCGAGGCCCAAAACCAGAATCGAAACCAAACACACCAGCAGTGACTGCGCGGGCCCAACCAATAGCTCTCATACCCCCTCCCGCAGCCCGAGCACTTCCCCTCACACAAGCGTTAACCCAAGCCCTGCCCACAGCACGAGCACTCCCACAAGCGCAGACCGCGGACACAAAATTTCCCAGCACCCAGCAAGGCCCTTCACAGATGCCACCTGTGTCACTTGTCCCATCCGCACCTCCCGCTCTAGAGATAGATTCAGCACCATCCGCCCCTCCCGAAGTCGAGATTGAGACTGGGGAGGCGAGAGGCGGGGCTGAAGGAACAGGATTTGGACGGGTAACTCGAAGCGCGATCAGCAAAGAAAGAAAGATTAAATTACGGCAAGAGGCAGAAATGTACATAGATGGAAATGATGAGACGGCAGCATTGGCCTCATTGTATGGGTACCGAAGAAGAGACGAGAGACAGGTAGTGTTGGAATGCATGGGGGAAATTCTGGAGGGAGAATGGAAAAAGATACTTGGGAATTTACCGCCACAGCGGTTGTTAGATTTGAATAAGTTAGCACGCAGTGAGCAAAGAGATGAGGATGTAAGAAAACATGTGCACAAACTGATTGAAGTAAAAAATGAAATGGAAGACAGATATGCTGAAATGTTTGCTACACCTGATTATAGTAGAGAGTTTATTAAGAAAGGTAGGAAGGAGGCGTCAAGGTTGAGTATGAAAAAATCATGGCCGAGAGTTTTTCCAGGTGGTACAAAGTATTTGCTGGTACCGGGACAGATAGGCGATAAACAAAGATTGCAGGTATGGGTAGGGGAAACAATGCGATGGATGTCGAACAAAAGAACGTCAGTAAAAGAAGTAAGTGAGATATGTAATGGGTACCCATTGGAGATGAGAAAGGAAGCGATGCAAACGATAGTAGGGGTGTTACTGCAGCAGGTCATTGGATACAATAGAGGTAGAGGTAATGCACAAGACCGGGGAAATTTGAATAATATGCATGGGGTGTCATTGGGATTAAATCAATGTGCGTACTGTAAGGAGGAAGGACACTGGCGAGCGCAATGCCCGAACCTACAGAATAGAGGTGTGTTTGGTCAGAGAAGGCCTCATAGAGGAGATCAGGGATCGAATGACTGAAGCAGAAGTAACATGCAGCAGGGATATACCAATGGAGGTACTCAAACCCAATCATATGGCCAAAACCAAGCACAACAGAACCAGACATTCAACCAAAGTGTTTGGAACCAAAATCAGGGCAGGCAGGGCCAACAGAGAAATGATCAGAGTGGAGGACATCGAGGGGGAAATGGGAATATTTTTGATACACAACCAAACACGTATTATAGCAGTAGCGGTGACTACACATCGGACGATGTGTTATTTTCGCGATAGGACAGCCCACGACAGGGGTCGGAACCAGTGTCTATTCCCGTGAATCAGAGAGGACCCTATGTAGAAATGCGTGTCGGGAATAAGGAGCACCGTTTTCTTGTAGATACAGGAGCACAGAAGTGTTCGATAGACCACCACTTGGTTCCGGAGATACCACTGTCGGGGCAGAAGAATGTTTCTGTAGGGTTCGAAGGTACACCAGTAATTAACCCCATGTCCGAAGCTGTCCCAATTATAATAGGACCATTTATGGAGCAGTGTCCATTTCTTTTGACAGAGAATTGTGGAGCGAACTTGCTAGGATTAAATTTGTTGAGAAAATTGACGGCAGTCATACATTGTACGGCAGACGGGGTGTTCCTCACGATGTGGCCTCACGATGCACCAGTGACGGAATTTATGTCAAAAGAGTTGCCAGAAGAGCTAAATAGAGTACCAACCTGTCTGTGGGCAATGCATGATAATGATGTAGGATGCTTGAAAATAGAGCCAGCAAAAATAACTTTGAAAGAAGGTGTAACACTACCACGAATTCCCCAGTATAAAATTTCTGTTGAAGGTGAGAAGGATTGAAAAGCATTGTTACTGACCTGGTGAGATTGGGGGTGGTTGAGGAAATTGCAGGAAGCACGTGCAACAGCCCGATTCTTCCAGTTTACAAGAAAGGAGGCAATGAAGTACCCTATCGTTTCATAATTGATCTGCGCGCATTAAACAAAGTGGTAGACCCACAATTCAGTTTGGTCCCAGATGTCACAACAATACTGACAATGATACCGGCCACTGCAGAATACTTTAGTGTAGTTGATTTGAAGAACGCATTCTTTAGCATCCCAGTGGATAAAAGCAGTAGATATCGGTTCGCGTTCACTATAGGAGGTTGATCATTCACATTCACACGCATTCCACAAGGATATACAGAAAGCCCGAGCATTTACAGCAGAGCGCTAAAAGAGCAGCTAGACATGCTAGAACTACCCGAAGGTTGCATACTCTTGCAGTACATAGATGACTTGTTATTAGCTTCTGACACGAAAGAGATCTGCAAAGAAAGTACTGTATTACTCTTGACACATTTAGCAATCCATGGTCATAAGGCAAGTTTGAAGAAATTCCAGTATAATCAAAAGGAGGTGTCTTATTTGGGATACCTACTTTCGAAAGAAGGGAGAAGATTAACACCAGAACGCATAGAAAGTATTTCTAGTATGCCTATTCCAAAAACTCAAAAAGGAGTGAGAGCTGTAATAGGCATGGCCTCTTATTGCCGGCAGTGGATCAGTAATTTTGCGTTGATTGTGAAGCCGATGATAAAATTGACTAAAAAGGATGCAGAGATGCTTTGCAGTGGGATGAGGAATGTCAGAAAGCGTTTGAGCAATTGAAAGTTGCATTGTGTGTTGCGCCAGTTTTAGGCACTGCCAACTATAAAAAGATCTTCAGACTATTTGTGAGTGAGAGTGAAGGATGTGCATTGGCGGTTTTGACACAGGAACAAGGTGGAAGAAATAGGCAGAGCGGCTATTTTTCTTGCGCGTTGGACCCTGTAGCACGCACTACCATGATGTTTGCGATCCGTCGCAGCGGCTGCTGCGTCAGTGAAACAAACGGAAGGAATCGTATTGGGGCACACTTTAATTCTGATGGTACCACATGCTATAGACATTCTACTAAATAGGACGCAGACGCAACACCTCACCTCAGCTAGACTGGCAAGATATGAGCTCATCTTGTTTGCACCCCACATCCAAATTATGAGGTGTAGCGCATTGAATCCTGCAGAATTAATGCCACTGCCCATAGCAGAAATTGGTGACAACGAATCACCACCCCATGATTGTTTAATGATCACTGAAGAAGAAACAAAGGGAAGGATTGATTTGAGCGATATCCCACAAAAAGAGCCAGATGGGGAGTTATTTTGCGATGGCTCTTGTTTTAAATTACCTGATGACACATCAACGGCTGCATATGCAGTTACTACCCTAAAGAGAGTTGTAGAGAGCAGAAGGATCCCCTACAATTCGGCACAAGCCGCAGAAATAATAGCACTGACCCGAGTCTGTGAACTCTCTGAGAATTTGAACGTAAATATTTATACTGACAGCCAGTACGCCTTTGGCGTGGTTCACAATTTTGGCCGACTTTGGGCTGAGAGGGTTTCTTGACATCACATGGAGCCAGGATTCAGCATGGCACTTTAATTGTATGATTGTTGTCGGCACTCACGTTTCCAAAACGCCTAGCTATAGTAAAGTGCGAGGCGCATAAGAAAGTAACATACAGAGTGGGAGAGGGAAACGCGTTTGCAGACAGGATTGCGAAGCAAACAGCCACAGATTTGGGGAATAAAATGATGACAGTACAGACTGAGGAAGTACCTTGTATGATAGAGAATGGAGTTGCAACAGTCAAAGAAATGCAGGCTGAGGCCACGACCGAAGAGATTCAGCGGTGGGCTAAGGGCTCTGCTGAGTTAGATTTGGAAGGATGTTGGGTGGACAAGGAAACAAAGAACTGGATGTTGCCAAATTGTTACGTAACTGCAATGGTTATAATGGCGCATAGCCCTACCCACATTTGCGCAAAGAAAATGGTACAGCATTTATCCACAGTATGGAAGAATGAGCACATAAAAAAGAATGCAGAACGGCTAGTGCAGAATTGTATCACGTGCCTGCAACACAATGTAGGAAAGGGAACCGTGACTCCAGCAGGTAGTTTCGGCCCACCCTCTATGCCGTTTGAGGTGGTCCATTTTGATTTCATAGAAATGGAAAGGTGCCAGAACTACAAGTACGTGTTAGTGGTAATCTGTGCATTCAGCAAGTGGGTGGAGGCATATCCTTTAAAAGACTGTACTGCCATGTCCACAGCAAAAGTAATGCTGAAGGAGTATTTCTCCCGGTTTGGGTTGCCTCGTGTCCTGTGGTCAGACAACGGCCCCCACTTTGTGGGCACAGTAGTGCTACAGATCTGTGCAGGTCTGCAAATAGAGAAGCGATTCCACAGTTCCAGGCATCCCAGTTCTGCCGGGCTTGTGGAGAGACACAACGGAATCCTGAAGTCAAGGATAGCGAACATTTGCGCTGGGAGCAAGTTGAGTTGGGTGGATGCATTACCCCTAGCGCTGTTGTGTATTCGCACGTCTGTGCAGGCGAAGACTGGGCTCTCCCCTTATGAGATTATAATGGGGAGACCAGCAAATGTATGGTGCGCACCGCAGCCCAGAAAATGAAGTGAGGTCGAGCATCCTATGTTAAGCACTACTGTGGACTTTTAATACAAAAGTTGCGTTTGATTCATCAGCAGGTCCAGGAGGCGTTGCTGATGCGATATACAGGACCGGGGCACTCACTGGAGCCTGGGAGCCGGGTGCTAATCAAAAACTTTGAACGGAAGACAGCATTAGCACCCAGGTGGCGCGGCCCCTATCAAGTACTTTTGGCAACACAGACGGCCATCCGAGTGGACGGACGCAAGGCATGGATCCATGCTACCCATGCCAAGAAGGTTCCCAGCGTCACTGAAAACTTTTCCTGATCCAGACGACGAGAAAAAGACAACGGTCTCGGAAACGAAAGGAACTGTTGCCAGTCCAGTGCCACAGCATCAGCCTGAGCGAGAAGTGAAAGTTGAAACAAAGCGCAAACGAGAAGTGAAACTCGAAACAGAGCCTGAGGAGGCTGCCAGTAAGGGAGTAGGGCGAAAAGTGCCTCAACGTTGCACAGCGGAAACGACATTACTGCCGAACGACACAAACCCTGCATTGCAAACACGAGCAGAAACAACGCGTGCACCCCTTTGGCGCCCACCAGTTCTCGCGAATGCACCAAAGCCAAAGAAAGAAACTACATCATTGCCACAACGCCCATCGCTGCCCATCATTGTGCCACAGGCTGACACTGAGCCTGATACTGGAAATGCAAGGGCACTATTCACGGATCATACAATAGCAGGAGTGAATCGATATAATCTGCGGCCTCGACAGGCAAAGTGATACACAGATCTTTGGTGCTTTTCTTTTTGGCCTTTGGTTCTACTCACGGACGGAGTAGGAACCAGGGGCGTAGAGGAGAGAAGTGTGAGAATTGTGCAAGTCGGACAATTCAAAACTCACGGCTCCTCGGTGCGCTTATAAAGTACATGTGTCAGGAGCCAGAGTAGGACAAGCTGGACGCACATAAGTACTAAGGCTGGTGGAGTACATGTGTCCTAAGCCTGAGCGGGACAAGCTGGATGCACATGGTACTCTATCAATAAAGAACTGTTCAGAAATCGTCTGAGCAGTGGGAGAAAGAACAACTAATCTTGCTCGGGAGTGGATAAATGATCCAGGCTGTGAAAAGGCTGGGAGAATTGAACTGTGACATTTTTCGTTGAACTTTTCTGGCATCAAGAACCAGAGAAATTCACGACGAACTTCGCCAGCAAGAAGAAGGACGATGAAGAACAAGTCAAGACCGGTTTCAGCCTCCTCCTGCACCCCTGCGAAAAAAATAATAGATTTAGAGACTGTAAATTTAGGGAAAAAGCATGGTAAAAGGAATAAGGTACTGATTTGGACATTGATCCTATGTTTCTTAAGTATGATAGTACCAACAATAACAGCTACTACACTATGGTTCCTGGAGTATGTACACCCATTAGAAACACTTTTGCCAAAAACAGCTACTGAAAGCCCGGTTCATGTAATCACTGGTACTTTGCCCCCAATGGAAGAAAGACAGAGAAGGTTACGGCAACAATGCATTGTTGCTCATCATGAACATGACCCATGCGGTGCTAAAAAAAAAGATTGCTGGGTTTGCGCCCATTTACCACAGCACGGTGGGAAAGGGATAGGCTGGTATGCACAACCATTGCCATTGATTTATTCCTGTGAAGTAACGTTAAGTGCAATGTTCTTTGGGAAATGGAACAAGAGTAATACGGGTCAGCTAGATGAGACCAATATGAATGAATTTGAGGAAGTAATAATGAGCCCTGTGGGTTGTTCCATATTCCAAAAAGCTTGCGTGTTTGCACTAGAACCCATGAGAAAGAATACATGAAAAATAACAAGACTAGATAGATTACATAGGCAGAATAGACCAACCCCGCCAGCAGAAAGAAGGAACAAGTTACTTACCTGTAACTGTTGTTCTCCAGCGTGGGTCTGGCATGGATTCACATGCTCATGAATATTCCCCGTCGTCAGGCTGGGAATCCTCGGTAAAGAAAAAACCAGTATCAGTTTCGTTTCTGATCTGTCTTTCGTAGTAATAACCAATCACTGGTCTCTGCGTCATACTGACCACATCCAATGACTGCCCTCTACCTAAGCCCCGCCTCTGGCAGCCATCTTCAGATTTGGAAGCACGTGAAGTGGCAGTATGACCAAGTGAAGAGCCGCAGAGGGGTAGGCGGGAGGGTTCGCATGTGAATCCATGCCAGACCCACGCTGGAGAACAACAGTTACAGGTAAGTAACTTGTTCCTTCTCCAGCATGGGGTCTGGCATGGATTCACATGCTCATGAATAAAGAATACATAGCAGTACACACATGCACAACCACGGGAGGTGGCAAAGGCTCAACATTAAGCATCACATCAACTCAACATCAAGCATCTTACCTCCTCACCAGGCTCACCTCAGGCGAACAGGTTGCGCAGCACTGCTTGGCCGACCCTGGACTCCTCCCTGGAATCCCGGTCGACGCAGTAGAATTTCGTGAAGGAGTGCGTCGACCTCCACGTAGCAGCCCTGCATATGTCCAGCAGGGGCACACCAGATAGGAACGCCGTGGTAGCTGCGATCGCTCTGGTGGAATGGGCTCTCGGACGGCCAGGCAGCGGTCGGTTTGCCAACCGGTGACAGCACATGATACAGCCGGAGAGCCATCTGGAGATGGAAGCCTTCGAGAGAGCCTTCCCCTGATTGACAGGTCCAAAGTTCACAAAGAGTTGTGACGTCTTCCGAAAACCCTTCGTGCGGTCCACGTAGAACTTCAGCGCTCTAGCTACATCCAGCGAGTGCAAAGTCCTCTCAGCCGGCGACGAAGGCGACGGGAAGAACACAGGTAACACCAAGGGTTCGTTGAGATGGAAGTCCGACGGTACCTTGGGCATGAAGGAGGGGTGCGTCCTGAGCACTACCCTCGTGTCGTGGAAAGTCAAGTACGGGGCCTTGCAGGAAAGGGCCTGGATCTCTCCCACTCGTCGTGCGGAGGTGATGGCCACAAGAAAAGCTGTTTTCCACGATAGAAACTTCAACGGGGCCGAGTGGAGAGGCTCGAACGGAGGTCCCATGAGCTTGGTCAGCACCACGTTGAGCTCCCACGCCGGGGCCGGAGCCTTCACCGGCGGGAACGATCTGAACAGTCCCTTCATGAACTCTTTCACCAGACGATGAGACCACAAGGACGTCCGCCCCGTGGTTCTGGTGTATCGGGAGATCGCAGCAAGATGAATCTTGATGGACGCGTGTGCCAGACCAGCTTTGGCCAGCGTCAGCAGGTACGGCAGTACTTGGGGAGCCGTAATCCGTAGAGGGTTAATCTTCTGTGCGCGGCACCAGACAGAGAACCTCTTCCATTTGTGTCCGTAGCATTTAAGAGTCGAGGACGCCCTGGCCTTTGCAAGAACCTCTCTGCAATCGGCCGGTATGTCGTATCCTCCAAACTCTAGCGCTGCAGGAGCCAGGCCTGCAAGTTCAGCGACTTCGGGTCGTGGTGGAGGATGGCGCCTCCTTCCCTGGAGAGTAGATCCGCATCCGCCGGCAGCTTGATCGGCGGGGACGCTGACAAGTCCAGCAAGTCCGGGAACCATATCTGCCTCGGCCACGCAGGTGCGACGAGGATCATCCTGCACCGTGACCTCTTGAGCTGGTTGATGAGCCGGATTAGCAGAGGCAAAGGAGGGAACGCGTAGAGGAACCGGCCCTCCCAGGGGAACGAGAAAGCATCGCCCATGCTCCTCGTCTGGGGAAACCTGCTGGCGAACCTCCGGCACTTGGTGTTCGTCGCCGTCGCGAACAGGTCGATCTGGGGTGTGCCCCACCGTCGGAAGAGGCGATCCACCAGATCCTGCCGTAGTTCCCACTCGTGGCACGAGCGCAGCTCCCTGCTGAGTGAGTCGGCGATGGTGTTTTTTATCCCTGCCAAATGAAACGGCACCAGAAAAATCCCTTGGGCGACGGCCCAATGCCACAGGTCCTGCGCCTCCTTGGACAGCGCTGGGGACCTGGTTCCGCCCTGTTTCCTGATGTAAAACATGGTGGTGGTGTTGTCGGTGAAGATCCTCACCACCTTGCCCCTGAGGGACGGAAGGAAGGACCTGAGGGCCCAAAACACTGCACGGAGCTCCAGGATGTTGATATGCAGGGACTTCTCCGTCGGGAGCCAGAGTCCCCTTGCGTGCAGATTTTCGGTGTGCGCTCCCCACCCTTCCAGGGAGGCATCCGTGGTCACAGTCTCCTGGTGGGCTGGGGCCTGGAAGTCCATGCCCGCCGTCAGATGCGCGCGGGTGCCCCACCACCGTATAGCTCGTCGGAAGCTCTCGTCGAGTGTGATCCTTTCCTCGAAGCTGCCCGTCGTCTGGATCCAGCGCGCATCCAGGAATTCTTGCAACGGGCGCATCCGGAGCCTGCACATGGGAATGAGGTAGATGCAGGAAGACATCATCCCGAGGAGGGACTTGATGGACCTCACTTTGGCCGCGTCGGCCACCAACATCCGTTGCACCTTGCCCAAGATGGTCCTGGTCCTCTCCTCCGACGGGGAGGCCAGAAGGGACACTGTGTCGAGCCTCGCTCCCAGAAACAGTGCGACTTGCGCGGGCACCAGGTGGGATTTGGCGTAGTTCACGGAGAATCCCAGGTCCGTGAGGAGTTGGACGGTCCTTGCCGTGTGGACCACGGCGAGCTCCCTCGTCTTGGCGCGGATGAGCCAGTCGTCCAGGTAGGGGTAGACGTGAATCCCCTCGCGGCGCAGCTGCGTCGCCACCGGTGCGAGGCACTTGGTGAATACCCTGGGTGCCGACCGTAGTCCGAAGGGAAGGGCTTTGAACTGGTAATGACGCCCTTGGACCACGAACCTGAGGAATTTCCGGTGCCCCTTTAGGATGGGAATGTGGAAGTAGGCATCCTCCAAATCCAACGACGATAGGAAGTCTCCTTCCTCCAGCTGACCGAGGACGTGCTGGAGGGTGACCATCCGGAACTTCTGCGCCTTGATGAACTTGTTCAGACGTCGCAGGTCTAGGATGGGGCGCCATCCTCCCGTCTTCTTCTTCACGAGGAAGTATCTCGAGTAGACTCCGGAGCCCCGAAGCCTCTTTGGGACGAGTTCGATGGCGCCCTTCCTGAGCATCGCCTTTACCTCCAGGAGAAGTTGAGGGGCGTGAAGTTCTTTCCTGGCCACGGGGGGGACGCGCGGGCACCTTCTTTGAAACTCGAGCGCGTGGCCCCGGGCCAGGGCGTCCAGCACCCAACGGTCGGTGGAGATGGACTCCCACACGCTGACGAAGCCCGCCAGCCGGCCTCCCACCGGGGTGCTTCGGTGGGGGCCCGACCCCACGGCCGGTTCAATCCTGCTGGGACGCGGCCTTGCCGCCTTGACCTCCTTGGCGACGACGGCGGGGTCCGCTAGACTTGCCTCGTCCTCTGTAGGCCTCTTGCGACGACGAGCGGGCCGCTTGACGGTAGGAAGCGAAACCGCCGCCGGAACCTTTGGAGGCGCCCTTGCCTCCGCTGCTCCGAAAGGGCGTCCGTCGTTGCTGCAGAACTCCAAGGGCCCGGGCCGTCTCAGTATCCGCCTTGATGGCCTGAAGGGAATCGTCCACTGTCTTCCCAAACAGATTGTTCCCGTCGAAGGGCATGTCCAGGACTCTGGTCTGGACGTCCTGCCGGAAGTCCGTAGCTTTGAGCCATCCACGACGTCGAAGGCAAACGCCGTTGCCCAGCTGGCGGAACCCAGTGTCGGCGATGTCCGTCGCCACGGTGATGGCGTGGTCCGAGGCCACCTCACCTTCCTGCAGGATCTCCAGGGCCTCCGCCCTCTTGTCGTCCGGCAGAAAATCCAGCAGGGGAGCTATCTTGTACCAGAGCTCCCTGTCGTAGCGAGCCACGATAGCCAAGGCGTTGGCCGCTTTAATCGTCGTCGACGAGATGACTCTACGTCCCATAGCATCCAATTTCCTTCCCTCGCCGTCCGGCGGGGAAGTCGATGTGGAGGCTGCACCCCCCCCGCTTTCTTCCTGGCTGCCGCGGAGACGACGGAATCCGGGGTAGGCTGCGCCCGGAGGCACAGGGGGGCCGTGTCCGGGACCCGGTACTTTTTCTCGTACCGGTCTCTTCTAGCTGGCGTCGTGGAAGGGTTCTTGAGGAGGGAAAGGCCCTCATCCCAAATGTCGTCCAACAGAGGCACTGCGAGGACCGTCTTCCTCTTGGCCTCGCGCCGCTGATAAAGGAAGCCTTCCTTTTTCTTCTCCTCAGGGCAGAGTTGGAAAAGCTCGGAAGCCCTGGAGATCATGGAGTGGAAAGATCCGATCTCGTCGGGCGGGGAAGCCCTGGCGGGAGGTGACGACGGAAAATCCTCGTCGTATGCCTCGTCGTCTGTACCCGTCGCTGCCGTGTCAGTCCCCGTATCATCCCCTCGGGTGGACGGGGAGGAGGGCTGGACGGGGCGCGACGGTTGAAAAGGAGGTGGTGGATGGATCCTTCTTTTCTTGGTAGGGGGGACACCAGAAGGTCCCGGTTCTGGATCCCCCGACGGGAGAGGTTCCTCCGTCGGTAACGGTAGCCTCGTCCTTATCTCGGAGCATAAGGACTGTATGGCCAACAAAATGGCCGCCGAGTTGTCTTGCGGCGCTGGCAGAGGGGAATCCGACGGGCGAGCAGGGGCCCCGTCGGTATCCTCGACGATGTCGTCGTCGTCACCTGCGTCGGGGTCCATTCCGACGGGCTGGCCTTCTTCCACGCCTAGGCCGTGGCTTAAGACCTCGATCAGCTCCTCTTCTGAGGTTGAGGCCGAATCTACGACGACGCCCTGCCCCCCCTTCTTCTTCCCCACGGAGGGTTTCACGGGGGTCCTATCGATGGGCACAAAAGAAGACTCCCTCCGAGGAGGCAGGGAGATTCTGGGCCCTGAGGTCGCCACCACTGGTGTAGCCTCCACAGGCTGAGCCAGGGCCGCCGCGACCGTTTCGATAGAGGGCTTGGTCGGATGGATCAAGGCCTTCACCACCTTAGGTGCGCTCACCGCCTTATCCTTGAGGGAGGGGGCACTGCCACGCTCCTCCTCTGCCTTAGAGCTCGACCGGGGCCTCTCCAGGAGCTTCGCCGGGTGCTCGGCCTTCCTCTTACCCGACCCAGAGCGTTGGCTCGTGGTTGATGGTGCCGGGGAGGGTGCGCCCTGCCTGGCGCCCGTAGAGCCCGACCGTTCGGCGCTCCCGGTGCCAGCGGACTCGCGGTGCTTAGCCTTATGTTGGGCCCCGTCGCCGGGGCGCCCTCAAAGGTCTTAGAAGACCGCTCGGATTTCTTCTTCTTCTCGCCAGACGGGCTCTTACCCTCCAGCCAGTTGGCGAGACGTTGATGGCGGTCCTTCATGGTCCGTTCCGACATGTTGCCGCAAAACGCACAGTCCTTCTCCACGTGCGTCTTGTCCTCATGAAGGCAGTAAAGGCAGAAAGAGTGTTCGTCCTCCTTAAAGACGTTCTGCAGCTGGCATCCAGGGCAGACCCTGAACAGCTTTCCGGGCGTCGAGCTTCCCTTCTCCTGGGCCATCTCCGAGACCGGGCCTGAGAAGCTTCTGGAGTCCTCCGAAGTGTAGCTCGACGAAATCTTCACCCTTGAGGGGCACAGACGAATCCGACACGGGTCCCCGTTGATCGGATGTAGGATCGGTGGAGCTTGAGGCTCTTTTGACCGAAAGAATCGAAGTTTTTTGTGAAAAAGCGCGAAAAATAGCACTAACGCTCGAGAGCAATAGCACGAGGATCCCAACACATGAACGTGCGGTAAAAATCTGAAGATGGCTGCCAGAGGCGGGGCTTAGGTAGAGGGCAGTCATTGGCTGTGGTCAGTATGACGCAGAGACCAGTGATTGGTTATTACTACGAAAGACAGATCAGAAACGAAACTGATACTGGTCTTTTCTTTACCGAGGATTCCCAGCCTCACGAGGGGAATATTCATGAGCATGTGAATCCATGCCAGACCCCATGCTGGAGAACATCAATAATGTCATTTCGGATGAGGGATGAATGGAACAAAGATGCTGTGCCCTCTGCCTATGCAGTGGATCACAGCCCCAAAACTGCTCCCCTAAGTCTACAGAAAAAGGGTTCCTATAAAGTAGCAACATTTAGCAACTGCCTGAACATAGTGGTTTTAAAACATGAAATAGAACCCGTGTACGTGGGAGACCCTGTTTATTTTATATGTGGAGAAAAAGCATATCCATGGTTACCTAGGAACTGGGGGGTACATGCTACCTAGGTCTACTGTTTCCAGGAGTGTTCCTCTTGGAGACAGCAGAAGTAGCCAGACGAACAAAAGGTAGAACTCAAAGGAGTAGTGAGGATGGAATGATAGCAATGGATATAGCCAAATCATTTATACCGTTCTTGTCCCAAATAGAAAACTCTTACAATATAAGAAAACTGTCTGGAATATTACAAAAAACAATAGATTGCACAACGGATATTTTATTGAATATGACGTTAGAAGAAAAAGGAATAAGACTGATGGCACTCCAAAACAGGATGGCTCTCGATATAATATTAGTTGATCGTGGGGGAGTTTGCAAGCTCGTAAAAACTACATGCTGTGTGTATATAGATGACTACTCCGCTACGATATTTAAAGCGATCCGGAAATCACATGTCATAAGTTCCACACTCTCTACTGAAGCAGGGGGTTGGGGAATAGAATCCTGGTTATGGGGATTATTGCGGTCTTGTGGATGGAAGTTAATTTTGATACTAATGATGGTACTCGGGATATTCATAACATGCTGCTGTTGCATACAATGCTTACCAATAATATGCACTGAAATAACTGATGGATGTACTAAGGGATGTATGCACATGGTGTTGAGAGGAAAACAAACGCATGGCCGGAATAACAGAGACACTGAGGAAACAAAAATAGTAAAACAATTCATAGCGCTAGAAATTAATGATGGAGATGATTCAGATGCAGATACCCCAGACTCCTCCTCAGAAGAGGAGGATACAATGAATAAATAAGACGTTTGGCACACGGCCAAAAGGAGGGTTGTCAATCTGGAAAAATGAATACCCTTCATTTGAATGATAGACGTAACTTGATGGCCGTGGGCCAACCGTCTTATGCACCGAATTGGAGAAATATGAACTGCTATGCTTGACCGACGAGCGGCCATTTTAAATGTAGTAAGAATGGCCATTTTGCTTGTTAACCATTGCTCATTGCTTTCTGTCTAAAAACTGCTTTGCAGCTTGCAATTCTTGCGGATTCTGCTTACTCTGCTCAACTGTTAACATTTTTGTCTGAATATGAAAGGACAAGGTCGCGGGACTGAAGAGCTTGCTGAAACTCCTCATGAGTAGCTCAGAAAGGAACGCCCACGCTCCCTCTCTGTAGCCTTGGGAGGAAGCTGCAGGGCATTTAATCACTTCACAGCTCCCAGCCAGTCTCGTACGATGGTAGAATATGTTAGAATAATACAGTAAAAGGCTTGAATTATGCTTCTCTTAAGGCCCCCCTTCGCAAAACTCTTTAGAACGTGTTGGCTCCCAGGACACGAATAGTACCTCATAGATAGCAAAGCTTGGAATGTGGCTCTTCCCCCGTGTACAGATTGCTTCCAAGAACAGAACCACCATGTTCTAAAAGATGCCTCTGCACTTTCTAAATTGCACATTGTTACTAGAATAGAGATCGAAAGCATTATAATCGTCATATTCGTCGGATATGTCCATCGTCATCCCGAGTTCAAAGGAACTTAATACAGAGGGGTGTTGAACATGACTTTGCTGATTGTATGATATGCATTTTGCATATATGTAACTGATGTACGTAATTCGCTCTCTTGCGTCCCTCGAGGTCTAGGAAACTCGCGTCACGGGGCGTGAGATCACAATTGGCCAATTGATACTATCTTTTGCTTGCAATAAACCCTAGCATTGGGAATTTGAAACCTCGTGTCTGGCGCATCTTTTCGTGTATGGTCATTCCCTTGTTTCCATAGCACGAGGGACCCCTAGGGGCCCCTTTCAACACATGGACAATACGGTCCTGGCAGAGGTTACGTTGGGCGAGTGGATGTGGGTTTCACAGAAGGAGATCGCCCTATGGGTCCTGACGCAGCCTATATTGGCAGTGTCTTTGTTGCTTTGGCACGAGGGTGGCACTACTCATTGGCTGTCGACTTGGCCCTCATCCCTCTGCTGTATCTGGGCGCCACCACAGAGAAAGTTAATTGTGGATCCACTACGGTTCCAGTTCTGGTACGAGGCAGGTTTGTAAAGGGTGGAGCAGCTGTGGGAGGGGGCAATTTTGTGTCCCTAGCCCATCTGGAGGAATGTTTGCATATAGGGGTCTTTCAGCCTTTAGATATTTGCAGTTGAAAGAGTGCTAATGAGACCTGGCTGGGGGGACAATTTGTGTTGGGAGCTCACCTCCTTTGAAAAAATACTGCTGCAAGATACCAACAAGAAAGAGTGGATACCTCAACTACTATATGGGGAACTGAGGCGAGGCACCAAATTGATATACTGCGGACAAGGGCAAAGTGGGCCAAAGACTTGACGATAGACATAAATGACCAGTTGTAGGCAAACATTTGTAGAAGGCTTTAGATATCCACATTGTCCCTGCAATACCGAATGCAGGCTTTCAAGTTCATACACCAGTGGCATTACCCACCGGCAGTTCTGGCAAAGACGTATCCAGGGGCGGACTCGCGCCTTTGGCGCCGTTGGCTCTGTAAACAGGTGCATAGTGACTATTACCATATGTGTGCGGATGCTCCCTCATACAGAAGTACTGGACAGAGATCTTAAACCGGCTCAAAGATCTAGATGGAATACAAAGGCCTCTGTCGCAATGTCTGCTGCTGTTTGGGGTGGTGTAGGAGAGGGAGGATGAGGTGGGGGAGGAAGGTCACATGGGTCGCACCCTGCTAGTGGCAGCGAGATACCTGCAACAGTATTTCTCCAGCATTGGTATGGTATGATATGATGGTTTATTTATATAGCGCCTATACACAATGTGTTTCAAAGCGCTTCAAGGCAAGAGAGGGAACAAGCGAAAATACAACCACATTCTTACAGGCCATGAACAGTAAGGATGTGAAATTAACTATCGTACTCGGCCTGGCGACATTTCAGATAGTGCAAGAGCTAAGACATAGATAAGGAAGGGATGGGGAGAGTGGTAAGGAAGTGGAAACAGACAGGTGACTACCGTACTAGGCCTGACGACATTTCTGGTAGAGCCGGAGAAAAACAAAAGGTGAGGGAGAGGGGTGCAGAAAGGGAGGGGAGGAACAGAACAAGCGATTATCATACTAGGCCTGACGACATTTCAGATAGTGCTGGAGGCGTGGTGGGGAGGAAAAAAACAGTAATGGGAGGGTGGAGGAAACAGACGAGGTCAGGGGCGTAGGAGACACACAAAATCTGGGGCGGACAGGGGACATCTTGGGGACTTTGCTTTATTTATTTATTGTGTTTTAGTCAAAGAACTCGACTTTTCACAAAATTAGAATTAAAATAGCAGTATGTATTAAATTGCAAATATCACTGTATAAAACAAGAGAAAAGAAGAAAAGAAAACAGAAGAGCATTAAAGGATGCAGCAGCAAAGAACATGTCTTTGTATGTTGCATTTCTGGATTTTTCATCTGACTATGAGCTCATGGTAAGAGAGAGGAAATAACAATTACTTCCAGTGGGCCACAGCTAGGACGCCAGCTCTTTAAGAGGCAGATCACCCTTAAGTGGACTCCTGGCAAATAAAGGAGTTGAAGCCTTTTCTAACAATTGCAAGTTGCTACTTTTTTGTGTGGGGCAAGGAGACGTGTGTTTCTCTTGGAATGGAAAGATAGGGGTTTCAAAGAAAGACGAAATCTTGTTTGTACCCCTGAGTAAGCCCTGTTATGGGAGTAGAAGGACTAGATGTGTGATGTTGCTGCTTTGACTGTCCTCCAGGGGCGGGGGGTACAGCAAACAAGGAGGATGAGCAAGCCCACCCCCTTATAAGCACTCCCCAGGTCCGCGGCTGGATGCATTAAACCCGGGGGATGCCTAGTAGGTGGGGTGTATGTGGACCCAGGGGGGTGGCCAGAGGGGCAGCCCGTTATGTGGGCTGCCCCTCTAGCATCCCTGCGAGGGCCGTGTCAGCCCCCCAAGATGAGTCTGGTCCCTCTTATTCCATATCATGCTGGCTTCAGAGCCTAGCCTTTCTTTGCCTTTGTTATTCTGAATGCAGAGCTGGACTCTGTTCCTTTCTCGTTTAACATTTGCTGCAAAGCCTGATCTTTTTGATTCTCTCATATGTTACTAGGACGGCAGAGCATGGGTCCTCTGCCCTGTTACATTATTTAAAGAGCCCCTCTGGCCTTTCTTTGCCTCTCCCTTGTCTCACTGCTTGCTTGCTTAATACATAACTCCTTGCTTGAACACTCAACATATTCTCCCTAACACAGCAATGGCAGCTGCAGTCTGTCTTAACTTCTATTTGTTCCGTGTCTTAAATTGGCCTCTTATTTCCTCTTTTCTGTCTGCAGGGGAAAGGCATTTGCCAGTCACTGCCATGATGGTTCTACCTGGCCATAAGAGGGCAACAGCTAGCCAATATTGGAAGAACATGGCATATTATGTGAGAGGCTGGCAACTGCCTTCCTAATGCCTACACAAGAGACACAACTCTTGCCTTTGTTTCTAACAGTAATTCAGTGGATGAAGAAACGCGAGAACACAGATATTGCTTATAAATGAAGGGGATGATGTCACACTTGGTTCAGACATTTTTATCACGCCAGGAGCTAATTTCCAGATGCAATTAAGCAATAACCTTTTAGACTTCTGGCTTTAAACAACGTTAGTATCACCTGGAAAGCATAGAGGTTGCTCAACAGGGTTCCTGGAGCACGAGGGGTACCCTACTCCTGGGCATGGATGATTGGAGGGCATTCTTGCCCTGGTTTGGAGCCTGGCCGCTACAGCCGTGATGGGGGGAGGGGCCTATTACTTTTGGTTGTACGTACCCTTTGAGGATGGGCAGACATTGCCTTCTGCTTTAGCCCACTAACAGCTCTGCTTTGCAACTTTATCACACATGCCTGTCAGGTGGCATGTAACTCAATGCTACTAATGTTATCAGCCTCAGAAGTCTGGAATCGTTTGCCACATCAACTACAGGCTTGCCACCTGAGACTTACCCATGTCTGAGTCGGCATCTGTCGCCCTGTGGGGAAAACACACACAGAAAGAGCATGGCACAGTGCCCTTGTGGGTTTTTCACACGTCTTCCTCGGGGAGGGCACAATTCACTCCGCAGAGAAAGTGGCACATGCTGAGCAACATTCTCCCACTTTGACAATGTCACCCAAAGAGAGAAATTGGCCATTTGAAATACCTCTGTCGACTTATTATTGTGCAATCCACACTGAGGGGTTTAAGCACCTGCTTAACGCGAGATGGCAATTAAGGGCATTTGCCAACGCACTCAAGAAGCACAGGACACCCTCTTACCAGCGACATGCCATGGTCACTCATTCTGATCACGAATTGGCATTTATCTGGGTCATGTTAAATGCATTTATTTATTTATTACATGTGTAGCATCACGCAAAAACCCCCAAGCATCAATGCCCAAAGTAACCTGCGTGGAGTGGACCACTTCCATTGGCGCACGTTTTTACTTTTCTGCCACAAAATGGAAGATTTTTGCGTAAATGGCAGGTGAAATCACATTGTTTTTCCACTTTGGAAGAGTGTAAATACCTTGCACAATTAGTGATTGCTGGCAGAATTGACAATGGCTTCCTCTGGACTCTGCCCGCTTTTACCAGGTTTCATTTCCAAGCAGATCCCAGAGGATTTCCAGTGTGAGAATCCATGCTGGCATTAAGGCCGCATTTGTCTGGTGGAGCGGGAAATACAGGGGGTCCTGGTGTGTCCACTCGGCTCCCGAACTCCACCCAGAAAATGCACGAAAATCTGGCCAGTTAGAAAAAGCGACAGTAATAGTGTTTTCCACCACTTTTCCTGAACCAATTGACCTGGAAAATGTTGTGTTGCATCGGAAGCTGAATGCATTCACTCTGCCTATTATCCCACCGGAAGATTAAGCCAGGTGCTGAACACAGGTGTTACATATTGCTGTACACAATCTGCATTTGGAGAATTAACTAACTGAGCTACCTTACAAATTATATATCTCCTCTGGGGCTTTACCGTCTTAACCCCTTAACTGCCATGGGTATTTCCCCCCAGTGCTAAGGCCTTTTTTGGTTATTTCAGTATGTCGCCATTCAATTCCCTTGTAACTTCTTTGTTACATGAGATATCTCGGCCAAAGTTGGCCTCTTTTTCCCCCATGTAGGCGGTTGTAACGCCACCCAAGAATCCTAGTTTGCTGTAGGGGGGTGAGAGAAAATAACCAAAAACGAGAACATTTGGGTTTTTTCAGAAAATAACAATAAAATGTTGTACAAAGAAGCCTGTGGTGTTTTCCTTGTAAGGGCTAGGAACAAATGCTGTGCTGGATTCGCCATTTTCCAGGCTTTCATGAACAGATTGAGTGGAAACCAAAATAACATATTTTGATATGCTAATCAGCCATTTTGTGAGAGGTAGGCGGTTTTGGCGTTTTTTGTCCAATAGGACATGTGTGGACGGAATGGAAGAAAAGGGTTACATTTCTGAAAAGTAGACAATATTCCAAGTTTAGGAAGGGGTGATTTGCGCAGGTCAGGCAACAACTATGGGTCACCCATCGAAACACACAGCCAACAACACATGGCCTACCTTCCAGCATTCCCACAGGTTTCCCGACGAAAACGGTTCCTCACATATGTGGTTGCACCTACCTGGATGCAAAGGGAAAAGCCTAAAACTCTTGTACCCCGAAAGTCTTTTCGCACAGCAGATTTTCAGGAATTTTGCTCATGTGGACAACCTACAGATTTGGCCCTAGCGTGTCGAAACCACGAAGGAAAATAGAGAACCCCATGCATTTCCGAAAAGAAGACACCCGTGGGAATCCACAGAGGTCTGACTTGTGCGAATCGCCCCATAATTTATGACCCACAATGCCTGACAAAGTGTGAAATTTAGTGAAAAAAACACAATTTTCACTTTGTCTGGGATTGTGGGTAATACATTCTGGGGCGATTCCCGCAAGTCAGACCTCTGTGGATTCCCAGGGGTGTCTTCTTTTCGGAAATGCATGGGGTACCCTATTTTCCTTCATGGCTTCGAGACCCTAGGCCCAATTCTGTAGGTTGTCTCCCCAAACCCTTTGAGGGTTACCAGTGGTTTAGCCTTTTCCCTTTGCGCCCAGGTAGGTGCACCCACACATGTGAGGTACCGTTTATGTTGGGACACCTGTAGGAACGCGGAAAGGTAGGACATGTGGTGTTGGCGGCGTGTTTCGGCTAACCCACTGATAACCCCAAGCCTTTTGGCAAAGCACATTTTGCTCATGTGGACAACCTACAGATTTGGGCCTAGGGTGCCGAAGCCACCAAGGAAAACAGAGAACCCCATGCATTTTTCCGAAATGAAGACACCCTTGGGCACCCCCTTTCCACAAAAAACATCCATGGTGGTTTAGTGACCCCCACACCCACCCAAAACAAATTATAATTTTTTTTATTTTCGTTTTTGTTTTGCCTCTTTCCTAGGGAGGGCTACATGAGATGCCCCCCATCCATTTGGGGTGGGGGGAGAGGGGTACCCCCCTTTCCACTAAAAACATCCATGGTGGTTCAGCAAAACGTACTGCCCCAGGCTTGGGCGGTGGCGCTGCCAATATTTGCAGTGGCCTCCCCCTACCCCAAATGGATGGGGGCATCTCATGTACCCCTTCCTAGGGGCAGAAATCTGCCCCCAGGGAAGGCTACATAAGGTGCCCCCATCCACTTAGGGTGGGGGGAGAGGGCCACCCCCCTTTCAAACACAAAAAATCCTGGTGGTCTAGTGGGCCCCCACCCAAAACAAGTTATAATATATATATATATATATATATATATATATATATATATATATATATATATATATATATATATATATTTATTTGTTTTGCCCTTCCCTAGGGGCAGACGGTACATGTTTGTAATCATCTTCCCCCTGGCGGGTGGCAAAACGTACTACCCCAGGTTTGAGGGGTGGGGTGGTTCTGCCAATATTTGCAGTGGCCTCCCCCCTCACCCCAAATGGATGGGGGCATCTCATGTACCCCTTCCTAGAGGCAGAAATCGGCCACCAAGGAGGGCTACATAAGGTGCCCCCTCATCCACTTAGGGTGGGGGGGAGGGCCAACCCCCTTTCAAACACAAAAATCCTGGCAGTCTAGTGCCCCTCCACCCCCACCCAAAACAAGTTATAATATATATTTTTGTTTTGCCCTTTTGCCCTTCCCTAGGGGCAGATGGGCACATGTGTGTGTAGAAATCTGCCCTCAGGGAGAGCTACATAAGGTGACCCCCATCCATTTAGGGTGGGGGGGAGAGGGCCACCCCCTTGAACAAATCCCTGGTGGCTAGTGGTCACACCCGCACCCACCCCACCCAAAACTACGTTTTAAAAAAATATATCTTTTTTTTTGTTTGCCCCCCCTTCCCTGGGGGCAGATGATCACCCATCTGCCCCAGGGTATTGCCCCCATGTTTTGGGGGGGCATGGGGGAGAGGGCATCTTACATAGTAAGCAGCCCCTCCACCCACTTCAAAAACAGATCCCTGCACAACACACCAAACACATATTCTGGGGGGGATAAATTACATTACATCCCCCCCACTTAAAATTGTGGGGGGGGGGATTTGTCCCTCCTGTCCCCCCCATGTCCTATGCCCATGGACGAGGTTGCTATCATATTAGGTCCAGGGACAATTCTGATAGAGTAAGTGCATAGAAGAAAGTAAGGGGAGGAGACAGGAAAAGGGAGAAGGGAAAGGAGGAGAGAAAAGAGGGTAAGCAGTCAAAAAGAGTGGAGAGTGAATACAATTGCAGAAGTCAGTAGTAACATATAATGTTGCAAGCCAGGATACAAGATGAAGATGGGAACAGCATGATCCAGGGCGACCATGAGTACAAGATGCAAAGAAAGTCCAGCATGCGAGTTGAGAAAGAGTGACACACCGTGAATGAATGAAGTCCATAAAAGTCAAATCCAGCATTGGCCACAAGACAGTGATGGTGAAGGAAGGCACCAGGTGGGCGGGGCTTGCTAAGTGGTGAAAAAGAGCAGCAGGCAGGAAGGTACCAGGTGGGCGGGGCTTAAGCCAGGTGACCTAGATCCACTTGCACCTGCTCCCCATCTGCAAAGGAAAAGAAGCTGGAGGGCTCCTTAAATAGGGAAACAGAGCGGCAAGCAGGAAGGCACCAGGTGGGCGCGGCTTGCTAAGTGGTGAAAAAGAGCGGCAAGCAGGAAGGCACCAATTGGGCAGGGCTTGCTAAGTGGTGAAAAAAAGTGGCAGGCAGGAAGGCACCAGGTGGGCGGGGCTTAGGCCAGGTGACCTAGATCCACTTGCACCTGCTCCCCATCTGCCATAGATGCCATGGTATCTTTCATAGATTCACATGCTTGAATATTCCCCATCATCAGACTGGGAATCCTTAATTTAATTAAATAAGAAAGATAATATAATCAAAACTTTCCTTTGGGAAAGAAAAGGAAATAAAATTTAGACCCAGGGGGAACTATAGGGCTTGTGTAGTCTTTCACTTGTTTAGTCCCTCCACCTCCCTTTGGTCCTTTTAGGCCCCAACTAATGAGGTGGCAGGGCTTAGGCTCCACCCCAGTCAGCCATCTTCAGATTTTGAACTGAAAATATTAAGACTGATTACTGACTGACGGAGGAGCAGCCTCTCCCCAGGGATGAATGGCAGGCACATGTGAATCTATGAAAGATACCAATGCTGGAGAAATAAAGTTCCAGGTAAGTAACTAAGACTTCTCCAGCATTGGATCTTTCATAGATTCACATGCTTGAATAGAATACCTAGCAGTCGTAGACCTCATAACATGCTTGATAGCCGGAGTGTAGCACCGGAGGTGCATGTGCTATATATAGATAATATGTAAAAATACTTATATCATGTAAAATAAGGCAACCAGGACGGTGGGAAGAGTTCATGAATAACCAACAAAGGAACAAGAGGCTGCTCCTACCTTAAGCAAATAAATTTTGGAGTACTGCCTGTCCCACTGCAAATTCATTTTTGCTATCTTCTTCCAAGCAGTAGTGCCGGGCAAAAGTGTGGAGAGTGCTCCATGTGTCTGCTCGGCAGATGTCTTTTAAGGACACCCCTGCTTGAAAAGCTGTTGAAGGCACCCTTCCTCTCGTTGAGTGTGATGTGGGCGTGGCTGGCAATGGGCTGTTTCTGAGCTCATGACAGTGAGTGATGCAACTGGATACCCAACGTGCCAGGCTCTGTTTGGATATGCATTTGCCCTTGGTTCGTCCCGCAAATGCGATGAAGAGTATTTTAGAGGTTCTGAATTCCTTGGTCCATTCTAAGTAGAACTTGAGTGTTCTTGCCACATCTAGGGAATGTAGCGTACATTTGGCAGTGGTTGTGTGGTTGCCGAAGAATGTAGGTAACACAATCCTTTCTGCCAGAATGGCTTCAAACACGATCTTAGGAATACATTTAGGGTGAGGTTGTAAAACAACCGTATCTCTGTGAAAATTGGTGAAAGGAGGTTCAGCAGACAAAGCCTCTAGCTCCCCGATGCATCTGGCTGATGTGATAGCCACAGGAAAATCTGTCTTCCATGATAAGAGTTATAATCACACCTGTGTATGGGTTCATATGGTGCTCTCATTAATGCGGCTAGTACCGTGTTAAGACTCCATAGAGGCGCATTTTTCCTTTGTCTGGGTAAAGAGCGTGCGAGTCCTCTGAGAAAAGCCATAACTGATGGATGAGACTCTAGGGAGCGCTGATGAGGTTTGGTTGTTTAAGCGGCCACAGCTGAGAGATGGACCTTAATGGAAGATATTGCTAGACCCTCTTTAGCTAAGCATAAGAGGTAAGGTAGTATTTGCTCTGCAGGTGCCAAGAGGGAATCTGCATTAGTCTGTAGACACCAGGTTCTGAACGGTTTCCACTTTTTGGAATATGTTCGTCTAGTAGATGGATCCCTTGCAGCCTGTAGTATATCCCAACACTCGGGATCTAGCGTGAGGTTGTGAAACTTTCACTGCTGAGGAGCCAGCCCCTGAGGGATAGACTGGCTTGGTTGTGGTAAAGTAGCTCGCAGTTCTGCTTAGATAAGAGGTGCGAGTGGGGTTGGATATAGGCCGGTTTCTCGACCGCTAGTTGAAGTAGCGTCAGGTACCAGATCTGGCGTGCCCACATCAGGGCTATTAGTATCACGGTGCAGGGCTGTTTGATCATTCTGCGCAGTACCCGCAATAACAAGGGTTTCAGTGGAAACCCGTAAAGGAATTTTCCCTTCCATAGTACGGAGAATGCATCTCCCAGGGAGTGTTTTTCCGTATACCTGGAAGCAAAATGATCGCATTTGGTGTTCTCATGAGTTGCAAACAGATCTATGCTGGGCTTCCCCCACATGCAGAATATTCTGTCAAGATCTCTGTTGCTGATCTCCGACTCGCGCAGTTGTAGAAATTGCAAGCTGAGCTTGTCTGCTAAGATTTTGTCCTTGCCAGGAAGGGGCTCCGCTCTCATGTGAATTTTGTGATGAAGTGCCCAATTCCAGAGTAATTGTGCTTCTTGCAAGAGAATGTTGGACTTGGTTCCCCCTTGTTTGTTCTTGTAGTGCATCGACGTGGTGTCCGTCTGCACTGTCACCATCTGGCCCATCAGAAATAAAAGGAAGGATTTTGGAGCCCACCCAATGGCCCTGAGTTCTAGCACATTTATGTGTAGGCGAGATTCTGTTGGTGACAATATACCGCTGGCCTGGAGGTTGCCTAGATGAGCTCCCCATCCCGAGAGTGATGTGTACATCCTCAATAGCAGGGTGGACATAGGGTATTGAAAAGGGAGACTTTAAAGAAGATTGGGGCAGCTAGGACAATGTCTTCACATGACCTGCTGTGTTGAGCCCATTGGATGTCCAGCTCCTCCTGAAGCGGTTACATCTTTAGCCTGCAGTTTGGCATGAGGAAGATACAGAATGACATCATGCCCAAAAGGGACTTGTATTACCTGACAGTAGAGTTTGGGCTTTCCCAAACCTAGCAATGAGATTTTGCATTGCCGCCACTCTGTCTGACGAGGGGCGTACTCTGGGGACTCTGGTGTCGAAGTCTACTCCTAGAAAAATCGCCATCTGCGCAGGCATAGGCGAGGTCTTGTCCTTGTTGAATGAGAACCCTAGGTCCTGCAAAAGTGTTGTTGTTTCCACTGCTGTGAACGTTGTGTTTACAGAGGTTCCATTCACTAACCAATTGTCCAGGTAAGGGAAGACCTGGATTCCTGAGCGCCTGTGATGGGCAGCTGACGGGGCTAGGCATTTTGTGAACACTCTTGGTGCAGATTTTCACCCGAAGGGCAGCACCTTGAACTGGAAGTGTTGGTTGCTGACTGTGAACCAGAGGTATTTTCTGTGTGTTGGATGGATAGGAATGTGAAAATACATGTCCTCCAAGTGAGGAAAGCGTCCTTTTTGAGCCAAGGGAGAACCAATTGTCGGGAAGTAATTTTGAACTTTTGTGGGCAAACAAATGTGTTGAGGTGCCGCAGATCTAGGATTGGGCACCACTGGCCATTCTTCTTTCTTACTAGGAAGAAGTGGGAGTAAAAACCCTTTCCTTGTTGCGGAGGCGGTACCTTCTCTATGGCTGCCTTTTGTAGTAGTTTGGTGGCTTCTACCTTTAACTGTTTCAGCCGCATAACGTTTTTCTTTGGTGGTGGGCGTGCTGGTTTCTGTATAAATTCTATGCTGTGTCCCCCTTTTATCAATTGAGGCACCCAGTTGTCCGAAGTTATGTTGTTCCACTGATCGAGGTGCCTTGAGATGCATCCTCCTACCGGGGTGAGATGCGGGAGGAGCATTGGGTAAGGGTCCATTCTTTTTGGCCTGGCTCCTGCCTTGACCCGGGCCGCTCTTGCCGTGCTATTTTTAGTACATGTTGTAACTTTGTTAGTACCTGCTCCCCCGACTTGTAGGGATGTGATGAAGATGTTTGACTCTAGAAATATTTTCCATAAAATGTGTATTTGGAGCTGTTGCTTTGGAAGGAACAAAAAGGAAAGGCAGTCATTGTCTTTGTCCTTTAAAGAGCTAATAGCTCTATCTGTGTCTGTGTCGGCCTCAATTCCCTTTAAATGATCGTCAATGTTTTTGCCGAATAGGTCCTGCCCATCGAAGGACACGTCCAAGATTTGGGCTTGTACTTCTGGTCTGAAATTGGTGGCCTTCATCCAGGACTGGCGTCTAAGTACTGTTCCATGTGCCATCTACCTGAAACCGCAGTGAGCTGTGTCCACTGAGATGTCTATCATGTGGTCCGAGACTGCTTCGACGTCTGCAATGATGGACTTGGCCTCCTGGTGGAATTCTTCCGGGAGATGCTTTGTCATTTTAGACAAGCGGACCCATAGCTCTCTGTTAAACCTAGCCGCCATGGCGTTGCTGGCTCTAACCGTAAGCGATGCCGCTGTTGAGACCTTGCAGCCAATCGCTTCCAGCTTACGTCCCTCCTTATCTGGTGGAGCAGTGAGGGGGGAAGCTGGGTTTTGCAGTTTTTTTCCTTGCTACTATGGTAATGACAAAGTCTGGTTTTTAATGGCCTCTGAGACATAACAGGGCCGAATCTGGGGCCTTTTTCTTTTTCTCTGGTCTAGCTACTAGTGCTGGGGTGGAAAGCGGTGTGGCAAGGATCTTTACACCTGCATTCCAGATGGTTTCCAAAATAGGAATTGTAGTGATGGTGCGACGCCTCTTGTCCCTTTGCTCATTGAGAACCAACACATTTTCTTCAGTAACAACCTGAATCTTGAAAATGTTCGCTGACTTTGCTATGACTGTGTGAAAATACACCACATCGTCTGGGGGTGATGAGCCCCCTGGTGAGTCCCGTTTCCTTTGTTTCTCAATGGCCAACGACTCCCATTCGTCTGGGACTGTTCTGGCGAGTCCTGTGGCAGCTCACCCTCCTCAGATTCGTCTTCCTGCCTGTCGGGGGAACTCGCTAAAGGGGTCATCAGGCTCCCCCTCTTCCTCTTTGAAGTGAATGCGTGATTCCGGGTCCAATATCGAGGGAGCTGATGTTGCTCTTTGTGGCGAAGATCTCGGGGGCGACGGAGAGTGTTTCCTCCTCTGAGTGCTTCACAATGGGGTTCGCGCCCTTGGTGGCTGTCCCTTGAAGTAGACTGACGAGGTGGTGGTGAGGCGTGCAATTCCTAGGGGACCTGCTCTGATCATGGTGCACAGGTGATGTGCTTTGCGGTTGTCTGCCTGCTGAGACCGACTAGGTGGATTGTCTGGTGAATTCTTCCATAATCCTGTGCATTGATTTTTTTCTTTTTTAATATCTTTATTTATTTACCATTATAACAACAACACAACAAAACAAGTACATTATTATAATGCAACAACTATTCCAACCTTTTACCCAAACTTCCCAACACCCCCCGTTAACTGCTTGTATGTCGTTCCAAATAAAGTCTTGGATACTATACATATTCCACCATCCTTCACTGTTCGTCTTGCGTGGAGACTTCATCTGTATTTTGGCTAAACAAAGTTACTGTGAGGGCAATCCATTGTGATATGTCCGCTCCCAGCTCCTGCTCCCCCAGTGCTTTTTCCATACTCCTGTTTCCGCTGTTGCCCATTTTTCTAAGTCTACCCACCATCTTGCTATTCTTGGCTCTTTAGTATCTTTCCACCTCATGAGTATAATCCTGTGCATTGATTGTAAGAGCGCTGGGTCAAAGGGATGCAGCATCCTCCATTGAAGGTTGCCAGTGAGGGCTATTTTCCTTGGGCTGAACTTGTAAAGGTTTCTCCCCCTTTGAAAATTCCTCCTGTAAGATGATATCTGGGAGCGCATTCATTTCAGTGATTGGCAAGAGAGAGACAGTGCTTCTAGTCCTTCTAATTGGGAATGGATGCTTAAGAATTCCTCTGGTTGAGGAAAAAGCTCCCCGACGACCTTCGCAGGAGTTCCTTGCATAGATGGTGGTGTTAACCCATGTTCTTGGACGGTTGACTGTTCTTCCGTTGACGACGGTGGTTGCTTGGTGGACGATTGCTTGGACATCGACAAGCCTTCTGACGATGGGCTTTCCGTTGACAGCCTGCCCGTCGACAAATGCTTCGTCGATAGGCTCTCTGTGGACGACTTAGCCGTTGACGAATGCTTTGTCGATGAGGATGTCTTCTTTGTCGACGAGTGCTTGCTCGATGATTCCTTCGTGGACGGATGCTTTGTTGACAAGTCCTTCGACGACAGTGATGACTTCGTCGACAAGGAAACCTGTTTGGTTGTAGATGGCTTAACCATTGTTGATGGTGCCGTTCTAGTAGATGGTGGTGACGTAAACTTAGTCACGGACTGTGGCTCCGTGGACAACCAATTTGCTGACGAGTGAGAAGAAAAACATAAGTCTTTACCTTTTTGTGGATCTCCCGTCACCATACCCTCCTGGGTTCTGAAAGTTTGCGCTTGTATATAATATATGTGGTTGATGTGACCGTGATATAGATGGTGTTTACTGCAATGCATAGGGGAGGGAGGAGAAATTGACATTAATCATTTATTGTTCACACTGATAAAGTTTGCTATGTTTTGAAAATAACAATAAAATTGATTTTAAAAAAAGGTGAGGAATGCAAAGAGCATAGTTACACTCAACAATCAATGGGTCCCCCAGTGCTCAGTGCTCCCGATAGAGGACATTCCCTGGAGGAGAACAAGCAGACAAACTACATTTTACAGTGCCCAGAATCACATCTTTATTGCTTCCTTGCACAAAGGCAGCAAACCCACACCACTGCACTTGTTGAGGTAATCCCACCATATTGTCAGTCAGCATAAAGAAAGACTTGCCCCATACAAATGGAAGAAACGCAACTAGGGGCAGTCTGATGGCCCGACGTTCCAGTACATTGATGTACTGCACTGCCTCGGTGGGGGACCACAGCCAGCGCACTGTTAGAACACTGAGATGTACACCCCAATCTTTCAGAGAGGCACCCGTGACAACCGTAGAGAGTGGCCTAAGGTACCAAAATGTCTCTCTCCTTTGGGATGCTTCATAGGGCCCACCACACAAGGTCCTGTTTTACTTGGTTCAAGACATGAAAACGGTCTATCATGTTGTCCTCGAACTGAGTCCACTGCCAAGCAACCACTGGAGCAATGTCATGCAGAATTGGGCATCTTGAACCGCAAAGTTCCAGGATGCCATGAGGCCCAGAAGACGTAGGAAGGACTAAACTGGGCCATGACTGCGGGTTTGGAAGATCTGTACCATTTGAAAAATATTCTCCACCCATTCCTCAGGAAGATAGGCACTGCCCGACAATGTTGTCACAGATGGCTCAAAGAACACTCTGAATCTCAAACATGACTCAAAGGTTTTCATTTGAATTTTCTGGGCTCTTAGGCCGTCCCCCTCTCCCTCTCTCTACTCTAAAAAGCACCAATCCTCCCTAGCCCAGGCATCCCTACTTTCCAGGTTAGCATATACCAAATATGACCTTCTGTAACGCTCACCTGATTCCCGTAGAGGCGCCGGTCTTGACTGGGCGTATACCGTATCTTCAAAGGTGATGTGTAACACACGGCTGGCTCTTTGGGCTGGACCTCTGTGCACTGTATGTCTGACTCGAAGGGTAAGATGTCTTAGGTAAGTGAACGCCGTGCTCTCCATCTGCCTCGGGGCAGGGTGCTGTAACCAGTTTCTTCACTGGATAAGGGGAGCAGGCCTCTTGACTTCAGAGGACTGCTGTCCGTCGTTTACTGCACGAACGGTAAGTTTCGAGTAATTCTAATGTCTTTAAAGTCTTTAGTAATGATGTCTCTTGTTTTGCAGGGTTCCGGCGATGGCGGATGACGGGCTGAAGTGAGTTGAAGATGGAGCCCGTGTGATGAATAGAAGCGCCTGGAAGCACGTAAGTAAGCGCTTGTTGCCTGCTTCACGATGCGCTCTAACTGTCTTTTTATTTTGCAGGTACAAGTTCGGAGCGGCTGCAGGGTGACGGAATACCCACTGGGTTAGATGTGGAAAGGAGTAATGGCACGTGAGTATTAAAGTTCCCCAATGTCTTTAAACGCACCTTGTTTTGTCTTTCAGATGCGGGATGCAGCGCCGAAGGCCTCCGGAGCGTGCGAAGAGTTGGTAAGCTTTTGTCTTTCAGATGCAGGAATGCAGTGTGAAGACCTCCGGAGCGCACGAAGAGTAGGTAAGCCTTTGTCTTTCAGATGCCGGAATGCAGCGCGAGGCGTTGGTGACAGCCGATGGACCAGGTAAGTGAAGAGCTGTCACTGAAGACCGTAATGCTAACCTGTTCTTTCTTGTCTTTATAGGTGTTGCTGAAGACTGGATTCCTTAGGCCCAGGATCAGATGCAGAAGACACGATGAGCGTTCTGCTGCGGAGGATGCAGAATAACGCAAAGCAAGATTCATCCATCGGGTGTGGTTTAAATAGCCTCCTGTAGTGCTTAGGTGTCTCCTTCCACAGCCACGCCTAGGTAAGAAAAGAGTTCCTGCTTTCCAGAAGAGTTCCAGTGTTCTGAATCAAGGGAGTGGCTCCTGCCCCACCCAACAGGAAAAGTAGTTCCAAACAGAAGAGGATCAGAGGCTCAACTGGCAGGCAAGTAAGCAGCATGGTCTGCTGCAGGTAAGTCCACCCAAGCATTATGAGCCCGGCGCTTCCAGCGCTGGGACTGGGCATATTTATGAGCCTGGTGCCACTGGCGCCAGGACTGGGTCCAAAAGGTCCCAATTGGGACTGGTTGGCACTCGGAACCTGGGTTATGGATCTGCTTCCAAGGGAGTTGGGAAAACCCTAACCTTTTGGAAGCAGAGATCATGACAGTACCCCCCCCCCCTCAAGGACCCTCCCAAACCGGGCTTCTCCGGGGGTTTTGGCTTGTCAGGAAATGTTCGGTGAAATCTTTTGATTAGGCGAGGAGCGTGGACATATTCAGCAGGTTCCCAGGATCTCTCTTGGGGGCCGTAGCCTTTCCAGTCAATTAGGTAAAATAGTTTAGATTTGGAGATCTTGGAGTCCAGAATGCTTTTGACTTCAAACTCGAGTTCTCCATCAACTAGGATAGGTTTTGGAGATTTAGTTAGTCGGGTTTGAGGTTGCACGGGTTTTAATAGAGAGACGTGGAAGACCGGATGTATCTTCATGTGCGGGGGCAAGTCCAACTTGACCGCTACTGGGTTTACTATGGTAGTGATGGAATAGGGACCAAGGTATCTTGGGTTAAATGTGCGTGGCCCTTTAGAGGTAGATATTTGATGGATAACCAGACTTGATCCCCTACTTGATATTGAGGGGCTTCCTTCCGATGTTGATCTGCTCCTTTCTTGTATTGTTCTTTAGCCCTTTGAAGGTGAGAAACAGCTTCCTTAAAGGCTTGGGTGATTGTAGAATGCAGGTAGTCTACTGCTGGTGTTTCAACATCTTGGAGGGGATCCAACTCCGAGGTTCGAGGGTGACTGCCGTACAAAAGAAAAAACGGGGTTTTCCCAGTTCCCGAATGGACAGAGTTATTGTAGGCATATTCGGCTATCCAAAGGATGTCTTTCCAAGTTTTTTCAGTTTGTTGCAGCATGCAGCGTAAATACTGTTCCAGAGTTTGATTGGTCCTCTCGGTTTGTCCGTCGGTCTGAGGGTGGTGACTGGTCGATAGTCTCACATCAATTTGAGCCGACCGACAGCAACTTTGCCAAAAATGAGAAATAAATTGTCTACCTCGATCCGAAATTAGAACCGAAGGAAAACCGTGCAGTCGGACGATGTTTTCGAGAAATTCTCGGGCCAGAGTTGCTGCTGTTGGCAAGCCTTTGAGCGGAATGAAATGCGCCATCTTGGAGAATAAGTCCACGATTACTAGAATCGTATTGTATCCGGAGCATGGAGGTAGATCGGTGATGAAGTCCATAGAAAGCGTATGCCAAGGGCGAGGTGGGAAGTCAATAGGGCGTAAGAGGCCTGCTAGTCTTTCCTTTTGACTCTTGTTTTGGGCGCATACTCCACAGGACATTATAAAGTCTCTGATATCTTTTTTCCAAGACGGCCACCAGAAGTAGCGCTTGATCTTTTCTGAGGTCTTGGCCATACCGGGATGTCCTTCCATTAAAGAATCGTGATAACAAGAGATTACTTTTTTCTGTAAATCTGTGCTGGGTAGGTATAATCGTTCTTGGAAATACAATAAGTTGTCCTTTACTGCAAAGTCCTTTCCCTGCAGATGCCAATTCTGTATGTCTGCTGGAGTTACAAGTTGCCTGGCTTTATCCTTAACTTCCTCTATGGATTCTGTGGCGATTACACCCAGAATTCTTTGTGCGGGAATGATTGGTACAGGTTTAGGGTTGATCAAGTGTTCTTCCACTCCCATCCAAGAAAGGGCATCAGCTTTACCGTTCTTTGTACCAGGTCGATAGGTAATTATGAAGTCAAACTCAGCAAAGAATAATGCCCAACGGAGTTGTCTAGAGGATTGGGCTTTTGCGGTTTTCAAATATTGCAGGTTTCGGTGATCCGTAATCACAGTAACGGTGTGTCGGGCCCCCAGCAGATAATGCCGCCAAGCCTTAAAGGCAGACTTGATAGCCAGAAGTTCCTTGTCAGTAATCGTGTAATTGATTTCAGGAGGCGAGAATTTGCGGGACCAAAATGCCACGGGATGCAACTGATTGGTTACCGGGTCCTTTTGTGATAGAACTGCCCCCATGGCAAGGCTTGAAGCATCAGTTTCCACGATGTAGGGGAGTTCGGGGCGAGGGTGTTTTAAGATTGGTGCAGAGATAAATTTAGTCTTCAAATCCTGGAAAGCTTGTTCCGCCTCGGTAGACCATTCAAAACGTTTGTTTTTCTTTAACAAGGCAGTGATGGGCTGGACTATTCGAGAGAATTCGGGGATAAACCTGCGGTAAAAGTTAGCGAAGCCTAACATGCTTTGCACACCTTTTACGGAGGATGGTGATGGCCATTTGAGAACTGCATCGACCTTCTTTGAATCCATACGCACTCCGCCAGGTGATAATATGAATCCCAAGAATTCAACTTCAGTCACGTTGAAAACACATTTTTCCAATTTAGCGAAAAGTTTGTGTTGACGCAATCTTTCGAGGACCATTTTCACGTGTTTCCGATGTTCAGATTCCGATGGAGAATAAACGAGGATGTTGTCAATGTAAACAACAACACACACATCTATGAGCTCTCTGAGGACATCGTTCATAAAATATTGAAAGGCGGGCGGGGCATTGCAAAGTCCGAAGGGCATGACCTGATATTCAAATAGCCCATACTTGGTGAGGAAGGCCGTCTTCCATTCATCGCCCTCTTTTACTCGTACCAAGTGGTAAGCTCCTCTAAGATCCAGCTTTGTATATATGCATGCTTTTCTGACTTGGTCCAGGAGTTCGGGGATCAAAGGTAACGGATATCTATTCTTAACGGTGATCTGGTTCAGGGAGCGATAATCTATACAAGTTCTAAGGTCTCCTTCCTTTTTTGGAACGAAGAACAAAGCTGAAGAAGCAGGGGACTTGGAAGGACGAATAAACCCATTTGCCAGGTATTGATCCAGGTATTGTCGAAGGTGAAGGTTCTCAGGCTCGGTGAGGGCATAAATTCTACTACAAGGAGGAGTAGATCCAGGTATCAGGTCTATCTGGCAGTCATAAGACCTATGAGGAGGTAGAGAGTTAGCCTGATCCTTCCGGAAAACATCTTGGTATTCTAGGTATTCAGGAGGTAACTGGGGAGTCTCTGAAGAAATTGCTGCCAGTGCAACACCAGGTGGAGGGTGACAAGTAGAGACACATTCTGGAAACTGGACCGTTCTTGCTCGCCAATCGATCAGAGGATTGTGTTTCTCTAACCAAGGTATTCCTAGAATAATCTGAAACTGAGGGGCCTTGATCACATCGAACACGATCTTCTCATGGTGTCCATCTTGACTTACTAGCGTCACCTCTTGAGTGGTATGCGTTACTGGCCCGGAGGCTATCTTCGTACCATCCACCGTAGTAATGACGTCCTTTACAGCCTTGGGACAAAGAGTTAGATTCATCCTCAAAACCATTTCATGATCCACATAATTGCCGATGGCACCGCTGTCGACGTAAGCTTCAATTGCATGTAATCAATCCGGATTATCAGGGCTAATGAGGACCATAGGTATCACGAAATGCGAGGTCACGGAACTGGTTTTCACGCTCGGCAAGAGGACCTCTATTCTTGTCGGGCGAGGTCGTTTCCCTGCTCAGAGTTTGTAACTTTGGTAACTGCAGCTCCTACTGCCTTCTTGGCAGGTTTCACCGGACAGTCTCGAAGAAAGTGCCCTGAGTTTCCGCAATAGAGGCATAATTGCAACTGTTTTCTCCTTTCCCGCTCCTTTTGTGTTAGAGGACCTTTCAGACCCCCTATTTGCATGGGTTCCCCGGAGTCTACTCCTTTGGAAGGAGTTGGCGGTTTGGAAAATACTCGAGCATCAAACTTGGAACGATCGGCCTTCCTGTTCTGCAGTCTGTGATCTATTTGAACGACTAAGTCTATATAGTCCGAACAATCTTGTGGGGGATTCACTACTTGGGCTAACACATCTTTGAGCTCTCCACGTAGACCTCTATAAAACAGCGTAATCCTTTTGTCCTCAGGCCATTGAGTTTCCACTATCAGTCTGTTGAAAGACGCAATATAAGCCAAAAGGTCTTGATTACCTTGTCGCAACGAAAGAAGCTCATTGTCCAATGCCTGCCCCTGTGAATGTCTTGCGAACAGTTTTTCCATACTGAGCTGAAAAGCTTGAAAATCATGGAGGACCGGATCATCTTGATTTACTAGAGGGATCGACCAGTCTGCCGCATTGCCACTAAGGTACGAAAGCACGAAAGCTACTTTAGCTTGATCAGTTGGAAAGGCTGCTGGCCGGCATAAGAAATGCAACCGGCACTGATTGATAAATACTGCAAACCTCTTTGGGTCACCAGAAAATCATTCGGGCGGAGCCAGAGGTACATTCCCAGGTAGGTTGATCTGCACTGGATTCATAGAGGATGATGAAGGAAGATTTCCCCCAGATGCGGGTAACGGGGTCTGTCCGGCTTGTGACTGTAGCAATTGTCTAGCGAGATCATCTGTTCGCTCCTTGGAAATAATCAGTTCCCTTCTTAGAGCGTTCGTTTCCTGACGGGCTCCATGCACTTCTGCCCTTAGTTCCCCAAGTAACTGGGCTAGCTGGTCGGTATCCGAGGTTTCCATAGCGCCTGGACGGGAGTTTTGTGGTAGGCTTTGCGTTCTGTAACGCTCACCTGATTCCCGTAGAGGCGCCGGTCTTGACTGGGCGTATACCGTATCTTCAAAGGTGATGTGTAACACACGGCTGGCTCTTTGGGCTGGACCTCTGTGCACTGTATGTCTGACTCGAAGGGTAAGATGTCTTAGGTAAGTGAACGCCGTGCTCTCCATCTGCCTCGGGGCAGGGTGCTGTAACCAGTTTCTTCACTGGATAAGGGGAGCAGGCCTCTTGACTTCAGAGGACTACTGTCCGTCGTTTACTGCACGAACGGTAAGTTTCGAGTAATTCTAATGTCTTTAAAGTCTTTAGTAATGATGTCTCTTGTTTTGCAGGGTTCCGGCGATGGCGGATGACGGGCTGAAGTGAGTTGAAGATGGAGCCCGTGTGATGAATAGAAGTGCCTGGAAGCACGTAAGTAAGCGCTTGTTGCCTGCTTCACGATGCGCTCTAACTGTCTTTTTATTTTGCAGGTACAAGTTCGGAGCGGCTGGAGGGTGCCGGAATACCCACTGGGTTAGATGTGGAAAGGAGTAATGGCACGTGAGTATTAAAGTTCCCCAATGTCTTTAAACGCACCTTGTTTTGTCTTTCAGATGCGGGATGCAGCGCCGAAGGCCTCCGGAGCGCGCGAAGAGTAGGTAAGCCTTTGTCTTTCAGATGCCGGAATGCAGTGTGAAGACCTCCGGAGCGCACGAAGAGTAGGTAAGCCTTTGTCTTTCAGATGCCGGAATGCAGCGCGAGGCGTTGGTGACAGCCGATGGACCAGGTAAGTGAAGAGCTGTCACTGAAGACCGTAATGCTAACCTGTTCTTTCTTGTGTTTATAGGTGTTGCTGAAGACTGGATTCAGGATGGTAAGCCTTTTTCCTTAGGCCCAGGATCAGATGCAGAAGACACGATGAGCGTTCTGCTGCAGAGGATGCAGAATAACGCAAAGCAAGATTCATCCATCGGGTGTGGTTTAAATAGCCTCCTGTAGTGCTTAGGTGTCTCCTTCCACAGCCACGCCTAGGTAAGAAAAGAGTTCCTGCTTTCCAGAAGAGTTCCAGTGTTCTGAATCTAGGGAGTGGCTCCTGCCCCACCCAACAGGAAAAGTAGTTCCAAACAGAAGAGGATCAGAGGCTCAACTGGCAGGCAAGTAAGCAGCATGGTCTGCTGCAGGTAAGTCCACCCAAGCATTATGAGCCCGGCGCTTCCAGCGCTGGGACTGGGCATATTTATGAGCCTGGTGCCACTGGCGCCAGGACTGGGTCCAAAATGTCCCAATTGGGACTGGTTGGCACTCGGAACCTGGGTTATGGATCTGCTTCCAAGGGAGTTGGGAAAACCCTGACCTTTTGGAAGCAGAGATCATGACACCTGCCTACTGTCTAGGTTCAGACTTATTCTAACAGTGACAACCTAAAGGAGAACACCTTATCTATCTAATCCTCCCTCACAGACTGACCTTACACTAGCCAGGGATTGTGACACTGCCTGATTTGGTCTGCTTTCTATCATGGCCACGTTCTCCTCTGCCCCTTCTCTTCCTGATGTTCTCCTCCTTGCTACTCCATCTCATCCACTCCAACTGCCTTTTCTATTCCTTGCCTTTTTCTCCTCTGTCCCTCTGATATCTCCCACCCCTAGGTCTTACCTCCACCCTTTGACATTACTCCTCCCTCCACAACACTACTACTCCACCCCACTATCTACGCAAAAGATCCTTCTTTCACTCAAAAGCACTAACATTCACTCCTAAACTCATCCTCCTAAACACACTTGCCACTCTTACACTCACAACACAGTACAACTTGCACTCACTAACCAATGCCTCACTTGTTACAAAATAGCCTCCACAATCTACTCCAATATCCTTCCATCTGCTGGTCACTAGGTCTGCTGCAACCTCCATCTTTGATATCACCTGAATAGACAAAACCCTACTAGGGGCTCCTAAGACCCTCCCTTATCCTCTGGTTCGTCTACTGTTCCTGGTCAACTGGCCTGGTCTTTCCCACCGAGAGGTGTTCCAGCAACAGAGTCTACATATAGTGCCTTAAGCACAGACCCCTTTTTCTGTAGGGGGTCACCGCGGAACAATGTTGTTTGTACAGTGTTCCAGTTCATGTTAAGGGGTCTGATCTAGTCGCCCTAAGGCAAGTCCAATTCATTGCTGGGGGATTTCATTGAATACACTCGTTGAATGCCTTAGTGGTCTAGGGGATCCGCCCTGGTCTCCTCAGTGGAGAGACTGAGGCTGGTGTGCTGTTACTGTCAGTAGGAGCTGGAGGATAGGTATGGGGGAACATGCTCATCTTGAAAACAGGACAACGCTGAGCAGCATGAGTTTAATACCCAGTCCGGCGCTTAGAGGCTGGAGGCAGGCATAAAGTGCAATACAAAATAAAATGTATGAGCTCAGGCTCCTGACTATGTCTTCCCCCCGCGTTATGCGGTCTGTACTCCAGATCTCCCACTCTCCTCCCGTTACTTCTTCACAGCTGAAGCATTCAGAAGTCCTTGAGTGGGGAGCACCTCTGTCTATTTGATACTCTTGTACAGACTCTGTTTTCTCTATGGCAAAAAGTGAAACATTTGCCAGTATTTAGGTTTTTAGTCATGGGGTGATGCAATTTGGTACTGCACATAAACTGTCACATGGTGAGGTGACAGGAACCGGGGGCCCTCCCCTTCTGGGTTAAGACTAGGTCTTGATTCCTCCCTAGCTGAGAGGGGTTCCCATCCACTCTTGACAAGGTCAGTGGGACTGCCCTTGTCACAATGGTCTGAACCGCTCCAATAAACTGCAGTGACTGGGACGATGAAGAAGCCCATGCTGTGAAGCATGTGACTCATGTGGTGCAGGTCGTCAGAGACCAGTTCTGGGGTTCAGGCTCGAATTAACCAGTCATCCAGGTAGAGAAGGACTTGAATCCCATCCCTCCTAAGACATGTAGTCACCCCATCCCAACAGCTTTGAGAAAACTCTTAGGGCGGAGGAAAGATTAACGAGCAGACCTTAAACTGGAAATGGGTGTTCCCAACAACAGTCCTCCAGTACTTTCTGTGCTTTGGATGGAACGACATGTGTAAGTAGTCATCCTGAAGGTCCAAAGACAACAGGCAGCCCTGCAGTTCAAGGGCCTGTAGTATTTGGCCCAAAGTGACCGCCTTGAATTTGCTCTTGCACAGATACAAATTCAGCAGCAGCAGGTCCACAACAGGATGAAGGTCCCCGTTCTCCTCTGCTCTAAAATATAACTGGAGTACCAACCATTCCCCCTCTCTGAGGCACCCACCAAAAGTTGTAAGAAACCTCCATTAAGAGAAGACCGCTAGAGGGAGGGGACCAAAATGGCTGCGTGAAGATGAGCTCTGTAGTGTTCCTGCTCTGGAAAGTTGTTATTGAAAGGTGGAACCCCCCACTCCTCCCCCGCATTTTTACGCTGCGTATCATCCCCTGATCAATGAAGGGTGCCCTGGAGGGTCTTTGGAACCCTGCCGGTCTGTATGCCACAGTAGAGTTGATGGCATCACGTTGGAGTTGGCAGTGATGCTGTGCTCTGGAAATGTGGGGTAGTGGCCCGGACGCAGAGTCAAGGGATTCGAGTTGACTTCAGTGAAGTCCCTGGAGTCAGAACGAGCCACAATTGAGGATGGGGCACCATGGAGAGAGAACAGGTACAGAGATAAGGCAGATAAGGAACTACTGTTCTCCAGAAAGGGTCTGGCATGGATTCACATGCTCATGAATATTCCCAGTAGTCAGGCTGGGAATCCTCTGTAAAAGAAAAAACAGTTTCACTTTCACTTACACCCATGCTGGAGAACAACAGTTACAGGTAAGTAACTTGTTCCTTCTCCAAAATGGAGTCTGGCATGTATTCACATGCTCGTGAATAACAAATACATAGCAGTACAACATTACACAACCACAGGAGGTGGCAAAGCTCATCAGAAGCAATCAACGCTTACCTCTGGAACAGACTCACCTCAAGCGAACAGGTTGCGTAGCACTGCTTGGCCGACTCTGGACTCCTCCCTGGAATCCCTGTTGACGCAGTAGAATCTCATGAAGGTGTGCGTCGACCTCCAAGTAGCCGCCCTGCAGATGTCCAGCAGGGGCACACCAGACAGGAACGCTGTCGTTGCAGCGATCGCTCTGGTGGAGTGGGCTCTCGGATGACCTGGCCGCGGTTGGTTCACCAACCGATGACAGTGCCTGATGGAACCCGAGAGCCACCTTGAGGTGGAAGCCTTGGAAAAGGCCTTCCCATGGTTCCCAGGACCAAAGTTCACGAACAGTTCAGTAGTCTACCGAAAACTCCTTGTGCGTGTCACGTAGAACTTAAGGGCACGAGCAACGTCCAGTGAGTGCTAGACCCTTTCAGCCGATGACGAGGCTTCGGGAAAAAAACAGGTAACACCAAAGGCTTGTTGAGGCGGAATTACGACAGAACCTTCGACATAAAAGAGGGGTGCATCTGCAGCACCACTCTTGATTTGTAGAATGTCAGGTATGGCTGTTTGCAGGATAGGGCCTGGACTCACCTACCCTCCTGGCAGAGGTGATGGCCACAAGGAAAGCCGTTTTCCACGAGAGGAACTTGAGAGGGGCCCGACGCATAGGCTCGAAGGGGGCCCCCATGAGTCTCATCAGTGCCACGTTGAGTTCCCATGCCGGGGCAGGAGCCTTAAGCAGTGGGAAAGATTGAAAAAGTCCTATGAGGAGCTCCTTGAAGAGTCGATGAGACCAAAGTGAAGCTCTTTCTGGATACCTGGTGCAGTGGAAGATAGCCGCCAGATGTACTTTGATAAAGGCGTGCGCCAGTCCAGCCTTGGCCAAGGATAGCAAGTATGGAAGAATCTGGGGGGGGGCGTGGCTAGAGGACCATGGAGTAGGACGTGTCTTCCGGGCTGCTCCTGACGATCCGACATGATCCTGCATGAAAATAAGCTAAAAAAGGCATGATCGTGCTCAGAAATATACTATCAGATGTCTAAAGGCGTGGGGGCAAGTTCGAGGAAGAGCTGAGTCCTTGATGGCTGCAGGAGGATTGGCAAGATCAACTGAAACTTTGTAGCCACGGAGCGGCACTCAATACAAAATGGCCGGCGTGTTGGAACAAAGGAAGTTGAGGTAGGCCCAGTAAACCCATGGCAAACGACTGCTGGCAGAGAGCGTGCAGCGTGTGGAATAAGAAGCGGACGGTGGCTGCGGCTGAGAAAACTGCACACGGAATATAGAAGCAGCGAGATATATTGTTACGCTGCACACCTGGTATCGAAGCAGCCCAGCCGCGAGACAAAGGAAGAAGAGGGCGCGGGCAGCCCATGCGAACGTGGCGAATAGCTGAGGAGATTTGCTCGACTACCCAAAGCGGGGGACCTGCAGGAGCTTTGAAGGAGGCACGGACCGCAGCACAGTTCATACGCTGCTCGAGACACGCGTGAGCTGCAACAGAATAGTAGCAGGGGCCCCGGGAAGCACATCGGGAGGAGACGGGGGCCGCGGAATGAGTGGGCACACACATGAAGACGCTGGCCTGCGCATGGTAATTATATGGCAAGACACTTATTGGTAGGCTGCACGCTCCAATATCAGTGGCAAATGTGAGGTGCACAACTTCTGAGGGAGTGCAAGAAAACGGGAAGCTTCCAGTAGGATCCAACCGGCGGCGGACGTCCGTGGGCCCACGAACACCATCGAAAAGAGGGGCATAGGGCCTGGAACACGAACTGCCAGACATAACCAAAGGCGGATGGGCAGCATCGGGGCCTGGGAGCTGGCACAGTAGCAACCAGCACGCACGGCATGATAGGGGCACGCAAGAGTGGCCTGTGACTGCAATCGATCGTAAGAAGGCACTGGCTACCCTCGAGAGCGAGAGGTGTAGCCCCCACAAAGCGGAATGGGACAAGGCGCAAGACCCATGTAGGCCAGGCAGTGCCACAGCCGGCTGCAACCACGCAGAAGGAGGAGCGGGGCAGCGAGACTCGCACCCTACAGAAAAGTGGGACCCCGGTATATAGGCAGGGCTGCACAATGTCGGTAAGAGGAGGCAAGACCAAGAGCAAGCAGCCCACAATGGACACTTTTGCCAAGGCGCAACAGACCCCTACTACCCCGTCACAGGGTGCGGCAGCCGCGCCTGCAGAAGTATCCCCGACAAAATAGGATCATCTGATCCTAATAGCCATCACAGAGCTGAAAGCCTCGTGGGGAACAGCGATGGCGGACCTCAGAACCGCTCTGGAAACCAAAATAGAAGCGGTGGGACTAGAGGTCAAACTGCTGCGACAAGATGTGAGAGCGCTGGCGGAAAGAACAAGTGGCCTAGAGAGTGCGGTGAAAACCAATACAGAAACCAGCACAAGCAATGCAAAGGAAGTCCACATACTGAAGCAACAAGTGGCCAACCTGGAGAACCAAGCGGAGGAGGCTGAAGGGAGAGCGAGAAGTAACATACGGGTGGTCGGGCTGCCGGAGGGGGAGGAAGGCCAAGACCCCACGGACTACGTGGTGAATATGATTCTGCAAGGAATATGGGCCGACAAGCTTTCACAAGGATTTGCTGCTGAAAGGGCGCACAGGGCCCTGATGAGGAAACCACGACCCGGAGCTCCCCCTAGGGCAATAATAGCAAAGATCTTGAACTACAAAGATAGAGAGAAGATCTTGGAGTATTTTCGCAAAGGTAAAATGATAGAAAGGGCATCTGCAACCATCACAGCATATCCCGATTACACTATGTTGGTGCAGAGACAGCGTTATAGCTATGTGGCAATCAAGAGGAGACTGTGCACAGCTGGAATGAAGTACATGCTTTTGTATCCCCCAAAAACCTCAAAGTCCTGCACAAAAGCAGGGCGTATTTTTCTGACACCCTGGAGGACGCTGTGGCGTGGCTGGATATGCAGGGCTGTCCGGAAAAGACGAGGAGCAAGATCGTGAGAATCACGATAAGTGATGGGGACATACCATGTATGATAAAAGGATGGAGGGGGGGGGGCCTGGAAAAAGACTGTAGCACAGATAACAGGGGCGGGGCGAGGACCGATAACATTGAAAATTGTAACATGGGACATTTGGACTTGTTTGACTAGAATATAAAATGCAAATGTAAATTGGGTAGCACTAAGCGCGTCAAATTTGAAGCAAACAGGAGTGGCAAGATGGAGACAACCTACCCACCGGTTGTTAGAGTATTAGGAGCGCCATTAGGGCGTCTTCTCCCTGCATAGCTGTGAGTACATGCTATTGTCAGAAAAGGGCTAGATGCGGGGGTGCCCGAGATCCAGGGATGGAGCTGGGCAACAGTTGGGAGGGGCGTTGGGGTGGGAGGAAACGGAGGGGAGTGAGTTGGGGCAGGAAAGGGAGGCAGGAGGGAGGGAGGTTGGGAAGTTTGAAGTGTTTTTTAGTTTGGGGAAGTTTAACTTGGGAAAGAAGCCTACACAGAATGGAAATATATTTGGTCATGGATTGCACTTGTGGTGGGAGGAGCGGGACCCTAACACGCCATGGGGGGTCTTAAATAATTACTTGGAACGTCAGAGGGCTCAATAGCTATCTAAAGAGGAATAAGGTCATGCTGTATCTACGCAGACAGAAAATGGATATAGCCCTGCTGCAGGAGACTCACCTTACACAGGATAAGATGGAGATGATCCGGAAGAAATGGAGGAAGACTGTAGTGGGTGCATCATATTAGGCCTATGGTAGGGGAGTGATCATCTGGGTTTCGCTGCATTTCCCATTCTAGCTGTTACAGTCTACAGTTGAGGCAGACGGAAGGATGGTCATAATGAGAGGGCTGGTGGAAAATAGGGAGATAAGCATCATAAACATGTACGCCCCGAACCAGGACACGGTGGCATATTTCAGATCCTTATGTAACAAACTCAGTACGTGCCTGAGAGGGGCGGTGATTTGGGGGGGGGACTTTAATTGCGTGTTAAACCCTAGGGTAGATAGATCAGATGGTAAAATGGATAGACCCACCCCAGCCGCTAGAGCACTTAGACATTGCTGGAGGATTTTGGGTTAGAGGATGTATGGCGGTCACACCACCCCCGGGAGAGGCAATATTCGCACTATTCAGCTCCACAAAATTTACATACTAGGTTGGACTATATGTTTGCTACACAGGAGTTAATGACTGAGATAACGCAGACGGAATATAAAGCGAGGGTCCTCTCAGACCACTCGCCATTAATCCTGAGGTGGCAATATCGACCCCAGAGAGCAAAGATTCCGACATGGCGTCTCAGAGCAGAGGTGCTGAAAGACACCATCTTTAGGGAGGATATGAGGGAGGAAATAATAAACTACTTTGTGATCAATACTGGCAGTGTAGAGACAGCGGGTATGCTTTGGGAGGCCTTTAAAGTGGTAATGGGGGGGTGGGTAGCTATAGCTAAGTCCAAGGGGTTACAAGGAGGGATCCTGGCTGAATTGCAAAATACAGAGAGGGAGCTAGAAAGAGCGTTAAGTGGGGGAAGTAATACCAAGGAAGATAATGAAGTAATACTTAGGCTGCAGCAGAAATGTGCGGGGCACTGGGAGAGACTGTGCAATCTTAACTATAAAAAGTATATAGAGAGACAGCATGCAGGGGGAGACAAACCAGGGAGGGTCCTGGCATGGCTATACAAGAGTGAGACCCCCAGGCCCACAATTAGAACAATAACCAGGGAGGATGGGAGCATAGTGGACACCCAAGAAGGAGTTAACTAGGAATTTGCAGAGTATTATAGACTCTTGTATGGAGATGATGAGGAAAGTGATTGTAAAGAAATAGTAGAAACACTGGAGTACATTGGACTGCCGCAGATCAGTGCTGAAGAGCGAGAGGAGCGCAATTGTATCGTTAGACGCAATAAAGGCCTTTGATTAAGTCAAATGGCCATGGTTGATGGCGGCCCTGGCTGGCTATGGGATAGGGCCCGGGTACCTTCAGTGGGCCAAAATGTTATATAGCGCGCCGCTGGCCAGAGTAAACAGGAGCAGTGATATCAGAGGGGTGGCAACTCCGTAGAGGCACTAGGCAGGGATGCCGTGGTCTCCTATGCAGTATATTCTAGCCCTAGAACCCCTAGCGATATATCTGAGGCAACAGTACGACCTGAAGTACGACCCGATAGGCATCGCTCTAGGAGGGGAACCGCATTTGATCTCTTTGTATGCGGATGACATGTTGCTGTATTTACGGCACCCAGAAGAAAGCCTCCAGTACATTCTGGAAGTGATGGAGAGATATGCAAGGCTGTCTGGTATAGCCGTGCACCCCCAAAAATCCAGTATATTTCCGCTGGGCAGGTACAAAGGTACAGATACCATGGGAGGTTAGCACGTTTCGATATCTTGGGATAGATATATACCATACGGTGGAAGAGGAACACCAGACCAATACAGAGAAACCGATTTAGAAAATTGAAAATAGCATGAAGTCCTGGGTGAAGCTACCCTTGGCGATGATGGGGTAAGGGGCAATGTTGAAAATGGTGGTCCTACCAAGACACTTGCATTATTTTGGGAACATCCCATACCTGATAACAAGGCGGTTCTTTGCTAGGATAGATGGCATGTCAAGGGATTTCCTTTGGCATGGGACGAGGAATAGAGTGGCCCTTTGGAAGCTACAAAACTCACATGAGAAAGGGGGTATTAAACCTCCAAACTATGAAATGTATTGCATAGCAAGCCAGCTGCAATATATAGCTAAATGGCTCTCTGAAGAGTCAACCTCAGAGTCCAGGCTGTTCCGACGGGACTGTGCCCCATTCTTCCTAAAGGAAATGATGTGGCTGCCTAAGCCAGACATGGAATGGCGTCCAAAGATGATGATACTCGGGTGGAAGATGTGGCGCAGGGCCTGCCAGTAGATGGAGAATCCATTCCCGTGTTCCCCGCAGGTACCACTAGTGGCGCTGGCGGGTAAAGAAAAGCAGTTAAGAATGATGATTAGGAAACACTGGGAACCGGTGGGGATAGCAACAATGGGCGATATATGGCAGGAGGGGAATATAAGGGACTTTGTAGTGTTGGAGGAGGAAACCGGGTTACACGCGTGCCAGTATATCACATACCATAGGGTGGTGCGGACAATTAAGGAGACATGGTCCGAAGTAGTACTAGAAGAAGAACCAGAAACCACCATAGATACAATATATGACATAGCAGAGGGGGGACATGAGATATCTACAATGTATGAGCTGGTGATGACCAAGGTGGGGAAGGAAGTGGCCCAACTGAGACTGGACTGGGAAGAGGAAGTGGGAGCCCCAATGAGTGATGGGATGTGGGAACGAGCCCAGGGGTACCACAAAAAAAGTGTTGAGGAATGAAAGATTACAACAGATACAATTATATGTAACACATAGGGCGTACATGACATCGCAGAGAATAGCCAAATTCAAAAATGCAGGACGACAAGCATGTCCCAAATGTGATGAGGAAAATGCCGGAATGGTGCATATGTTCTGGTCATGGCCAGTCATTGAGCGATTTTGGGGAGAAGTGGCACACAGGCTAGCTGAAAAGGGAATCAAGATTGTGGTGGACACAGTGTGGGCCTGCCTGATAGGAGGGTGTCCGAGACCACGTAAACTGAAGCATGTGAGTAAACTAAAGGACCTAGCGTATGCGCTTGCAAACAGGAGAATCACTATGGGGTGGAAGGCATGCCATAGACCACGAATATGTATGGTGGAAAGATCTACAGAAATGGGCCGAAGCAGAAACGACAGTATGGCAAGATGCAAGTAATGTTGGGGGTGGGGGGAGAGGCTGAGACCCTGATAGCTTGGAAACAACTAATAGAGTTATTTGGGCTAATGCGAGACCTAATGGAAACCATGGAAGTGGAATCCCTATTACAAGGTGCAGAAATAGAACATGAAAGGGAGTAGGCTCGAAAAGGGAGGGGGGAAGGGGAGAAGCAGTGGACATGATGAAGCAATGTATATTTAAAATGTTATTATATGCACTGCAAGTTTGGTTTGTATTGTTTGTTGAAATAAAATTAATAAAATTGTTTTTTTTTAAAAAGTATGGAAGAATCTGCGGGGCTGTGGCCCTCAGAGGGGTAATCTTCTGAGACTGGCACCACGTAGCAAAACTCTTCCACTTGTGGCCATAGCACTTCAAAGTCGATGACGCCCTGGTGAGGACCTCCCTGCAGTCTGCAGGCAACTCGTATCCTCCAAACTCTAAGGCTGCAGGAGCCAAGCCCTCAGGTTCAGCGATCCTGGGTCATGGTTAAGGATTGCGCCACCTTCTCTGGTGAGAAGATCCGGAACCACTGGCAGCTTGACCGGAGGCGACGCCGACAGGCTGTGAAGGTCTGGATACCAAATCTGCCTCGGCCATGCCAGGGTGAGGAGTTTCATCCTGCATTGGCACCATCCGAGTGTTTTGATGACTCATAGCAGGAGAGGCAATGGAGGAAACGCGTATAGAACCATCCCTTCCCACGGGAAGGAGAAAGCACCCCCAGGTTCCTCAGTTGGTGGAATCTGCTGGCAAACTTCTGGCATTTGGAGTTTGTCGCAAACAGATCGATCTGGGGCCTGCCCCACTTGGCGAAGATGCGGTCCACCTGGTCCTGCCAAAGCTCCCCCTGGTGGCAGGCGCGCAATTCCCTGCTGAGGGAGTCTGCGATGGTGTTCTTGATTCCCGCTAGGTGTAGAGGGAAGAGGAACATCCTTGGAGATCGCTGGGGATTGAGTGCCCCCCTATTTCCTGATGTAGAACATGGTGGTGGTGTTGTCCGTGAAGATCCTCACCACCTTGACCTGCAGAGATGGAAGGAACGACTTGAGGGTCCAAAACACTGCCCATAACTCCAGAATGTTGATATGGAGATCCTTCTCCGGCAGCCACAGGCCTCTAGCATGCAGACGTCCGGTGTGCGCTCCGCAGCCTTCCAGGGAAGCGTCCGTGGTGACCGTCTCCTGGTATGGCGGGTTTTGAAACCCTGTGTCCGTGCGATGTAGGAGCTGACGTCCCACCACCCTATCCCCGGACAGAAATCGGCGCCGAGCTTGATCTTGTCCATGAAGCTTCCCGACACCTGTATCCAGAGATCATCCAGGAACTCCTGAAGAGGTCACATCTGTAACCTGCAAAGCTGGATGAGGTAGATGCAGGACATCATGCCGAGCAACGACTTGATGGTTTGCACCGTGGCTGTCTTCATCGACAACAGCCGCTGCACCTTCGCTTGAATGGCTGCTACCCTCTCCTGCGAGGGTGATGCCAGGCAGGACACCGTATTGAGCTTGGCTCCGAGGAACAGCGCTTTCTGCGATGGTATCAAGCAAGACTTCGGATAGTTGATGGAGAATTCCAGATCAGTCAGCAGCTGGACGGTGGCCTCTGTGTGTCTGACGGCTAACTCCCGCGAGCAGGCCCGAATGAGCGAGTCGTCGAGTTATGGGTATACGTGTATACCCCACAGACGTAGATGGGCTGGCACCGGTGCCCTGCGCTATTGTGAATGGGGGCGTAGAAATAGGCATCCTCCAGGTCCAGTGACGTCAAAAAGTCTCCTTCCTCCAGTTGGCCGAGCACATGCTGCAACATGACCATCACAAACCTTTAAGTATCTGTTGAGATGTTGCACGTCTAGGATGGATCTCCAGCTCCTGTCTACTTTCTGACAAGAAAGTATCTGGAATAGACTCTGGAGCCGTTGGGGAACTAGCTCTATCGACCCTTTTTGCAGCATGGCCCGTACCTCTTCCAGGAGCTAAGGGATGTGCTGCTCCTGAAGGGGCACTGGAGGGATCCACGGAAAACAGCGCTGAAACTCCAGGGTGTGTCCCTGGGCAAGAGTGTCCAGCGCCCATCTGTTGGTGGTGATCTTCTTCCACTTGCTTACGAACTTTGTCAGCTGGCCTCCCACCGGGGTGCACGTGTGGGGGCCCAACATCATGGCTGATTCAGGCCTGTTTCGGAGCCGGCGCTGTGCCCTGAGCGCGATGGCAACGCTGTCCTCCACTACCGAAGGCCTAGGAACAGCCTCTGTAGGCTTCTTGGGTCGTGGATCTGGAAGGCTGACGGTATGAAGAGGAGAAACCATTGGAAGACCTGCTTGACTTTCCGCTGGAGGAGCAAAAAGAAGAGCGCTGCTGTTGGAGAGTGCCGAAGGAACAGGTTGCCTCTGAATCCGCCTCGATGGCCTGGAGGGACTCGTCAACGACCTTCCCAAACAAGTTCTCTCTGTCGAAGTGCATGTCCAACACCTTTGCCTGGACTTCCTGCTGCAAATTTGTGGCCTTCATCCAGCCTTGTCGACGAAGGCAGAACTGTTCCCCATCTGCCAGAACCCTGTGTCAGCGACGTCCAACGTCACTGTAATGTTGTCATCAAACGCAACTTCCCCCTCTTGGAAAAGAGTGATTGCCTCCATCCTCTTACAATCTGAGGGCCCATCTTGTACCACAACTCTCTGCCGTACCTGGCTAGGTTCACCAGTGCGTTGGCTGCCTCGATAGTGGGTGTCGCCGTATAAATCACCTTCCTTCCCATGGCGTCTAACTTCTTCCCCTCGCTGTCCTGAGGGACAGAAGACGACGAGGAGCGGTTAGCTGACCGTTTCCTCACAGACGCCGATACCACTGAATCTGGCGATGGTTGCAACCTCAGGCTCTTGGGTGCGGAGTCCGGCACCCAGTACTTCTTGTCCAGTTGATCCCGTTTGGCTGGAGCTGTGCAAGGGTTCTTCATGAGGGCCAGGCCCTCTTCCCACATGTCGTCCAGAAGGGGCACCGTCATGATTGTCTTCCTCCTGGTCTCGCGCCTCTGGTACAAAAAACCCTCCTTCCTGGTTTCTTCGGGCACAAGATGAAAAAGCTCAGAGACTCTGTCGATCATGGAGTGGAGCTACCCCACCTCATCTGGTGGGGACGCCCTTTGAGGCACATCCAAAGGCGGAGACTCGCCACCCACTGAGATGATTATATCATCATCGTCCATGGTCGTGGCTTTATCTGTCCCAGGGTCTGGGTCTGCTTGGGGAGAAGGGGCCCGACGCGGATGTGGAGGCTGAAATGGGGGCGTCTGACGACACTTCCTCTTCTTCGTTGGAGGCTGAGCAGGGCCTGGGGGACCACTCGAACCAGCCCCAGTGGCATCCTTTTCTGGATCTCTGCCACCAAGGTCTGAAGGGTCGACAGAATGTCCAGAGGCTGAGCTGGCTGGATCAAAAAACTAGGCCCAGCGCTGTTGCTTCTGTCCTCGCCGTCGTCCTCCTCTTCCACGTCCTCGTGAACTGTGGTCCTCGTCGTCTGTGGATGAGACCTCCATGGCTTATGCCACGGCCTGGGAGGAGAGCTCGGGACCTCCTTGCCCCCCTACTTTCCACCTGTTGGGCTTGAACTGGGGCCTGAGTCGGTTTCCTCCCCTTCTGTTGTGCCAGCAGACTTTGCCAAAGTCACTGCGGCGGTGTCGCGCCTAGGGGTCAAGAATATCTTCTGTGCTGCGGGGGCCATCTTCACAGGGTCAACTCTCTTAGCCGTTGTGAGAGCGGCTGCCACCAACTTTATCGTCGACGAAGTCTTAGCCTTCACAGATTGGGCCCGCTTGGGCAATTCGGCCTTCTTCTCCTCTGTCTGCAGCTTCTCAGACTTCTCCCGCAGTTTAGCCAGGGTAGATGATTTACTTTTTTAGGAGCTTGTTTGCCAGCTGGCAATGGATGCGGAGGCTGATGTTGCTCGCGCCCTATCCACCTTGGGACCCATTTCCACAGTGACCCGGTGGACTCAGACTTGTGGTTCTTGGCCTTGTCTTGAGCCCCCAAAGGACTTAGAAGACCGCTCCTCGACAGGCCGGTCCTGGGTGAGGCATGACCCTGCTCAGGCACGGGGCAGAGGCCTTAGCGCTAAGCCATGCCACCAGTCTACTGTGCCTGTCCCTTGTCGTCTTGGGAGAACCCAAGGCATATCTCCACCTCCTTATGGACCAGGTGCAGGCAGCAGAGACATAGTAGAAGCTGGTCTACCACAAACACATTCCGTAGCTCACACTTGGTGCAGGGCTTGAAGAGGGACCTTCCCTCCTTCTCCTTGTTAGGCAGAAACCTGTGCAGTTCCCTTAGGGACCTCTGCACAAAGTTTAAGACTAGAGGTGTTGGCAGTAAACCCAATTGGTAGCAGCCTGCACCACCCAGATTTACCTGGTAGCTGCGGCTGGGCAGTCAGACTTCTCTCAAGAAGAGTTAGGCAGTACATAGAGTATACACATTAGGTAAAAAAATACAGTTGCACAAGCAAACATTGACCAGAGCTTTGGTATAAAAGTATATAATTATTTATTTAAAAACACTTGTAAAAATACACTGGCACTAATATGTCAAGCAAGTTCAAACACAGTCACTAGAAATATATACACCTCCCTGATTAATTATTCGACAAGTGTTAGGAAAAGAACACCACTTATTATCAACACAGGGGTGAGCGCTTAGCCAAGATGGCACTCCAATAATTATTTAAAAAGGGAGAGAAAAGGCAAAAAATAGTAAAGCACACAATACCAACACTTCTAATAGAACCACAGCAAGTCAGGAAAGGCAGAGTCTACTGTAGAGCAAAAAGTTCATAGGCCAGGCCCACTCTTGGAGAGAACAAGGCGGAATGTGCCCAAGATCACACAGTTGAAGTACACTTTAAAAGTCTTTGCAGATAATTCAAAAAGGAGTTAGATCAGTTCAGAAAAGTTAGTTAACAGGTCCCAGGTCACCCCAGGATAGAGAGTCAAGGATTTACGGGACACCTCAACAGTCTGTTGCAAGGGAGACCAGGTGGGACACACTACCTGAAATAGTGAGAAAGCTCCAGCGGGGGCAGTTGTTCATGGCAGCGGGTGCAAGTCGGTGCTTCGTCCAGGGGAAGAGAAGGTCTCGACGTGGAGGAAAGCTGGAGGTCTTTGCGCTGTCAGGGAAGAAACCAGCCGCGGAATTTCTCAGTTAAAAATTACTACCCTTTTATTCGCGGTAGTGGTGAAGCGTGGCTATCCGGCCGCCAGGGTGCTTGGCACGGGCGATTCGACCACGAGACGATCCAGGAAGGCGAAAAGAGGGCGAACTAGTTAACCCCACCAGTTCAAAGGAAGAAGACACTCCAGGATAAAGATCTTCTCTGTCGTCGGGAAGTGGTGAGGCGGTTCAGCAGGGCTCCACCGGTGGTGTCGTCGTTGCAGGTCGGCTCAGCTTCTCCCTCTTCGGATTCTTTAGGTCCTGTGGCGACTTCTGAAGTTCCAGTCCCCAAAGCCCTGCTTTTATGCAGTAAACCCCCATTCACCAGTCCTAGCTGTCACTCAAACATGCTAAGTGGTGAGCCGGGCGGCTCACCACTGGGCCAATCACACAAGAGTGCAACTTGAGTTGCCGAGACAACTCAGTCCACGGTGCCTATTCCCCCCTCCCACACATCCTGTAGACCCAGACTGAGTGGCACCACTTTTGGAGGCTTCTGTGCAGAAGCCCGCCAAAAGTGGAACAAAGGGCTCGACTTGGGTTGGAGTTGCAGAGGCGAACACAAACGCCATTTTAAAACCGAGTCCTGGCAAAAAGACCCAACTGGGGGATAAATAAAGTGGTGCGTTTAAAATGAATGGGAAAATCCCATAGGAAATATTCTGGTGGAATATTTTGCGTGGTAACCACTGCCACCAGCCAGAAACTCGACGAGGGGGGACTGCACAGTGCCCCCTTGAAAAACAGACCCAGGGGCAATCTAATTACCCCTACCAGTACTTCCACAATATGATGGTTTGTACTGGTTCTGTTCACAATTTAAGACTAGTAAAGTCAATGGTGACTTTACATGCCCTGGGAGACAGTAGTCAGTCCCAGGGTATGGAGTCTATGTTTGGGGGTCACCATGACACCCCTGTGTTACTGCACTGAGGGTGCTGTGTAACACACTTAACAAAAACACACAAAGCCCTATGGAGTAAAAGACCCCATAGCCCATAAAACACATTATAAAGTCAAATGACATTCTCAAATCATGCCTAAGAGTGCGAGAAAAAAGAGTCTAACTCTTAGCAGGAGAAAAAAATAAAACCCAAAAATCCAGCAAAGCTGCTGGGGGACTCACTAGGTTTGGGAAATTAGGCTGAACAGAGAATTCTCCCTAACAGTCCTCCGTCATGGTCGTAGGGTGTGAAGTAGGCCCGGTGGCCTTCTGGAAACTTTGACCTTGAGGGGTGCTGAAATTCACTGATAACAGGATCCCGCTGTCGGCAGATGGAGAAAAGAGCACACAGGCTCCTTTGGAACAAAAATAGAACCTTTTCAGTCAAAAACACAAAAAAACGTAGAAGTAGCTCAAAGAGCAAACTCGAGGACTCCCAACACTGAAGCGTGTGGTAAAAATCTAAAGATGGCTGCCAGAGGAGGGGCTTTGGGAGAGCGCTGTCATTGGATGGAGGTAGTATGACCCAGAGAACAGTGATTGGTTTAAAGGAGAAATACAGTTTGTAAGTGAAAGTGATACCGTTTCTTTTTACCGAGGATGTCCAGCCTGACGACAGGGAATATTCATGAGCATGTATATCCATGCTAGACCCCATGCAGGAGAACCCTGGGATGGGTGGGTGAATGCTTGAATTGGAATGGGATCATGGAGGACGGACTGGAAGAGCAGATCGAACAGTGCTGGAGCCCCGGGGTGATCGATGTGTCGAGCATAAGGTGTGGTCGGTGGAAGGGGCATGGAGGTCTGTGAAAGCAGGACACGAGCTAGGGAGTGGTGAAGTGGGAAGTCTCACCATCTCGACCTCGGCCGAGGGGCTGTGAAGAGTGTTAAACTGGCCCCTTGAAAGTTCGAATGCATTGTCTTCCAGGACAGCCCCCCATTGACGGATGGGTTGGCGCAGCCACTGGCACTAAAGGGGAACCACACTATGCTTTGAGGAAGAAGAGTCCTGTTGGTGGGAGAGGTTTTTGATAGGGGCTTGCCTTAAAAGAGAACGCAGTGCCCAGGGTCCTTAAACTAAGTGCAATAGTTGGAAGAGTCCACGTAATTGTAGCACGGCAAGCTGAAGGGGAAGCTCCTACACAGCATCCAGGCCTTGCAGTAATTTCAGAGAGACTCTGCAATGGCCAGTGGTGGGAAGGATGCGCCGCTGCAGGAGGGCGTGAGTGGTGAATTGAAAACTCCAGCCAGCAAGTAAGACATGCAAGGCATTTTGCAGGAGATAAAGGCCTTGAGAGGGGATATCCAAGTCTCTATAACATACCTGCGTGGTAGAGTGAATTCATTTGAAAACAAGGTGGAGGGCACTGAGAACAACCAAATTAATGTAGATCTGCTGGAGATGAGGCATGTTGTCAGACTGTACGGACCTGGAGAACAAGGAAAAGGAAGCCAGGCTGAAGTTGGACGACATGGAAAACAGGGAAAGGATTAACAATGTGAGGGTCCTGGGCCTCAAACAGCAGAGGGTAGACGGCGGGAGATGTTGATAAAAAGGTTATGGTGCTTTTAGACTTCCTTTTCGTGGAAGAAGGTGGCAAAGAGGTAAAGATAGACAGAGTGCATAGAGGCGGTAGTGGTGCTGGAAAAGGACCTAAATTAGTGGTGGTTCTATTTCATCGATATGTGCAAATGGCTGCAGTCTTGGAACGAGCAAAACACCTGCGGAATATCCAGTACAAGGGAGATGTGGTATGCATATACCAGGATTTATCCAGTTTCACACACGCCCGTCGTAGAGACTGTCAGTCACTTACTTTATTTTAAAATGTTTTTATTGGTATTTGTGAAATCACCATTAATCAACAGCTTACAGTGTATTAGGTTCAATATGGTAGATTTCAGTTTTAACAAGTAACAACAAACCAAACAGTAATGAATATTAACCGTCTTCATTTACATTTCTGTCATTGTAGGTTATCTCAGTTGTGCAGGGAATATGGTTCATGATGTGTGCTTTTTCGCTGCGTGGTGACTGGTTGGGCAAACCCTTCCTCCTTTCCGTGTTCCATAATGTCACTGCAATTGTCTTAGTATAGCTAACATTTTCAAGGGGGTTTGTTGTCCGAGGGGTGGAACATGTCCCATATCAGTGACTTCCATGCCTCAAACATTACGCTAACCTCCTCTTCTGCACTGGAGACCGCCGCCCCCCATATCTTGGTCTCAGCTTCCGGCCAACGCTCCAGTTCCCTGCGCCACATTGTATATTGAGGGACTCCTGCTGATTTCCATGTCATTGCAATGGCTCTTTTGGCCAGCACACATACCATATCCATACATTTTACAACATGCTTGAACTTGCTCAACCTGGGGTATACGCCTAGGAGGCATTCCTTCAGGGACCACTCATACCAAACTATACCTGTTTTCTTGTAAGCTTGCTCTATGGTGGTCCAGAAACGTTGCACTTTTGCACACCCCCAGAACATGTGCCTCATACCTGCCTCCCGCCTACTACACCGAGGGCACAGAGGTTGAGCCTGTTTGTTAAATGCTGCCACCCTATGCGGGGTCATGTAGGTGCGATACAAGACGTTTAGTTGTATTAACCTGAATCTGGCGTTCCTGGACACCTTCTTGAGGTACTCCAGTACCCTCTCCCACTCTTTATCAGTAATAGTTGTCACCAGGTCCGCCTCCCACCTTGCCTTTAATATCACACTGCAGAGGTTGGGCCTGTCAGTCAGTTGACCATATAGTCTGGACACTGGCTTCCATCCATCAACCAAACTGTACATTAGTGTTAGCAGAGGGTTCGATGTTGGTTCCTTCGGCCATTTTTCCCCATCTCCCTTTGGCCGTGTGTCTGGTCCTCTGATACCATAGGAACTGCCTTTTGGGCAACCCATCTTTTTTGTGCAACGACTCAAATTCCTGGAAGGCCCCCTCTTCATACATATCCCCCATGTGTCTATACCTCTCCCTCCCAATACCTTACAGTGGCAAGATTAGTGCTAACTCTGCATACATCTGCAGCAATTGGAGTTTCTGGTGCGTAGGGATGTTCAAGATGGATCAGTGACTTAGCTCTGCTCCAAACCCTAATGTTACAATCATGCGGGTGCACCCCAAGCAGCTCAGAGGGATCCATAGTACTTCCTTTAAGTACGCTGGGGCCACTAGGTGCTGCAGTAGCTCAGTCTCACCAGTGACCTCATCTGAGAACCAGTGGGCAACATGGCTAAGTTGCGCTGCTAAGTAATACTTTTCCAGGTCTGGGAGTTGTATGCCTCCTTCCCTGCATGGTAAAGTCAGGATGCCCAGAGACAATCTATGTAGGGAAGTACCCCAGAGGAACTCTCGGACCAGCGTCTCCAGCATGCGAAAGAAAGATGCCTTGATATAATGATATACGTTCTGGAAATTATGATGTCCGAAGCCCTTTAATCACAGCTGCAGTATTGCTCTGATGCATTAATGCCGGTGTGTGCCTTATGTTTACCCCTAAATATCTGAACGTGCCATTGTATGCTCACGTCTGGTTGATCCTCAATGCCCTTACCCCTCAAAGCAGCTAGCAGGAATATGCAGGACTTCCATCTACTGAAGCGTATCCCCGAGACCTGTGCATAGTTGTCCAGCACCTCTAGCATTGTTGGAGCGTTATTATGTGGGTTCCTCACATACAGAAGGACATTGTCAGCATAAAGTGAGATTATATGGTACCTCCCGCCCACCTTTATCCCTGCATCGAAGAATTGTTTCCTGAAGTATATTGCAATTGGTTCAAGCCCTAGGATGTACAGCATTGGTGACAGTGGGCATGCCTGTCTGGTGCCTCTTTGGATGTCCCAAGCCGTCATTAGACGCCATCAAATCGTTCGATTACATATACTGTGAGTGGCTTATCGAAGTACTAAGGGAATTTGGGTACGGCCTTCCAGTTTTCACCCTTGCTATTGGCGTAGTGTACAATACCTTTACCCACCTAACAAATCTCTCCCCGTACCCAAATTCCCTTAGTACTTCGATAAGCCACTCACAGTATATGTAATCGAACGATTTGATGGCGTCTAATGATAGTATAGCCAAATGCCCACTCTCTTCCACTCTCTTCCACCGTCTGTGCCATTACATGTTGCAATCTGCGCAGGTTTACCATTGTGTTGCGGTCTGGTACAAAGCTGTTTTGGTCGCCATGCACGAGGCCCCCCACCACCTTGGACAGCCTTTTGGCCAACATAGTAGTCAACATTTTTGCATCATAATTTAACATTGCCAGAGGGCGATAGGAGTCACAATCCTTCGTAGGTTTGGGTATTGGGACTATCAATGTTTCCCTCATGCTGCTCGGTAGTACACCCACTTCGTACGCTTCCCTGTACATTTCGTGGAGCAATGGGGTCAGGGTCGACTCATATGCTTTATAGAACTCTGGAGGGAGTTCATCACTTGCCGGGGTGTTACTGGTGGCCAGGGATCTAATCACCTCAGTCACATCCTCAGCAGTGATATCCCCGTCTAGCACCTCGCACTGCGTATTACCCAGTTTGGGGAGCTCTATATCTCTTCTAATGTGCCCCGTATTTCGTCCTGTGGCACCAAAGTGTCGTGGGCATACAGGCGGGAGTAAAAGGTTGCAAAAGTGTCGTTGATCGACTATTGCGTCCTGTGGGTAATACCTGCATCATCTTTAAGCGCAATTGTCAAGTGTTTCGGATGCTCCCTCCCGCACAGCCACGAGAGTAGTCGGCTCGGTTTATCCCCCTCCTTGTGTGCGTTGGTGGTTCTGGTTATGTAATCAATTTTGGAAAGCCTTCCCCATGATTCCTGACAGCTATGTCTTGCTTCACATAAATTCACCTCTTCCCCCCAGTCCCCTGAGTGTTAGCTTCCATGAGTTTGATTTCCTCCTCCCGCTTCTCCAGTTCCACCCTTAGTGTGCTCCTAATGCCCCCTGTGCTGGCTATGATCTCACCACGCACTACAACCTTCAGAGCTTCCCATATCGTGCCCCAACGTTTCACTCTGCCTTGGTTATGTTTTGTAAACTCCTCTAGTTTGTCCTGAGGTCCTCCCTGAAGGCATGATCTGTCAGTACCTCTGTAGGCATGCGCCACATTGGGATGGGGGCCTGGGGCCTGTAAGCGTCCAGCTCATGAGTAATGGGGAGTGGTCGGGAATTGACCTGCCCAGATATTGCGCAGACTCAATCTGTGGCAGGTGGGTTCTGTCCATGAATATGTAATCTATTCTGGTATACAGATTGTATGAAAGTGAGAAGTAGGAGGATCCTCTGTCCGTGGGGTGTAACTCTCTCCAAACATCAGCCAGGTCTAGGTGAGCCAGTATAGCGTTTAGCGCTAGTGGGGCAGCGGCCGTCCTGTTCAGTGGTGGTTCAGATCTGTCTAGGTCTAAGTCCCTTGCACAACTAAAATCCCCCCCCCATCCAAAATGAAGAAACCTCCACCTGTGGTGGGTTAATTGAGCACTTAACATGTTAAGGTGTGCAGGGATACCATGTTTGGGAAAGTAGGAGTTGACTATACAAACTTCTGTTTGTTCAATAAAGCCCCATAATATCAAGTACCTGCCCCCTGTGTCCGCTTCAGTCCCAAGGAACCGGAAGGGTACTTTGGAATGAATCCACGTAAATACGTCCTGTGCATACTTGACCATTCCCTCATTACCATTATTTAGTACGAAGACATTGTAACAAATACAACAGTAAACAAAGCCAAACAATTGCGCCCAGCTACTGCGTTGCTCCAGCAGTGCTCGGGCGCCATCGCGCTTCCCAGACCCATCCAGGCCTTCGAGTGCGAGTATCATCGTGTTAGCAACAGGCCCGCACTGATCGTTCCAGGGGTTAGGCCTAGTAAACCACGTCAGGTGGCCAAGCAGGTTCCCCGGCCGTTCTGCCGTATTACAGTGCTACGATGAACATGCAGTCATTATTGGTTGTTCCAGTATCGGTACCAACAGGCGGCTACCGTCTCTCATGGCCACTCCCATTCCTGTTACCAGGACCGTTCATGTGACTGTTTCTTCCGCGTCCACTAAGTTGTTGTGCTCCAACCACATGTTGGCCGCTGCTGGTGTCTCCAGGAATACAGCTTGCCCTTTGTAGATCACTTTCAGTCTAGATGGGTACAGCAGCATGTACTTTAAGTTCAGTTGCCAGACCCTAGCCTTGATCGGGACAAAGGAATTCCTGGCAGGTTGCACTGCAGGAGTGTAGTCCGGGTAAATGGCTATTTTTGAATTGTCGCTCTTTATTTCCCAGCCTTCCCTTGAGTACTTGAGTATAATCTCCCTATTTTGGAAGTTCAGGATCTTTGCGATCATCGGGTGGGGGTGTGATCCCGGTGGCAGTCTTTTTTGTAAAGATCTGTGAGCCCTTTCAACCACGAAACCCTGTGAAAGTCGGCCAGCTCCTATCTCTTGTTGTACCAGAGATTCCAAAAATCCGGTTGGGTTCAGGCCTTTCATTCCCTCAGGAATCCCCAGAAGGCATACATTGTTGCGTCTGGCCCGCCCTTCGGTCATCTTCAGATCTTGCTTCTAGCGTGACAACTCTTTTTTCTAGCTCCTGCACTCTTGCCTTCAAATCTGCCATTGTCACTGCTGTTTCATGGAGCCCTGTCGCTGCGTTGGTTACTCTTTCCGCCAAATTGAGTGCATCATGACGCCTCAATTGCATGTTTGTTTTGACCTCTTCGATTTTGGTGTCTATGAACAATCACAGTGCAGCTATGGCCTCCAATACTTGTCCGTCTCGGTTGACTTCGACCAAGGTCCATTGTTAATTGGATGCAACTGCTCCATCCAGCACCGGTGCCCGTGGTTTGTTTGCGGCGAAGATCGTTGCCTTTGTTTTACCCTTAGTGGGGGACACGGTGGTTTGTGTAGTGCGCGCGGCAGTTTCCAGTCTCGAACACTGTGGCCTTAAACCACTGTTCCTAATTGCCCCTTGCGGGAGCTGGAGATGCGCTTCAGCCTGAGCAGCCCGGAAGGTAGTATCTGAGCTGATTGTGGTGTGTAGTATTCAGTGTGCCCACTCAGCGTCCATTAGACTAGTGATATCCCTTTGTTCAGGGCGGTTGGGTTGCCTTATGATCTCAGGAGGGGTTGACTGTCCCCCCTGTCATGTACCTTTCCGATGCAGTCCGTACCCAGCGTCAGGTCGCGCAGTCCCCACCGCAGTTTCTTGGTCTTATTCCGTTCACTTCCAGTTCCTGGGGCACTTGTGGGACCTGCTGTACCATTCCACCCTTCAGAAGCTAATTGGCACTCCTGAGTCAGGAATGAATTAGACTGCGGCCAGCAGAGTGTCACTGTATTATCTGTGCGCCCCCAGAGCGCTGCACTGGTGGTGGTTGTCCCTACTTAGTTTTTGTGTTTTATTGTAGCATTGCGGGCCCACCTGCGTTGTCCCTAGGTCTTCAGTGCCTCTTGCGTAAGCGTATCTCAATCCTGCGCGCACACAACTGAGAGTGTGCCTGTTGTTATTAGCACTGCTGTGCTTGCCCACTGTGCTGGCCCCTGAATTGCTTGCTGAGCACGTAAGGTCGTACCAGGCTGTACCGCTCACCAGTCGTTCTTCCAGTATTGCGATTGGACGACGCCCTACCATGTGTCCGTGGTCTAAGGCATGGCTGGGGTACCCCCGCTAGTTTGCTGTTTTCAGGTGGGGGTGTATATTCAGGGTCGGCCTCACCCATCTCAGTCAGCCTGCGCTTAGCCTGTTGTGCCTCTACAATCCTCCCAATTGTAGGTGCAAAGTGCCCTACAGCGCCTCAACTGCTGCGTGCTATTTCAGGCCCAAGGAGTGGGCTGAACACTAACAGTTCGCCAGTGCGGCCCCCTCTGCCGGGGATCGAGTGGGCCGCATATTATGTGGATCTGTGCAGTAATTGTGTATGTGACTCCAGTCCCAGCTCCGGTCTGGGCTGCAATGCACCTTCATGAGCCAGCTGTGCTGCGGCTTACCTTGTTGAAGTTCCCGAGATCCCGGGGCCCCCCCTTTCGTGCGGAGCCTCCTCTCTGCTGCGTCACTGCCATGCTCTGAGTGAGCCCCGCGCAAAAGGGTCCAACCTCGGTGGGAAGGCCCAGCGGCGTCACCCCCAACCTGCAGTAGGATCCGTGAGTCCACTTTACTAGGTGTAACCTGCCGTCACTGTTATGTCTTCTTTCTTGTGGGATCTGCTTTCCGCATGCAGAGATCTGGGATCCTTCGCGCCCTCCTCCAGTTCGTTGTCAGGTGCACAGACCTGTAGTACACCGCAACGCTGCCTCAGTGTTCCCGGTCCCTCATCGTGGTCTTCTTCCAGCGCTGCGCTCCAGTTTACCAGCCTCGTAGCCACTCCTAACCGGACTCAGCACCCTGCCACCTCGTCGCACGGCGTCCCTGTGCCTCCGATCCAGTTCACATGTCCCAACTACCCCTTTCAGTGGCAGACCAGGTTGCCTGTTGCAGAGGGATAAATCTGACTCCGTGTGCGGGGCATAGTTTCCCGGGAGCACACTGCCGTTCCTGCCCCTCCCCCCTCACCGTTGCAGGGTCGCATCGGCATCCGCCATCTTGCACGCCGCAGGGGCACCTCTTCAGGAGATCGGATCAGCAATACCCAGCTCCGATTTTCGTCGGCTTTGCTGCAGGAGGCTGGGGAAACATTTTACCTGCCTTTGGAGGTGATTTATATTTTGTTTCACAATGCCTGTCCGTAGCGTCAGGATCAATTAAAAGGATCACAGCCGGAGCTCAGCCCGGCGACCTCCTCACGCCATGAGCTCAGGCTACGCCCGCCGTCGGTCACTTACAATGTGGTTAAATGAAAAGGGATTTGCATTGATATTTAAGGTCAAGGACGTTGACTACAGGATCACTACATGGAACTAAGGCTATGCATGTGTTACAACACCTCCGGAAGACGCACCAATTGGGAGAATCCATTAACAGGCGGGGAGAAGTAGACTGCTCACGGTCATGCAAAGGGACTACTGCCACAAAAAGTGTTCCAGAAGGTAGAATGTTTTCGAGTGCGAGTATACCTTCTCCAGTGTAGCGATGGCAGGTTGAAGGAGAGCATCATTACTTCCTGGTTGCATTCTTTAGACTGGGCAGCGAGATCTTTATGGAGTGTAGGGAGGAGTGAGGGGAATTGTTATGGGTGGAAGATCGGGGTGGGAGCAAGCTATTCCTAGTAAGCCATTCGAGGATGGGTATCTCTAAGAGAGTCAATGGGTTTTTCTCTCACAGGAAAAATGGGGGAAGCGGGATGGAATGGGTCCCAAAGGGGTGAGGCAGGTATGGGACGTTGATATTTAAGTGGGGGGGAGGAGTGTTATATAGTTTTTTTTGTAGGAGATGTGCCGTAAGTGGGGAGGAGGGGCTGGTCACCCAACTGTGGGTACATTACACGTAAAGGGTCTGAACTTGCCTACAATGCGGGCTCTTGTTGCCGAGGAATTCCAGCGATTGGGTCTGGATATTCTGATATTGCAGGACACTAGGCTCACAGTAGGAGATGAACGTCTCTTCCAAGTGTTCAGATTGGGGAGGCATATTGGGCTTCTGGGGAATCGAAAAAAAATGGAGTGGGTATCTTGTCTTAAACGGTTGCGGGTGGGAGGCTTCACAGTGACGAGGGGAATGGACAGACGCGTCCTGGTGTGGAAGGGTCTTATAGCGGAGGTCATGATGGATGTGGCAACAGTGTACTGCCTGAATCAAGGGCAGTTGGCCTTTTGTAGAGGTGCCTTGGACTAAATCCTTCATGAGGCACATGGTACGTTATCAAGTGGAGGAGATTTTAACTTACAGGATGGCCCGGAAATGGACAGACTGGCCCATCTCAAACAGGGTTACCAGCTTTTATCACAGGAAGATTATGCTTTAAGGACGTCCTGGATTTGCAGGGGCTGATATATGGCGATGGATGCACCAAGATGATTGAGGCTTTGTGTTTTTCTCACCCCTGCACGGTACATACACCCAGATTGATTACTTGTGCTTGAACAGGTAGATGGCGGGAAGAGTGAATTCCTGTGAGGTGGTCCCCTTTGGCTGGTCGGACCATGATTTGGTCCGTGTGGACCTGATATTGGACGGAATGAACAAACGTGATTCATTGTGGAGATGTAATGTTTGTAGAGGAGCTGCTGGAATACTTCCAGAATTATGATAATGGAGAAGTTGCACAGTGTGGGAGGCAGCAAGGGAAAGGACGAATAAGAGGGAGAGGACTCTGAGGGGGGATGTGCAACGTATATAGATTAGGGAACTGGAAGCAAGGGTACAAGAACCAGGGAGTTTAGAGGAGGGCCTCTTTCTAGAAATTAAGGTGAAAAGACAGGAGCTTAGGCTGTTGGGGATGGGTAACATACCCAGGAAATGACGGTGCTTGAAACAGAAATTCTATGAAAAAGGTGATAAGGCAGATTTGATGCTCTCGAATGATTGCCAATCCTTTCATCTAAATACAAAGAGTGTGGGACAGGATTCACAAGAAAGAAAGAAGTGTTCACAAATGATAAGTCAGGATGTGGTAGACGGGGGTCTCCCTTCCCCACGTTTTGAGCACAGGACAAGGCTGAGTTACTGAGTGCAGCACACTCTCGAGCTTTCCCAGCACGAGACAACAGTTCCGTTTTCAGCTATCAGGACCTTCGGTGGTTAAGACTCTTTTCTACAAAAAGCCTCTTGCCTCCGAGGACATGATGTGTTCAAAATAACAACAAAAAGTTCCTTTCCAAAGTTGGGTGATGACTTTTCATCCCTAGATGCCCCTCTTCCAGGCTCAGATCCACAAAAGTTCCTAGCGATATCAGGATCTTCAGTGGTTAAGTTTCTTCCTTCTGAGGGCCTGATATGTTCATATTAATAAACAAAAGAGTTCCTTTCTGATTGCCTTTAGGGTGATGATTCTTCACCCCTAGGTCCCCATCTCCCAGGCTCAGACCCTTCTCAAATGTCAGCCTCCCTGTGTTGGGTTCAATCCGGCTTTCTCTCAAAACAATTTCACCTGTGGCATTCACAAGTCTTAATGTCTTTTTAAACAGTTCACTGTGGACGTCCCTCTGTCAGGTTCACTCTTGCCAACTCTGGCCAATCACACAGTTCTTTCTCTTTTCTCACTATGCTTGATTCATCTCCCATAGCTTTCGAATTACATGCAGGTCAAAGACTTTCGACTGTATAGGTGATTTTGCAAGACCATTTATGACCACTTTGACCTTTTCCTTGCCGCTCTCTTTTGCGGCCTTCTGGTTTCTGTAGTTTCAACAGTAGGAGAATTGTGCAGAGTCTCCCGAGTGAGCACCCATGTGGTGCCGGACCCCTCTGTGGCTGGTTTTCCCCTGTAGAGTTAACAGCTCCTAGATTTCCCTATAATTTTCCATTTGCAACAGTTTGGTTTCTAATCGGTTCTCCCCTCGACTCACCGGCTTTGATGAACTGCTTGGCTTTTCTTGTCTCCGGAGTCAAAGCCGGTACCATGGTAGCAAGCGTCTCTCCCTGTTCTAATTATCAGTGTAGGCGTGCTACGTGTAACGTTGACATCTACTGCAACACAGGCTGGCCATTGTTCGCGGTCTAACAATTTCTTCAACAGAGGCTTCGCAGATCTGGGTCGGAAAGGGCAAGGTCGCTTCTCTCATCGTCACCTTTTCGGTTCTCGCCGCCTTTCTCCTCCTCTTGAATTGCTGTGCTGGGATAGCTCTCTCGTCGTGCGGTGTGCCTTGCTCGTCGTGTGCTCTAATGCTCCCCCTTTTATCCCTTTGGGTAAGGGAAAGGGCCATCAGGTGTGTGTGATTCTGGTCAATTGCCAGACCCTTGTGTTGGGACATGTTAGGTAAACGGCTTTGGTGTTAGTCTGTTGTCTTTCGTGGTGTGCGAAAGTGTTCTTATCAGAAAGGGGATGGGGGTAGAGTTTCAGAGTATCTTACGTAAAAGGATGGGGGAAAAATGATAAGTCACTCACCGTCACCTTTCCTCCATACTGCATGGGCGTCCTTTCCAAGGGACGGAAGACAGAACCTTTTTTACCAGAAAAAACCTTCTTCCCCTTTAAATTTAGAGGCGCACAGGGGTGCGGCCTAGGGAGCATGCGTTGGCCTGACCCCGCACTCCGGCGCCGCACTTAAATTCCCATAGACGCGTCGACAAAAGATTTAACATTGCCTAAGGACACCAGTATTATTTGGGGGGAGGTGGTGGGATGTATGAAGGAAAGGGGACTAAGAGTATGTTACTCACTACAGTGAGTAACTTATAATTACTCTTACGTCCTGTCCCCTTTCCTCCATACTGCATGGGCGATTCCAACTGAATGTAGCCCCAGGGTGGAGAGGAGAACCTCCTTAAGCAAATAGGTTCCTGAGAACCGTCTGTCTGAAAGCCGCATCAGATCTACAGCCGGCATCCAAACAATAATGCTTGCAGAAAGCCGAGGGGGTGGCCCATGTGGCCACCCTGCTTATGACTTGCCAAGGGACATGGCGCTGGAATGCGATTTCTGTTGCCTTGGCCCGGACTGTGTGGGTGTGCATCTTTGCCGGAAGAGGCTTGTGCTGTCCCTCGTATGCTTCTTTGATGGCCGAGACCATCCAGCGGGATATGGAGGCCTTGGAGGCCCGATAGCCTGGTCTTGCACCTCCAAAAGTGACAAACACGGCGTCTGACTTTCGGAAGCCCCTGGTCTTTTCAAGGTAGAATTTCAGGGCACGCCTGACATCCAGGCAGTGCAGAACCCTCTGTGCCTCGTCTTCAGGATCGGCAAAAAACGTAGGAAGGACTATTTCCGTGTTTAAATGGAAAGCAGACGGCACCTTAGGCAGAAATGCTGGATGTGTCCACAGGACTACTTTGTCCCTGTGAAAGGTAGTATATGGTTCGGAGGCGACCAGCGCCTGGATTTCACTGACTCTGCGAGCCGAGGTGAGGCCGATTAGTAAGGCCGTCTTAATGGTGACCAGCCTGATGTTCGCAGACGCCACTGGCTCAAACTGTTTGTGCGCCAGGGCGCCCAAGACTATGTTCAGGTCCCACATGGGGTGTGGCCTCTTAATGGGTGGGTGGAGCCTTGCGAGCCCCGTCAAATGTTTCTCGACAATCGGATTGGAGGAGGAGAAGATCCAATCCTCCGAGTTCCAGTAAGCCCCAAGGCTGCGAGGTAAGTGAAACAGGTGTCCACATGCACGCCTGAGTGGGCGAGGTGCGCAGAGAAGGAGAGCACGTCGTTCAAAGTACATGCCAGAGGATCGAATTCCTTGGAGTCTGCCCAGTGGCAGAACCTGGTCCATTTACTTTTATACTGGGTCCTGGTAGCCCTGCTCCTCGCACTCTGTATGATCTCCAGATTAGCCTTGGAGAGGCTAAGGTGCCTTAGCGTTACCTGCCCAGGAACCATGCTGTGAGGGCTAGTTTCTGTGGCACGGGGTGGATGCCCCTGCCCCCCCTGCTGCGCCAGAAGATGTGCTGGGCCCGTCGGAAGGAGAATCAGTGGCATCTCTTAGAGGCTGAGCAGCTCCGAGAAACATGGCCTGGCCTGCCACCATGCAGCTATTAGAATGATGTTGAGCTGGCGAGACTCCTTGATCTTGCAAATCACTCTGTGAATCAGCACAGTGGGCGGGTAGGCGTACGCTGTCATGCCATTCCACTGAATCCAAATGCATCGCCCAGGGAGCCAGGGCCCTGTCCCGGCCAGGAGGCGAACTGAGGGCACTTCTTGTTGTGCCAGGTGGCAAAGAGATCCACCTGGGTGGGATGCCATCGGTTGAAGATCTCATGAATAACGAGGTCTTTTAGCTGCCACTCGTAGTTGTCCGCTCCCAACCTACTGAGCATGTCCGCCTCCAGGTTGGATTCCCCAGAAGCGGACTGCCGTGAGGTAGATGTCGTTTTCCAGGGCCCACTCCCACATGCTGATTGCCCGTCTGCACAGTGGAGGGGCTCTGGTGCCTCCCTGCTTGTTGACATAGAACATGCTGGTCGAATTGTTTGTCTGGATGAGGACAACCTTGTCCCTGGAAGGAATGCTCTGAGCGCTAGCCAGATGGCGTTCAGCTCCAACCAATTGATGTGGTACTCCTGCTCCTGTTGGGTCCAGGTGCCGTGGACCGAGAGATCGTCCAGCGTGGCTCCCCAGCCCTCGAGAGAGGAGTCTGTGGTAATGGTGACTTGCATGGTGTGAGGCCGGAAGGGCTTGCCCGTCCGTAGGTTGCAGTCCCTGGGCCACCACGACAGGTCCGGGTGGAGAGATGGAGGAACGTTGATCACCTTGGATTGAGAGCCCCACTCCTGGTTCCGTGATGCCACAAAGTGCAGCTGTATCCTCCTCATCCTGAGAAACGTGTGGGGGAGGGATAATAGTACTGCTGCCAAGAGACCCAGGAGATGCTGGTACCACCAGTTCGAGGTCACCTCTCTGCTGAGCAAGTGTGACGTGGCCCTCTTGATGGCTGTGATCTTGTCCTCCGACGGAAATACCTTCTCGGAGCATGTGTCCCAGATGAGGCCCAAGAATGTTCAAGTCTGCCTGGGTTGCAGCTGCAACTTCCTGAGACTGAGCGAAAAGCCCAGATTGTGCAGTGTGTTCATCAGAGCATGGGAAGAGTGGTGAACTGGTTCCGGAGATGTAGCATTGACGAGCCAGTCGTCGAGGTATGGGTAGATGTGGAGGCCCTGACGAGGGCAGCCACAGTATTTATGAGTCTGGTAAAGACCCTGGGGGCCGAGTTGAGGCCAAAAGGAAGGACCTTGTATTGGAAATGGTAGTTCATGATCCTGAACCGTAGAAAAGAACGATGGGGCTGCCATATCGGGACGCGTAGGTTTGCGTCCTTCAGATCCAGGGAGGGCATCCAGTCTCCCTTGCACAATGTCTCCAACTATAAAAGCTGGCATAACCATCTTGAATTTTTGTAGAGGTAAGAGGTTGAGGGTGGAAAGGTCCAACACAACTATCAGACCCGCCTGGTTCTTTTTCTGAATGGCAAAAGTCCTGGAGTAAAAGCCCAGGCCTCGCTGGGAGGGCGGGACTTCCTACATGGCCTGGCTCTCTACGAGCGATCAAATCTCAGCCTGAAGAGTTGCTTTCCCAACTTGAGGGAGTGGATTGAGGGGAGGAGGGAGTAGAGTATGGGATGGGTAGGTGGTACCCCGTGGATACTACGAAGAGGATCCAGGGGTCCACGAAATTCTGGCACCAGAAATGTGCATGGAGAGCAAGCCTGTCCCCCACTGGAGACATGTGGACCCGGAGGGGCGTGTCATGCCTTTTTTCCCTCAGAGGCTTTTGCGGAGGAGAGGACTGAAAAACGCCCTTACCCCACACCCCTGCCTTTTGTTGCTTACGCCAATGTGGAGTCGGCGGGCGTTCGGGCTGCCTGGACCTCCGTTCTTGAAAGCCACAGAACCCTCCGTACATACGCCCCTTGTCGGAGCGCTGCTGTGACTGGGTGTACGATTTGGGCGTGGTCTTTGTCAGGATGGATAAAGACCTGGCCGTTTGTGAGCGTTTTTTCTTTTTGTCCAGCTCCTCGTCCGTGGTGGAGTGGAAGAGGTCACCCCTCTCGAACATTGGGTCTAATATGTGTTCCTGGACATCCGGGTTGAATTTAGTTGCACAGAGCCAGGCTGTCCTCCTCATGTCCATGGCGATAGAGATGGCACGGCCAGAGGTGTCAATGTGGGCCACGGTGGAATCCATGATGTCCTGCGCCACCAGTCCCGCCTTGAAACGTGATTGGCTCTGCATAGGGAGTTCTGGGAGGAAGTCTGCGATTTCCCACCATAATCTCTGGTTAGCGGCTGCCAGCATGGCATCAGCGTTGGCCTGACAAAGATGCAACACGTTGAAATACAGCTTCTTCCCGTATGCCTCCAAGGCCATCAAAGTGATCGTTTGAGAATAGACGACCTAGTAGAGCCTTATCAAAGGATCTAATAGACACACGATTGTTTTACATATTACGATCGCGCCTATGATACGATGTCCCATACGAAGATGGCACCCCGCGCGGGGACGCGCATGCGCAGCTGCTCCCATGGCAACCTACTTTGCTTGGGAGAGCAGTGCAGCACCTCCTTGAGACAGGCGGCTTTGTTCGGCATCCCGTGGGCAATTCCCTCCCAAGTAAGTTTCAAGTAAATGCAGGCGATTACTGATCACGATCGTTGAATTGTGTAATTAGCACTGATCCAAGAATAGCGGCCAACAGCCCACTCCAAAGCTTACGTCGATTACAGCCTATCTGCCTTGAGAGTATACGATCAAATATAACCCCCCTTTCCTTTTTCTCCAAACCTCCAGTTGCGCATTGTCGGAGCCACAGCCCGATACAGCCATTACACCCGGCGAGACATTTGGTTCTTTTGACCGGGTGAGTCATGATGAATTATATTAACAGCACTTTAGAGTTTGACTCTGCACCCTTGATCTAATACTTACAAACTGTTTTGCTATGCCACTTACATCATACAGGTGGCCATGCATTATCTCTGCTTACCAAGGAAAGCAGGTCAGTCTATCTCCATTTTGGAGAGTTACCTATCGAGTTCCTCCAAACTCTATATAAATTTAATGAGTGTATCCTTATACTTTGTAGGAATCCCTACCGAATTTTGTTGAAACTAAAACACGTCCTGCCCTGAAGATGGATTTTCAATAATCCAAAACGCGTTGGCACTGATTACTCAATAGGAATGTCTTTAGAAAAACTTCTGAGCAGAGTGAATGTAAAGGCTCAGAAGCAGTGAAATACAAATTTGACAACTGTCTTGTATATGAATTACTCTATCATGTTATACTGAGATGAAGTGTACTTTACTTTTGTACTTTACCGCACACGGTTTGTTTTAGAGCATTCTTTTAGCTCAATTGAAATGCTGTCCTTTGTTTTTGAATTACAAACTGACTTGTATGAACTAATCTGTGAATTAAATTAGTTTTTTTACACACATCTAAGGTATTGGTGTGGTGTAAATTAAATCTGTTTATCAAATCTGTTGGCGATATGATGTAATGACAATCGGGTCTGCCTCACACCTGTTTGTTCTCAGATGGATTTATTCTTGGTTGGAGACTCACAGCTAGACAGGGCCGAATGTACCCGGTTGACTATTTGAACATTAGATCAAGCCAGTCAAACCATTCTGAAGACTGTTGAAAACCGAACCTTGTCGAACAAATATTCCCGCGAGGGAGTCTTTAGTCTCTGCAAGGCAGAATTTCTACTTGGGACTAGTTCCTGCGAGGAGTGCAGCGCAGGGTTACCGGCCAGCAACGGTCAGTGCCTGTCTTGTTCTTCAGTATTTTGAATCTCGAGTGGCCTCAAGCTTCTTCCTGCTGCACCTGAAATATTATATACTTGAATGACACAGAGTACCTAAGACCCTTTGGGCAAATTTACCTATAGTAAACTCTAATTATTGTTGGTAGTGCCTCCCAACCAATTCTCTTTTCTTCAGGATACTGAATCAAGCCTCATTGTGAAACTGAAACTGTGTCAATATACCTATGGAACAGAACCAAGTACGGTGTGTCGGTGACATGACTTACAATGGGTGGACTGCGTGGTCCGACAACTGCACATAGACCAAGTAAACCCACCTAAGGAAAGGCCACGTTGTGATTGAATAAAGGAAATCTATGTGAACTGAGATTGATGAGCTGAACTTTATAAATTGGTGACAAGTAACCAAACCCGAAGAGCTGGGAAATATCCCAAGGAATTGTGTTATTTTGAAATACTGGAAGAATTGAAAGCTTGGGGAAGGGAACCCCTCTTTTGCAAAGTGAACTATCTGAACCTTGGGAAAGGGAAACCCCTTTTAGATCCCGACCTGGGTTGCTAAACCCACTCTTTTCTAAGTTTTTTCTTCGTATCTTACTTTGTTTCCTGCTTGATGGTCACGCCCGTAAGATTCTTCTCCTTTTAATGTTGAGATTGAAACATGTTGCTAATATGGGAATGCCCCCAGTTTATCTTCTGTTCATCAGTTTGTTGGTTATTTGATAGATATTCATTTTTGTGAATTATCTGCACCTGCAATGGGTGGCGGGGTTATTGGTGAAAAAGGATTTTGGCTAAAAGGTATTATTATGATTTCTTCGGTTCTTTTCATATTTTTTGTATTCAAAAATGACTAAAAATAAAATAAAAAATCTCCAGTAGAAGGGAGTCTGGAAAAGAGGTGGGACGACTAGTTGGATTAAAGTAAGGTAGTAGCCTTGGGGAATGTGCTGTATGGTCCAGGCATCGGAGGAAGTTGCTTCCAATTGCTAACAGAGAAAACCTCCCATCCACTGCTGTGGCACAACCTTTGCTCCACCAAAGTACACACATTCTAAATTAAAGTCATTTTGGACCAGGTGTTGCCAAGGGAATAGTAGAAGTAGCATGCTTGCCAGAGTGAGCCTACACCCTACCACTGTTGGCTAAGTATACATAGGACCACAAAGAACCAATGGGAACAGAGGAAATAGGTTGTATGACAGCTAACGCAAACGACTAAGCCATCGCCGTAAACACATTCAAGGACTCATCAGCTTTTCCCCCAAATAGTTGGCTGCCCTCAAAGGGCATCTTCAAGAGTTTGGACTGGACATCAGGGCCGAAACCCACAGCCCTCGTCCAAGAATGTCATTGTCGGACAGTCCTTGTGAAAATAGTAAAAGCAACACATTTGATCAGCAATTCAACCTTATTAATACATTCTCTAAAATAGGAAAAGGGCCATTCATGGAGTTTATGGATCTCTTGGTTCTTGTTCGACCTACCTGATAACATCATTCATATATGACCGCTCTACCAGGTGGGCTTTAAAGCAGTTCTAAATGAAGTACTGTTAGTTTAAAGCTTTTAGAATACACGCTGCATTTGCTCCTATTCAGACCGTGCTTCCTATTGTCCGTCCAACCATCACCCTTTTCTCCTAAATTCTTTACTCTCTATACCATTTCTGGTTGTGTTAGGGAGAATTGTCATGATCACTGCTTCCAAGGAGTCAGGAACAGCCCAACGTCCTTGGAAGCAGGCCCCTAACCGTTATCTTAGGCACAAGCCGGTCCCCACTGGGACCTTTTGGACCTTGTCCTGGCGCCGGTGGCACCAGGCTCATCAAAGCCATCGGTCCCGGCACTGGAAGCGCTGGGCTCATAATATGTATGAAGATGCTTGGGTGGACTTACCTGCAGCAGACCATGCTGCTTACTTACCAGCCACATAGGAATCCTCTGTGAACAGGAACTACTTTCTTACCTGGGTGGGGCAAGCTCCACTCCCTGGATACAACACGGGAACTCTTCTGGAACTGGAACTCTTTTCTTACCTAGGCGGGGTCGTGGAGGAAGACGCCTCATCACTCCAAGGCTATTTAAACCACACCCGATTGAACAAACGTGCTTCGCGTTATTCTGCATCTGCAGCAGAACGCTCACCGAGTCTGTTCCAGCCTTTCTTCCTTCCGATCCTGAACCTGCAAGAACAATACTTACCACTCCTGTATCCAGTATTCAGCAGCACCTGCAAAGACAAGAAACAACAGGTTAGCACGGCAACCTTTACACGCAGCGCTTTCCTCACCTGATCCATCGGCAGCGAACATTTCTTCACGCTGCACCTGCGCCTGTGAAGACAAAAGCATTGTTATTACTTACCGGCACTCCGCGAATTCCGGATTTCTTCAACGCTGCAACCCAGCATCTGAAAGACAAACGAAGAGACATTAGACAGGTATTTACTCACGTCCATCGCGCTCGCCACAATTGAACGCCTGCAAATACTCCGGCGTTTTCCAGCATCTCTTCAGCACGAACTCACAGCTGCAAGGGAAAAGAGACAGTTAGAGCGCTTGCATTTACTTACGCATTTCCAAGCGCTTCATTCCAAGGCTCTGGCTCTAACTTCGGCTCTCTTCACACCATCTCCTATCTCAAGAGCCCTGCAAGACAAATAGGAAAAAGCATTATACAGAGTCCTGTTCTATATTAACGTGCCCACGCACCTAAAGACTATAAGGACTAAAAAGGTGTCCGGAACCTCACCGCTCGTGCAGTTAACGACGGTAGCGATCCTCTGATGTCAAGAGGCCTATGTTTCACCAGTGAAGGAACTGGCAACGGCACCCTGCACCAGACGCAGATGGAGAGTCCAGCATTCACCTATCTAAGGTGAGCACGTTGACCTGGGGGCTCTACGGTAAAGCTAGGAAGAGAGAGAGAGAGAGGGACATTCAACAACCCAGATCATTAACCCCCATATTCTTTCACCTGCAGAAATCTCACTCTTCGAGTTCGACACACAGTGCGAAGAGGTTCGGCCCCAGAAGCAAATCGAGTCCTGCACATCACTTTTCGGGTCACAGACACCTTCCTGCCAAGACCAGAGCCTCCGTGGGAATCAGGTGAGCGTTACAGAATTCTTGAATTTCCTAACCTAGTGAGTCCCCCAGCAGCTTTGCTGGATTTCTGGAGTTTGTTTTTTTCTCCTGCCAAGAGTGAGTCTCTTTTCCTCACACTCTTGGACATGATTTGAGGGGTTCCTTTGACTGTTAATGTGTTTAATGGGCTATGGGGTCTTTTAATCCATAGGGTCTCATGTGTTTTTACTATGTGCGTTACACAGCACCCTCAGTGCAGTGACACATGGGTGTCATAGTGACACCCCACCATAGACTCCATACCCTGGGACTGACTACCGTCTCCCAGGGCATGTAAAGTCACCATTGGCTTTACTAGTCCCAAATTACGAACAGAAACCAGTACAAACCATCATATTGTGGACGTACTGGTCGGGGCAATTCGATTGCCCCGGGGTCTGTTATTGGAGGGGGCACGTCTCCGTCCCCCCTGATGGAGTTTTGGCTGGAGGCAGTGGATACTACTTTTTATATTCGACCGCGAATATATCTCTATGAGATTTCCCCATTGTTCGAGGCTACCAACTTTAATTATTTAATTCCTATAGCCTCGAACATACCGCCGGGTTATTTATTTAATATTAATTCACTGGTTGGTATTTTTTGCCAGAACTCGATTCTAAAATGGCGTTTGTGTTCTCTTCTGTGACTCCAACCCAAGTCGAGCCCTTTGTTCCACTTTTTGGCGGGCTTCTCTACAGAAGCCTCCGAAAGTGGTGCCACTCTGTCTGGGTATCACAGGGGGAGTGGGAGGGGGTTTAGGCACCCTGGACTGAGGTGCCGTGGCAACTCAAGTCGCACTCTTGTGGGATTGGTCCAAGTGGTGAGCCGGCCTGCTCACCACTTAGCATGTTTGATTGACAGCTAGGCTGAATGAATGGGGGTTTCTTGCATAAAAGCAGGGCTTTGGGGACTGGAACTTCAGAAGTCGCCACAGGACCTGAGAATCCGAAGATGGAGAAGCTGAGCCGACCTGCAAAGACGACACCACCGTTGGAGCCCTGCTGAACCGTCGCACCACTTCCCGACGACAGAGGAGATCTTCTTGCCGGAGAGTCTCTTCCCCTTGAGCTGGTCGGGACAACCAGTTCGCTTTTCTTTTCGCCTACCAGGACGTCTAGTGGTCGAATTGCCCGTGCCAAGCACTCAGGCAACCGGATAGGCACTTACCACTGAACCGTGAAAGATAAGACCGCTCCTTTGAATCGAGAAACTCTGCGGCTGGTTTCTTCCCTGGCAGCACAACGACCTCCTGCTTTCCTCCCCGACGAGACCTTCTCTTCTGCCTGACGAAGTACCGACTCGCAACCGCTGCCTGGAACAACTGCCCCCGCTGGAGTGTTCTCACCATTTCAAGGTACTGTGTCCGCCTGGCCTCCCTTTCTATAGATTGCAACAAGGTGACAGTAAATCCTTAACCTTATAGACTGGGCTGGCCTCTTGACCATCTAAGTGGTCCCTTTCTTTTGGTCCAACTTCTTTCTGAACCTTTTTGAGACTTTTGTGCCCTTTTCAACCGTGTGACCTTGGATACATTTCGTTCTGATCCTCTTAAAGTGGATCCGGCTTTCTGAACTCTAACTTCACGGTTTTGATTCTGCCTTCCTCTCTTGCTGTGTTCTTTTGAAAGTGTTGGGATCTGTTTCAATTTATGCTCTGCCTTTCTCTCCCTTTTAAACCGAATTATTAGAGTGCCATCTGCATTAAGCGCTCACCGCTGTCTGAAAATAAGTGGTGCTTTACTTAAGACTTGTCTAATATTCTTTTAAGGGAGTGTATATACTTTAGTGACTGTGTTTTTGAACTTGCTTGATATTAGTGCCAGTGTGTTTTCATAGATGTGTTTTTAAATAAATAATTATATATCTTTTACACCAAAGATCTGGTCAGTGTTTGCTTGTTCTACTGTGTTTATCTGCCCTATTGTGTATGCTCTGTATACTGCCTAACTCTTCTTGAGAGAAGTCTGACTGCTCAGCCACAGCTACCAGGTAAATCTGGGTGGTGCAGACTGCTACCAATTGGGTTTACTGCTAACTCCTGTAGTCCTAAACTTTTTGCAGTGGTCCCCAAGGGAACTGCACAGGTTTCCGCCTAACAGGTTGTATCCTAATAAACGCTTGTGGGGAGCGATGGGCGGGTGCTGTAAAGAAGTGAGATCAAGGAATAGGAACCGGAATAACCTTAATGCTAATTTTCCTTTCTCCGTCGTCCTGGTTTCCCTCCTTCCAATGTAATTGGGAACCAGAATAAACACTCTATACCCTCGGAGGGCGAGAAAGAAAGCATCCACCTGCTAGCTCCAAGAGACCAGGTTGCACAGAACGACTTGGCCAAAGGATGCATTCCCTTCTCTGTGAGAACGACCCTGTAGGCGGTAGAAGGATCCCCCAGGGATCCTCAACCAATCACCAGAGTCAAACATATTGCCCGACAAGGTCTCTGAGTGAGTGTCAGACAAGCAATTGGGATCTGTGGGAGCACATCACAAATAGTAGACAGTGCCAGGGCAAGGGAGAATTCCTACGAGCGTACAATCTTACTTTGTGCTCTCCACTGAGCCGGACTCAGAGAGAGTGACAGACGTGTGGGGACCATGGTGGAATCATGCAACCACTGTGAAAGGAAGGGAATAGTTTCTTACCTGTAACTCCATTTCTCCAGCATTGGTATCTTTCATGGATTCACATGCTTAGAATATTCCCCGTCGACAGACTGGGAACCCTCGGTACACTTATAAAGCCGTTTCCCATAGGAAAACGTTCGACACTTTTGTGTCCTATCTACGTCGTTTTGAGGCCGCGCATGCATGCCCCACTAGGACGTAGCGGTATAAATGCCCCGCCCCCGCGGCTCCCTTCAGATTTCGACCCCTCCAAAGCAGAATGGGGTGAAACCTAGATATAAAAGACGATTGCACTCCGGGGAGGCCGGCGGGCGCATGTGAATCCATGAAAGATACCAATGCTGGAGAAATGGAGTTACAGGTAAGAAACTATTCCATGCTCCAGCATTGGATCTTTCATGGATTCACATGCTTAGAATAGAATGCACAGCAGTGATCCTGAAAAAGAGGAGGTGTGAATGCAATCTGGTAACCTCCCAAGCCTATGTATAGCGAACCACGCTTACGTAGGATGCCAATTTAAAATGCGCAACAGTACATGCACAGATCAATACCTATATACACATATATAAATATATATATACATCCTTATATACATCCATATATACATATGTCAAAATAAGCACAGACCCTTCTTGAAAAGGGCTTACCTTATTGAAACAGATGGCGCAAGACTGCTCTTCCCATTTGTATTTCGTCAGCATGCTGCCGTTCGAGACAGTAGTGGTGGGTAAATGGGTGAGGCACTGAACATGCTGCCGCCTGGCAAATGTGTCAGCTGGATTCCTGCCCACAACGCCGTCAACGACAAAGTTCTCCCTGTGGAATGAGCTCTCAGACGCCCCTGTAGCGGTTTTCCCGCTTTTGAATGACAGAAGGCAATCGTCGACGAACCCATCGGGCCAGTCCCTGCTTTGAAATTGCTCTTCCTTTTGCCGAAGGACCATATGCAACGAAGAGTTGTTGCGTAGATCTAAGTTGCTGAGTCCGATGAAGGTCAAATTTTAGAGCTCTCTTGACATCCAAGGTATGTAGGACTTTTTCCGCAGCCGATGAGGGGGTCACGAAAAAGGTGGGCAGGACAATGGATGAGTGCTTATGATAAGCCGTAGGAACTTTTGGAATGAAACGAGGATTCGTTGACAGAACCACTTTGTCCTTAAAAAACCTTAAGAACGGAGGGTCTATGACCAACGCTTGCAACTCCGAGATCCGCCTAGCTGATGTTATAGCTATTAGAAAGGCCACTTTCCATGACAAGAACTTCATCGACGATGTGGCCATTGGTTCAAAGGGTGGTTTCATTAACCCTGCTAGCACCATATTCAGGCTCCACGTTGGTGGAAAACATTTAACCGGAGGGAACGTCCGGAACAAACCCCTCATGAAGTGTTTCACCAACCTGTCACTAAACAAGGGAGGCAACTTCCTTCTCCTTGTGAACCTAGAGATGGCCGCCAGGTGTACCTTTATTGATGAAAAAGATAATCCGCTCTTTGCTAGGTGTAGCAGATACGGCAGAAGTTCTTCCGGATTAACCCTTAGAGGTTGCACTCCCGTCTGTCCTTGACACCACGTACAGAACCTTCTCCACTTACACTTGTACAACTTGTTGGTGGAAGGGGCTCGCGCTGCTTGCAGGATCCTTCGACAGTCCGACGAAATGCTCAAGGCACCAAATTCTGAAAAGTCAGGAGCCAAGCTGTGAGATTGAGAATGTCTGGATTGTGATGACACACTGTTCCCTCGTCCCGGGACAGGAGATTGGGAACCTTCGGGAATGTTATTGGTTGATCCACTGACAGGTGAAGCAGGTCGGAAAACCACGGCTGCCTCGGCCAACACGGTGCCACTAGGATGACCCGGCACCTGTACCTGCGTATCTACTGCAGAGTTCTCTGTATCAGAGGGAACGGAGGGAAGGCGTAGAGGAACTTGTCCGTCCACGGAAAGGAGAACGCTTCCCCCAGCGAGCCTTCCTGTGGCCACCTGCTGGCATACATTTCGCACTTTTTGTTCCTCTTGGTAGCGAAGAGATCCAGCGGAGGCCGTCCCCATTTCTCTAAGACTTTCGACAACTGAACGCTGTGTATCTCCCATTCGTGAATTTGGTCCATATTTCTGCTGAGCGAGTCCGCTTGCTCGTTCCGTACCCCCGGAAGATGATGAGCTACGATGGATATATCGTGTTTCAGAGCCCAGTGCCACACCTTCTGAGCCTCGGTGGAAAGGGTTCTGGATCGCGTGCCCCCTTGCTTCCTCAAGTAAAACATCGCTGACGTGTTGTCTGTCAATACTCTCACTATGGACCCTCTGATGTGCGGCAGGAACGACTTCAGGGCCCAGCGCACTGCTCTCAGTTCCAGAACGTTGATGTGCAGGAGAGATTCCCTCCGAGACCAACGACCTTGCGTTTGTAGAGTGCCCATGTGTGCTCCCGAGCCTGTCAGGGACGCGTCCGTCACTATGGTTAGCCGAAATTCCGGCTCCTGTAGGGGTACCCCTCTGGATAGATTCCGGAAGCTTTTCCACCACTGAAGAGCTAGTAGGAGCTCATCATCATCAACGGTCAGTTTGTCCGACCAGAGCCCTTGGGCCTGCGTCCACCGGTCTGCCAGAAACTCTTGCACCGGCCTCATGAACAGGCAGCAGTTGCCCACCAGAGGAATGCAGAAAGCCATAGCGCCCAGAATTGACATATATTTTCTCACTGACAATCTCGTATTGATTTTCAGCTGACCTGCCAATCGATTGAGTTTGGTGATTCTGTCGAGGGATGGCTTCACTAACCATGACTGGGTCTCGAACTGTGCGCCCAGGAACACCAAGCTTCTCGACGGCGTGAACGAGGATTTCTCGAAGTTTACCGCAAACCCCAGCCGTTGTAAGAGGTGCATGGTGGCCTGTAAACTTGTGTGAGTCGACATAGGGGAGGACCCCCTCACCAACCAGTCGTCGAGATACGGGTATACATGATGGCCTTGCCTTCTCAGCCAGGCTGCCACCGGGGCCAAACATTTTGTGAACGTTCTGGGAGAGGATTTCAGCCCAAAGGGAAGTACTGTGAACTGGTAGTGAGTCCGCCCTACCACAAACCTTAGGAACTTTTTGTGTCGCTGACACATCGGTATGTGGAAGTACGCGTCCTGCAGGTCCAGAGACGCCAGAAAGTCCCCTTCTTGGACTGACCGGATCACTTCTTGGAGCGTGAGCATCTTGAATTTTAGGCTTTTCAACGATTTGTTTAGATCGCGCAGGTCTAGAATGGGACACCACTTTCCGTTTGGTTTTTTCACCACAAAGTATTGGGAATAAACCCCTTGACCCCTCTGTGACGACGGAACCAATTCTATAGCACCTTTTTGTAGCATAAGTGCTACTTCCTGCTGCAACACGCTCAGATGGGATTGAGCTACAAACGCCGGTGGAATGTGCGGAGGGTTGCTTTTGAATTGCAGGGAATGTCCGTATCTTATAGTGTCCAACACCCATTGATCCGTTGTTATTTGCTCCCATTCGTTGATGTAGCACGATACCCTGCCTCCCAGAACGTTCCGATGCCCGTCATTGCTGGTCCTTGGTCTGCTTATCCCTTGTCGACGACGAGTAACCTGTTCTCTTCTTGGGGGCCTGGTAGTCCCGGCGCAGTTTTGCCGCTTCAGAAGCCCGTCTGTATCCCGGGAAGGGGTATGCTGGCCTACTGAAGGATCTGTCTCTCGATGTCGAGAATCTGGAATCTCCCGATGCTCCCCTGAAGGGACGAAAAGACCGGAAACTTCGACCACTTTGGAGGGGCCCCCAAGGAACGCGCCGTGTCCGAGTCCTCTTTCATGCCCTTCAGGGCCTCGTATACCTTCTCACCGAACAGAAGGTCTCCCTCAAAAGGCATATCCAGCACCTTGTATTGCACCTCTGGTCGGAAGTTGGTGCATTTCAGCCATGCCTGCCTTCGGAGAACCACACCGTTATTCACCTGCTTAAACCCCGTTTCCGCGAGGTCCACCGTGATGTTTATGGCATGATTGGAGGCCCCTTCAACTTCTCTGACCAGTAACATCGCCGCCTTACGATGTTCTTCCGGAAGATGCTCCAGCATAGGAGCCAGTCGGTGCCACATCTCCCTGTCGTATCTGGCTACTATGGCCAGGAAATTGGCCGCTTTCACTGTGGTAGCACCTACCGACAGCACTTTTTTGCCGAAAGCATCCTGTCGTCTGGCATCACTTTCCGGGGGGTCGTGCACTTGTGCTGGGCCCTCGCCTTTCTAGCCGCCGCTGCCGACACCACTAAGTCAGGAGTTGGTTGGGAGGAGAGACACTTGGGGGTAGACTCTGGAGCATTACATTTTTTCTCCAGATGACCTTTTAGTGCTGGTTCCGAGAAAGGGTGGCGCATGGTCTGTAGCCGCTCCTGCCACACATGATTCAAGATGGGTACTGAAAACACCGACCTTCTCCTCTTTCCCATGTGGTCGAAAAGAAAAGTCCTTTTTCTCCTCTTCCTGGGCCAGGCCGAATTCTGTACAAGCCTTGGCCATCATGGTGTGAAATTACCCAATATCACCCGGGGGAGACGGCTGAGCCGGGCTTCTCGGGGTTTCTAATTCTGCTTCGGACTCCCAGATTGGATCCCTGGAGGGGGAGAGCTAGACATCCGATAAGGCTCTACTGTCCGAGTCTGAATCCGTCAGCTCTCCTTCTTCGCGGCGTGGAGCCGAGAGGTCTGCACCAGCTGGCAATGCCGTGGGGGTTGACGCAGGTGGCCGACGAGACGGGCCCGGGTCGTCGATGGCCGACCTAGCCGGAGTTGCTTGAGGTAGTCTGTCGTCCAGTGTCTTCAGCAACGTGGATAAGACCTCCAGCGACAAGAGTGACTGCGGATTGAGCAGAGGGCTAGACCCCGGAATGCTCCTGGAGAGAGGCCTGGTAATCCCTCGTAACCCAAGGTCTGCAGGGCCAGCGACTCTCACATCCTCATCTCCCGAGGACACCGACAAGGCCTCTTGTTGCAGTAGTGTCTCCGGCAAAACTGGGTCGTAAACCTCTGGTCACCAGGCCTCTTGCGGAATCTCCGTTGACGAAGCAATAGCTGGACACGTCGACAGCGTCGTCGTTATTGCCTGCGGTCCAAGAACGGTTGAGGCCAATAGTGTCAGTGGCAGAGACGTGGTCGACGACTGCCCTGCCGTCGACGACGGCGGCGGTCGTGCAGGTCCTTGAGGCGTTCCCGCCTTTTCCGAACACGACCTGCACTGCTCTGAATCTCTACTCGAGGTCGATCTATGATGATCGCCCGAGGAGGATTTAGATTTTTCTTTTCTGTCTTTCTTCGTTGAAGATGAGGATGACGAGGCTTTCTTCGACGAAGATTCCTTAGAATGGCTTTTCGATGATTCCTTCTCTGCCGGTCGTGATTTCTTCACCGGGGGTTCCGACGATGTCGAGCGGCGCGGGGCCCCTGAAGATTTTGACACTGAGGCCACGCTGTGCGTTGAGCCCACCTCCGAAGGCGGGTATGCCCCCGCTCCATTGTTTAACCATGCCACAAGTCTTCGACTTCGATCTTTAAGCGTTTTCTGGGAGAAGCCCTTACATATGTCGCACTTGACCGCCAAATGATGATGGTGTAGACAATATATGCAATCCATATGTCCGTCCCCCTCGTACACCCTCTTCAACCCGCACGTAGCGCACGGGCGGAACAGCGCTTTTCCTGACTTCAGCAGAAACTCCAACAGCACAACCTAGACAAAATAGAGTACACAAGGTGCTCCCACTACTTTGGAGACGGATGAAATCTGAAGGGAGCTGCGGGGGCGGGGCATTTATACCGCTACGTCCTAGTGGGGCATGCGCGTGCGGCCCCAAAACGATGTAGATAGGACACAAAAGTGTCGAACGTTTTCCTATGGGAAACGGCTTTAAGTGTACCGAGGGTTCTCAGTCTGTCGACGGGGAATATTCTAAGCATGTGAATCCATGAAAGATCCAATGCTGGAGAATACCAGATTCCAAAATGGCAGACCTCGCTCTTTTGAAGATTCAGTGCACAAAACTACCGGCTAACAACAAGCAATATGGATTTCAGTAGAAACACTTTGTGGCTGTGTGAGGGAGTGAGGGCCATCGACCAAACTTGGGCAAATGGCAAATAGCCAATCTGACACAGGTGTACATGAGAAGGCCCTCCTTATCACAATCTCTGTAGAGCTAAAAAATAAAAGAGGGCAGGGGAAAGCCCATAGTGAGGGAGTTGTCTATGAGTGAAACGCAAGAAGGTAGAAGGACTTAGGAAAGACAGAGGAGGAAAGCAGCAGGGAAAGAACAGAGTTGGAGGAGTAAAGACTAGACACCTGGAAGAGGTAGGAGTTGGAGGAGGGACAGAAGAGATTAAGCGGAAGGCGGCTGCAGGAGAACAGTAGTTCAAAGAGGGAAGAGGTTGGGGGCGTGGCCAACTGGCGACCGATGAAGACGTGAGCCCGTAGAGCTCCCGAAGCCGCCAGCTACATCCTGCAATATCCTGCGAATTTGGGCTAATCCAGCCCCAAAAAAGGTTCCTACAGGGTGGCGGAACCCTAGTAGGAACGATATCTGCAACTGGAGCTGATTCCGAAGCGCCAATCCCGAGATATCGGCATTTAGAAGGAGAAGCAATCGGCGCCAAACGGAAATCAAAATGGCCGACAGAGACACAATCTAGACCCACAGGCGCTGCCTCTCGTGGAAATCGAAAGAAACTCGTCTGAAATTGGGAGGGGCCCATCCAGCAGATCCGACGCCAACCATCGCTGGGGGACTCAGCCGCCCAAGCTATCAGTGCTGACCCCCCCACTCCCCGCGGTCCTTGCTGGGACGCCCATCTATCGGAATGACCCCCGGCTTCGCCGAGGCCTGCAACAACAACGGACTTTGCGGGACCAGCACGACAGACCAAGCAGAGCGGGCGCTCCGATCCTTCGACAGCAGCAACGGCCGCTGCGGTGCCGAACGAAGCCTGGTGAGCGGTATACGGCGGAACCGGTAAGGAGGAAGGGGAGGAGGGGAGACGCGATCCTGAGACACCGAAACTTAGCAAACGGCACCCCGGGCTTACCGTCCGCCAGCCCGCCTACGCTTCCCCGACCTCTGCCAAGAATAACGGGGGGAAACCCAAGAGCAGCACCCCCCCACACACCGGACATGGGCAAAGATAGGCTTAGAAGAACTGGAACCCAGAACACAATGGAACAATACACAACGCCTGCCCCGACATCTTCCACGGCCCAGAATAGAACCGATGAATCACCAGACCCTGAGGCCGACATATCCCTTAGGGACGTGATGAATGCTATCTCCAATTCTCGATCTGCCATGGAAGTCAAAATGGATAGCATCTGTACGGAGGTCTCTCTGCTGCGCCATGACCTGCAGAAATTATCATCTCGTACAGGGGAGGCGGAAGCGCGCATATCAGTGGCAGAAGACAATGTGAGAGGCATGGGCCAGCAAATGAATGCAGCACTAGGTCGCATTAAACTACTGGAGGAGAGGGTGGAAGAGGGAGAGGGCCGATCGAGAAGAAATAATATCCGCATCCTCGGCCTGCCAGAGAAAGAAGAAGGACCCAGCATGGAGCTGTTCCTCGAACAATGGCTCGCCGATTTATTCGCTCCTAAATCTCTCTCAAACTTCTTCTCAATTGAACGGGCACACCGGATACCAACTGGCAGACCAACTCCCGGAGCACCGCCACGAGCGATAATAGCCAAGATCCTAAATTACAGAGATCGCGACGCGATACTCCACATGGCAAGGACGAATGGAGCCATGACCTATAACGGCTCCAGGATAGCCTTCTTCCCCGACTTCACCAAAGAGGTACAAAGAGCAAGGCAATCCTTTGACACTCTCAAAAAGAGATTACAAGGGCTGAATGTGAAATATGGTCTGCTATTCCCAGCCCAGCTAAAAATCTTTCATAAGGGCACTACTGTGCATTTCACTGATCCAAGAGAGGCATGGAGCTGGGCGGAACGCAACCTAGAAGGTGAATGGGGCCCATGGAGAAGACAGGAAAACCGTAGAAATAGACCCCGACCAAACAGGCCACCAAATGAGCCGCCACAGCAACCGATGGAAGAAATAGCACAGAATGCCGACGCCTAAACACAACCGACAAACATACGGAGGCACGAGCAGGAAAGAACACTACTCAGAACGGCTGGCGGCTGCGTTAAGACACATCACGCAAGCCACCCCCCCGATTGCAATCGGTATAGAACAGACCCTGCAATCACCCGCCGTGGTACCACCAACCCACGGCGGCCTAAGCAAGTTACGGACTCTTCACTACGGCACCTCCACCGCCACAGTGACAAGAGATACCCCAAGTTCAACGGTTTGATTAAGTTTGGTTGTGTGGGCGACAGATGCTTCAGTTGGGGAAGGAGTATAGGGAGGGGGGTAAGTTGGGATTTGTTCACGTTCTATGCTGGCAACAAGGAAAGCACGGCTTAGACAAGCACGCTGAAATGGGAAGACAACAGGGCAGTCCAAACACCGATAGAGCAGGACTCCTCTCGTCTAAACTGCTACCAATGGCACAGACATACGAACAAGATAAGAAATGAGTGCGAAAGGGACAGACACCAAAAAACTTAACATCATGACATGGAATGTCAATGGCCTGGGAAGCAGTATCAAGAGAAGACTAGTAACACAATACCTGAATCGAAACAACCCGGACCTAATACTGCTTACTGAGACACATTTGGCCGGCACAAGATGCCAATTTTTCAAAAGAACCAAATACCGTACAGCAATACATGCAGGTTTCTCAATGGGCTCGAGAGGTGTGCTTATATTAATACACAAAAGAATCCCTATAGAGATATCCAACATAACCCAGGACACCGGAGGGAGATTTGTCCACATAAATGGAACGCTATGGAATCAAACCATTGCCATACTGGCGGTCTATGCTCCCCCGGCGCTCACAAATACCTTACTCGACGACATCACACCGATCATAGCCAACAACACCGCGGATATACTAGTTGTAGGTGGAGACTTCAATGATGTAATGGACATTAATCTAGATCGTACACATATCAGGGGGAGAAATCCGATGATACCGACGAAATTAGCCATCTTTGCCACAGCATTGGGACTGAAGGATGCATGGAGGGATCTGCACCAGATGGAGAAACAATACTCTTTCCATTCAGGCGCGCATGCATCGTTGTCTAGACTAGACTACTTCTTCCTCCCTGGTGTAGACATACATAAAGTAACGGAGGCAACACTCCAGCCCAGGGGGATCTCGGACCACTCACCGCTGAAGATCCTACTCGAAACAGAACGACCCAGGCCTCCACTGACTTGGCGCCTGAACTCGTATTATTTAGGGTTCAAAGAGTTAGTAGAAAAGATGCAGGAAGCCACTGTCTCATATTTCGAAACAAACCAGGACTCGATAGAGGACCTAGGAACCATATGGGAGGCGTACAAAGCAACCCTGAGAGGGGTAGTACTGAGCTGGACTGCTGCACACAAAAAAGCGCACAGGAAGGAGGTTGAAGACGCTGAAACAGAGGTCAGAAACGCTGAAGTGCGATATATAAACACAGGCGCATCAGATGACAACAGAGCCCTACAAGCGACACAAAAGAAGCTGCATGATGTCACACTTACCTGTGCGAAACAGGCACACAGGACAATGCGTACCAGGCTATACGAGACTGGAGACAAGGCCGGCAAAATGCTGGCGTGGCTGGAAAAAAGAGAGGAGGGTCAACACCAGATAAGATGTATCACTACCAGGAATGCAGAACAGACCTATACCGACTCAAGCATTGCTGAAACCTTTGCAGAGTACTATGAGGCATTGTACGCTCCCCCGACGACTGCACTGGATCCCAGCATCCTGGACACACTCACCATTCCACACCTAAGCGATACGCAAAGAGCGAGTTTGGAAACAGAGATTACAGAGGAAGAACTGTCGACAGCCCTATCCCAACTCCAAAATGGGAAAACCCCAGGGCCTAACGGCTTCCCAGTGGAAGCTTGGAAAAAGATCGGCAATGAGCACATAGTACCACAGATGCATAAAATGTTCCTATATGCCAAAGGTAGAGGAATTCTGCCCCCGGACCTGAGAAAGGCCACTATAGTGGTGATACATAAGGAAGGCAAACCAGCAAACATATGCAGCTCCTACAGGCCGATCTCACTTATAAACATAGAAGCTAAGATACTGGCCAAGACACTGGCTAACAGGCTCCAGACAGTCATACACACCCTTATCCATCCAGACCAATGTGGCTTTATGCCACGGAGATCCACACGAATGAATATCCACAGGCTACATGCCGCCATTGAGAAGTCTCCATCGCTGCGGGATGCACTAGCACTCCTCGCGATTGATTTCGAAAAAGCCTTCGATTCAGTCCACTGGGAGGCCTTGTGGAGCATTATGGGTAAAATGGGGTTGGGTGAGCAATTCATAGGCTGGGTCAAGCTGCTCTACAACACACCGACAGCTGAGATAAGGGTAAACGGGTGGACATCACGTAGTATTAACCTGGGTAAAGGGACCAGGCAGGGCTGTCCCCTTTCGGCAATGCTATTTGCACTGGCAATCGAGCCCCTGGCAATAATGCTGAGAGAATCACAGTTGTGGAAGGGGTTCCGGTGGGCCCGAGATTGGGAGGATAGGGTTTCCCTCTATGCCGACGATTTACTGATCTACATGAGTGATCCACTAGTATCATACCCCATCGTCACCCAAATACTAAATAGATACGGAGCATTTAGTGGTCTACGGGTAAACTATAACAAATCCATCCTTTTTCCGATCCAAGGAACTGATACGACAGCTCTACACAATTGCCCATATAGAGTAGAAACCGAGCATTTCAGATATCTTGGGGTACAGGTTGCGACGGACCTCACGCAATATGTTCCCCAAAATCTCCATCCAATCAGAGATAGATTCGCGAATGATGTGAAACACTGGATGACCCTACCCCTCACCCTGCTAGGAAGGGCGGCAATGTTTAAAATGCTCACTCTGCCACGATTCGTGTACATCCTCCAAAACGCCCCACTGTATGTACCCAAGATAGAATTCCTAAAAATAGATGAGACTCTCAGAAAGCTCCTCTGGGGTGGAGGGCATCCACGGATCGCGCTCAAAACCCTACAACGTTCCGCATGGGAAGGAGGTATAGGACTGCCCCACCTACAAACATATTATTGGGCAGCCCAGATGCCGGTGATAAATGATATCCTGCATAACAACCCTGAACTACCACACATTAAAGCGGATAGCCAGATGAGTGCCGGGCTCACCCCATTAGAGACCCTCTACAATAGTAGGGTACGCATGATCCCCAACACGATTAGAGCACATAGAACGCAAATATGGCTAGATGCACACAAGCACCTGGGATGGGATGGGAAACTCACGCTGGCACAGCCCCTATGGCGTAACAAACGTCTGCCGGAGCTAAGTAAAATCCCAAAATGGGCGACCTGGGAATCAGCTGGGATAACAAGGCTAGCAGACATAATACAAGATGGAGCAATAATACCATTCCAGACCCTGCAGGACAAATTCAACCTACCCCCCACAGAACACTTCCATTACAGACAAATACATCACGCACTTATCACATGTGAGATCGACCCACCGAACATTCCAGATTGCACACCAATTGAGAGAAACATCGTGGTAGATCGTATCGATAATAAAATAACCTCCACAATGTACAATGCAATAGCCTCTTTCGCCACAACGGAACTTACAGATCTGAAAGCAAAATGGGAAAGAGATGTGGGACCAATACAACCGGAAGAATGGATCAAAGCACTCATGTATCCGAGGGAAATTGCCATCTCGGCTAGAATCAGATTGATCCAACTCAAAATTCTACACAGGGTATACTATCCGAGAGAAGCTTTACATCAATGGGGGAGAGCAACTGATCCCAACTGTCTAAGGTGCCAACAGGCGAGGGGGACCTTTTTTCACATCTTGTGGGAATGCCCACGAATCCAAATTTTCTGGCAGAAATGTTGTGACAGGTTATCGGCAGTCATCGGCCGACGAATACCCATGGACCCCAAATTGCTATTACTAGGGATGGATGACGACCTAGACATCCCCCGATATGAGAAACTCATGCTGGCAACAACCACGGGACTCATAAAGAGGAATCTGGCCCAATTGTGGGGCTCACCCTTATCCCCTCAATGTGACCAATGGATAACAGACGTGGATATCTGTGTGCAAATGGAAATGAGAATATACACTACCAGAGGGTGCCCAGGGAAAGCACGCAAGATCTGGCAAAAATGGGAAGACACGTAGGGCTCTGCGAACTCATGAATAGACTTGACAGGGAAAGCACGCAAGATCTGGCAAAAATGGGAAGACACGTAGGGATCTGCGAACCCATGAATAGACTTGATAAACGTTTGGAGTCCTGCGAAGACTCATCTGCACAATGTATAATTTGGACGCCTAGTAACCCATTTCATGAAGGACCTAAAACTCTGAAACTTGCAATGTGCATGAAGAGCTGTGCTTAGTGATTGCCTGTATGCCCGAGCGATGACTTGTTATTAACTTGTATGTATATGTTTACGTTTATAAAATAAATAAAATATGTTATTAAAAAAAAAAAAGAGGGAAGAGGTTATCTGAGGCATAGAAAGGTGGCAGACAGAAGAAGGACAGAGAGGTCTAGTGCAGAGCTCTAGCTTTGGTCAACCTGGCCAATGGCTGGCATGGTTGCTGAGCGTCAGGCAAAAAGACCAGCAGAGCAAGAACTGGGGTGAGGCCAGAGTTAAGGGCTAGCAACATGAAAAGCTTCAGAAACTTGGGTACAGGGACTGATCCGGTGAAAAGCCAAAGCACCCCTAGGAAGGCAGAAAGAGAGAGCAAGGAAGTGAGGCTAACAGTGAGCCATAGTCTGGATTCTGGTGGGACTGGCAAGCCCACCTAGGGAAAATAAATAAAACTTGCTTATGACAAACATTAGGGGAAAGAGAAAAATGAAGGTATAGTCCAAGAACTGGCGGGGCATCCACGACAACAAGCAGTAGAACCACATTTAGTCTGAGAAGCAACTAAGCCTGTAAGGTTTGTTATAAGATCAGAAAGGTCTTGCCAAAGAAGCTTGACCAAGACTTGAAGAATGATTGCTTATATTAAGATGAACGTTAGAAACGAGTTTAGGAAGAAAGGTCCTGTAGTTCACTCATTAGTATGGCATGTGCTACTGTATACAAGAAATGCAGTCTTCTATTCCGTAAATTCAGATCGCATGAAGTCACAGGCTTGAACGGTTTGAGCATTATAGAGCTTAGAACCAAGTTCAAACCCCATTGAGGAGCAGGACCGCTCAATCGGATAAAGAAGGCCTCCAAAGTGGTGCTTTAAATGCTTCATTTTTCCAAGGAAAATGAATCTGTAGAAGAGTTCAGTTATGCAGCTTTAGTAAAAGGTAGTGCTTACAGGAATCAATAAATCCCTGGGCAGGCTAAGTAGGCCATGAAGGACATGATATCATCGAAGATTGTCGAGAGAGGATAAACATTGTCAAACTCCCGATAAAAAAGCAAAGCCACTGGCATGAGGTGGCTCTCTTTGCTGCAGCTAGCACAGCCATGTTCTCATCAAATGCTCAGCTGGGCGTAGGTTAACATTTCAGGTAGCGCTGAAGTTGAGCAATGGTGGGGAAGCGTGGATTAGGGGTATCTGGTTTCTCCCGAGCTAGTCCAAGTGGTAAGATTGATTCTCTGGGACGAAGAGGCCTTGAGGGTCCATTGGTACAGAGGTTTTTTGTGACTTTGCTCCTTCCCTCCAAATGCACTGCCAGAAGCTTCAGTTGATGCTTTTGCCCAATCACAAATTCCTTTTGCTAGGTTACAAAGAAGAAGGTAACAAGTACCACCCTGCTCATTCAAGTGGATCACAGCAGTCATATTGTCATTGTATGTGGCAACCAAATAAAAATGTTGCGAAGCTTGGTAAGGAAGGACCTAACTGTCATAAAGATGTTTTTCAGATCCAGGAAGTTGATTTGATAGCCTTGTTGCAGCGGATCCTAGAGGCCATGAGTATTCAGATTCAGGCAATTGACTCGCCTTACCACCAAGCAAATTCTAATGAGACGACTGTGACAGATCTAGTGAATACATGAAGCATAGCTGTTTCAGCATGTTCCATAAAATGTTTAACAGCCACCTTGATTGATTTTACCCTGGCTGGTGGAGGATAAGCCTTTTCTTGAGCATCATTGAGGAGTGCTCCGATTAACTGAATCTTCTACGTGGGGCAGAGGACTGATATTGGGAAATTTGCAGAAAAATCCCAGGTTCAAGAGGCTGTTGCACATCTTGTGCAGACTTGCCTGAGTTTGGTTGCAAGTTGAATCCATTGAGCCAGCCAGGCGTCAAACTTTGGGTATAGATTAACATCCTTCTGATGCAGATGTGCCTCTACCACTGAAGAGCTTTCTTGAACACTCAGCACACACATTTCCTGTATTGCTATAGGATTGGAATATGAAAATACACATACTGGAGATCGACTGAGTGCATTCAGTCTTTCAGCTGTAATTGGTCCAATCACTGATACAAACTGATTTAGGTTGGAAAGATCCAGATTGGGTCGGAGTTCACTGCTCTTTTTGGCAACCAGTAAATGGGTAGAGGAAAATTCTTGACTTTTCTGATGTTTACGCATTAGCTCCATTGCATACAACTGATGGAGCCTGAGCAGTACCTGAAATAACTTTGGAGAGGACTTCTGAAAACTTTGGAAGCAATGATAGAGGGATCAGTTTTGAGTCTGACTACTTGGATAGAAATCTTTATTCTGCAGTGCTGCAGGAGACAGACTCGAACAAACAGAATTACCAAAGTAACAGAAAAGAAAAAGGGCCACCATGGCGGAATGGAGCAACATTTCAAGTGGAAACTTTACTAGGCCAAGCTTTTATAGTTTTCAAACTTATATGAATTTCTGCTTTTAACGCGACCTACGTGACCATGACTGAGTCGCAGAAAATGATGGAATACATGTGTGAGGGGTTCACGGCTCTCCACTCAAAGCTGGACAACATAAGCAGAACTATATGCTCCATCAAAGCCCACATGGAGAAAACTGACGCTCGGGTGACGGTGGTTGAGACTAGAGTCGGAACGGCTGAAGACGGCATAGTTGCCCTGCGGGCTGAAGTGACCACATTGTCCAGAATGGTCCAAGATATCAGTAAGAAGAACGATGACTGCAATCGCGCTCCAGGCGCAATAACTTAGACATCATCGGTATACCAGAGGATAACATCGAAGGCTACGTTGAGCGCACTCTGCTTTCCCTGCTGGATTCCCTGAAGCTCTCCCCACAATTCGCAAATGAGAGAGCCCATCGATCCCTAACAGAGAAACCCATTGTGAGAGTGCTCTACTACCGGGACAGAACCACTCTCCTGCGTGCGGCAAGAGCCAAAGGTGTCCTCTTTCTAGGATCCTCCAGAATCCACCTTTACCCCGACTTCTCTGTGGCCGTCCAACAAGAACGGAAAACGTTTTTAGCTACCAAGAAGAGGTTGCGTGACTTGGGAGTTAAATAATCCATGCTGTACCCGGCTAAACTTAGGATCTAACACTCAAATACAGTCTTCTTTTTTACCATTCCCGAAGAG